>NW_025721582.1:609586-914379 GCF_922984935.1 Meles meles | reverse complement strand
GGGTGGGAGGTTGGTGCAACCTGAGGGTTTTGAAGGGTCAAGGGTGGGAGGTTGGGGGAACAGGTGGTGGGTAATGGGGAGGGCACGTTTTGCATGGAGCACTGGGTGTTGTGCAAAAAGAATGAATACTGTTACGCTGAAAAAATAAATAAAATGGAAACAAAAATCTGTGGGACACAGCAAAGGCAGTCCTGAGAGGAAAATATATAGTGGTACAAGCCTTTCTCAAGAAACAAAAAAGGTCTCAAATACACAACCTAACCCTACACCTAAAGGAACTGGAGAAAGAACAAGAAAGAAACCATAAACCCAGCAGGAGAAGAGAAATCATAAAAATAAGAGCAGATGGCGCCTGGGTGGCTCAGTGGGTTAAGCCTCTGCCTTTGGCTGAGGTCATGAACTCAGTGTCCTGAGATTGAGCCCCGCATCATGCTCTCTGCTCAGCAGGAAGCCTGCTTCTCCCTCTCTCTCTGCCTGCCTCTCCGCCTACTTGTGTTCTCTGTCACATAAATAAATAAATCTTAAAAAAAAAGATCAGATCAGAAGTCAATGAAATAGAAACCAAAAAAAAAAAAAAAAAAAAAAAGAACAAATCAAGGAATCAGGGAACTAGTTCTTTGAAAGAATTAAGATTGATCAACCCCTGGCCAGACTTATCATAAGGAAAACAGAAAGGACCCAAATCAATAAAATCATGAATGAAAGAGGAGAGATCACAACTAACTCCGAAGAAATACAGATAATTATAAGAACATACTATGAGCAACTCTACCCCAACAAATTTGAAAATCTGGAAGAAATGGATGCATTCCTAGAGACATATAAACTACCACAACTGAACCAGGAAGAAATAGAAAACGTGAGCAAACCCGTAACCAGTAAGGAGATTGAAACAGTCATCATAAATCTCCAAACAAACAAAAGCCTAGGGCCAGACGGCTTCCCAGGGAAATTCTACCATACATTTAAGGAAGAATGAATTCCTATTCTCCTGAAACTGTTCCAAAAAAATAGAAATGGAAGGAAAACTTCCAAACTCATTTTATGAGGCCAGCATCACCTTGATCCCAAAACCAGACAAGGATCCCGTCAAAAAAGAGAACTATAGACCAATATCCTTGATGAACACAGATGCAAAAATTCTCACCAAAATACTAGGCAATAGGATTCAATAGTACATTAAAAGGCTTATTCACCACGACCAAGTGGGATTTATTCTAGGGCTGCAAGTTTGGTACAACATCCGCAAATTCATCAATGTGATACAACACATGAATAAAAGAAAGAACAAGAACCATATGATAATCTCAATAGATGCTGAAAACCCATTTGACAAGGTACAGCATCCCTTTCTGATCAAGACTTTTCAAAGTGTAGGTATAGAGGGCACATACCTCAATATTATCAAAGCCAACTATGAAAAACCCACTGCAAATATCATTCTCAATGGAGAAAAACTGAAAGCTTTTCCGTTAAGTTCAGGAACATGGCAGGGATGTCCATTATCACCACTGCTTTTCAGCATAGTACTAGAAGTCCTAGCCTAAGAAATCAGAGAAAAAAGAAATTAAAGGCATCCAAATCGGCAAAGAAGAAGTCAAACTATCACTCATCGCAGATGATATAATACTATATGTGGAAAACCCAAAAGACTCCACTCCAAAACTGCTAGAACTTGTACTGGAATTCATTAAAGTGTCGGGATATAAAATCAATGCAAAGAAATCAGTTGCATTACTGTACACAAACAACAAGACAAAAGAAAGAGAAATTAAGCAGTCAATCCCATTTACAATTGCAAACAAAATATAAGATATCTAGGGGGCGTCTGGGTGGCTCAGTGGGTTAAGCTGCTGCCTTTGGCTCAGGTCATGATCTCAGGATCCTGGGATTGAGTCCCGCATCGGGCTCTCTGCTCAGCGGAGAGCCTGCTTCCCTTCCTCTCTCTCTGCCTGCCTCTCTTGTGATTTCTCTCTGTCAAATAAATAAAATCTTTAAAAAATATATAAGATATCTAGGAATAAACCTAACCAAAGAGGCTAAGAATCTAAATGCAGAAAACTATACAACTATAGTTTTTATAAAACTATAAAACTCATGAAAGAAATTGAGAAGACACAAAGAAATGGAAAAATGTTCCAAGCTCATGGATTGGAAGAACAAATATTGAGAAACTGTTGAGAAATGTTGAGAAACCTAAAGCAATCTACACATTTAATGCAATCCCTGTTAAAATACCATCCATTTTTTTCAAAGAAATGGAAGAAATAATCCTAAAATTTATATGGAACCAGAAAAGACTTCGAATAGTGAAAGGAATATTGAAAAAGAAAGCCAAAGTTGGTTTCATCACAATTCCCGACTTCACGCTCTATTACAAAGATGTCATCATCAAGACAGCATGGTACTGGCACAAAAACAGACACATAGATCAATGGAACAGAATAGAGAGCCCAGAAATAGACCCTCAACTCTATGGTCAACTAATCTTCGACAAAGCAGGAAAGAATGTCCAATGGAAAAAAGACAGCCTCTTCAATAAATGGTGCTGTGAAAATTGGACAGCCACATGCAGAAAAATGAAATTGGACCATTCCTCACACCACAGATGAAAATATACTCAAAATGGATGACCGACCTCAATGTGAGAAAAGAACCCATCAACATCTTTGAGGAGAACACACGTAGCAACCTCTTCGACCTCAGCTGCAGGAACATCTTCTTAGGAACATTGGCAAAGGCAAGGGAAGCAAAGGCAAAGATGAACTATTGGGATTTCATCAAAATCAAAATCTTTTGCACGGCAAAGGAAACAGTTAACAAAACCAAAAGACAACTGACAGAATGGGAGAAGACATTTGCAAACGACATATCAGATAAAGGGCTAGTGTCCAAAATCTGTAAGGAACTTAGCAAACTCAACACCCAAAGAAAAAACAACCCAATCAAGAAATGGGCAGAGGACATGAACAGACATTTCTGCAAAGAAGACATCCAGATGGCCAACAAACACATGAAAAAGTGCTCAGGGCATCAGGGAAATACAAATCAAAACCACAATGAGATAACACCTCACACCAGTCAGAGTGGCTAAAATTAACCAGTCAGGAAATGACAGATGCTGGCGAGGATGCGGAGAAAGGGGAACCCTCCTCCACTCTTGGTGGGAATGCAAGCTTGTGCAACCACTCTGGAAAACAGCATGGAGGTTCCTCAAAATGTTGAAAATAGAACTACCCTATGACCCAGCAATTGCACTACTGGGTATTTACCCTAAAGATACAAACATAGTGATGCGAAGGGGTACGGGCACCCGAATGTTTATAACAGCAAGTCTACAATAGCCAGACTATGGAAAGAACCTAGATGTCCATCAACAGATGAATGGATAAAGAAGAAATGGTATATATACACAGTGGAATACTATGCCACCATCAAAAGAAATGAAATCTTGCCATTTGCGATGACGTGGATGGAACCAGAGGGTATCATGCTTAGTGAAATAAGTCAATCGGAGAAAGACAACTGTCATATGAACTCCCTGATATGAGGACGTGGAGATGCAATATGGGGGGTTGAGGGGCTAGGAGAATAAATGAAACAAGATGGGATTGGGAGGGATACAAACCATAACTGACTCTTAATCTCACGAAACAAACTGAGGGTTGACGGGGGGAGGGGGTTTGGGAGAGGGGGAGTAGGGTTATGGACATTGGGGAGGGTATGTGCTATGGTGAGTGCTGTGAAGTGTGTAAACCTGGCTATTCACAGGCCTGTACACCTGGGGATAAAAATACATTATATGTTTTCAAAAAAATAAAAAAAATAATAAATTTTGAAAATGCCTTTTATCTTAATATTGTTTCCCTTATTATTTTTAATAAGTCTCCATTCATTTTGAATTGTAATCACCCTAGAAGAACTCTATTAGCTCCTGATTTTATTTTTTCCTTCTTTTGTGACACTTTTTATGGCAATTTTTTTCCTAAGGTGTTTATTTGAAAGCAGGCCATGAAATGACATTTTTTTAATGATCTTACTTTTTTTCCTCCTTAAGATTATTATTATTTAAAGAAATTGAAGATGTTATTTATTTATTTGATAGAGACACAGTGAGAGAGGAAAGAAGCAGGGGGAGTAGGAGAGGGAGAAGGAGGCTTCCTGCTGATCAGGGAGCCCAATGTGTGGCTTGATCCCAGGATCCTCAGATCATGACCTGAGCTGAAGACAGACGCTTAATGGCTGAGCCACCGTGATGCCCCTAATATTATTTTTTAAAGATTTATTTATTTATTTGAGAGACAGCGAGCAAGTGCCCGATAGGGTAAGGGAGAGGGAGAGAATCTCATACAGTCTATCAATATAATAAAAACTCATGCACTGAAACTTTTCAACAGATAATTTTTACTATTATACTATACAAAGCTACTCCAGTCTATTTTATGGGATTTTCTATAAAGACAACAAGAAAAACAACCAATTAAATGTGTCTGGTTTAGGAACTGAATGTTGACTTTTTTTTTTCCAATTTTGAATCCATTGTAGTTAACAGTGTTATATTAGTTTCAGGTGTATGACATAGTGATTCCACAGGTCTATATTACTCAATGTTCATCAAATAGGTGTAGACTTCTGTTTTCTCACTGATTTGGTCCACAATGAGAATTTATCAAAATAACAACAGGATATCAGAGTGAAATGGCAGGTTATATTTGTATATCTGTCATCATCACATTGATCAAGTGGTTATTGTCTATGTGCCTGTTTTGTGTACAGTATTTTACCATTATCATAAGCCTAATAGAGCAGACTTACCTAATACATCCAGTTTGTTGTTTGGCAGGTTCTCCTTCTCACACTCTGCAGTGTTCAGGCTAGCTTTAATAATTTCTCACAGTGCACAAGTATATCTTAAATATGACACTGAGAGTTTTCCTCCAAAAGAGTTCTATGTGGGAATGTACAAAGAAGAGTCTGTAATTTAATAGTTAATGGGATTTTCACTCAGTGAATGCCAACAAACCTGATATGCATACTAAATAAATTCTCCTGTTGATTAGCAAGCCTGCATGCATCTATAAATTTCACTCCAATTTTTCCCTCCCTCACATGGATATAAGTCTAACTAACTGAACTGGAAAGAACAGATTGGTGGAGGAAACCTTGTTGGACCTGTTTTCAGGATATGTCTAAACATCTGGGCTCAAATGACCAATAATTTTATTTTTTCAAAGGTCAATAGTCATGAAATTAATCATATTATTTACATATTTATGAATACTTACTGAAAGGGACTAATTACTCTTTTGTAATCTTAAAATACTTAGAAAATGGAAAATTTTCTAAGAAAGTTAATCCATTTCTTTTTTTTTAATTTTTTAATTAACATTAATGTATTATTAGCCCCAGGGATACAGGTCTGTGAATCGCCAGGTTTACACACTGAACAGCACTCACCATAGCACATACCCTCCCCAATGTCCATAACCCCATGACCCTCTCCCTACCTCCCTCCCCCAGCAACTCTCAGTTTGTTTTGTGAGATTAAGATCCTCTTACGGTTTGTCACCCTCCGGATCCCATCTTGTTTCATTTATTCTTTTCATACCTCCAGCCTCCCACGTTGCATCTCCACTTCCAAAATTTAGAAAGAACTTATAATCAATTTATTTTATTATGAGAAATGTTTGGGTTCCTATCAAGAATGTGAAGAGTCTGAGATTTTCTTCTACTTTCATGCCAGCTGTTTAGTCTGCAACAGTTTTATGGCTGATTCTGGCAGGAAGCATGATATTCCTGGATCAGAGACAAAGACTTTATTACTCACAGTAGAGCAAGGGTCATCAACTTTATTATCCCTCCAAGTGCTTCCGGAATGACATGGATAGGCCCACCCAGTATACAAAACTGGTTTGTATCACAGCTGCTGAATCTTGAATTTAAGAAATCTAAATCTTTTATAATGGATAATAAGCAAATATGTTTGAATTTTGTTAGGGAGATAGGTATCATCTTGATTATACTGGACAGTAAATATACCTGCCCTCTGTTCTCATGGGAGACATTAACTGTCTTCCCAAGCTACTTATTATAGGGCAGTTAGAATTTCTGCCTCATTCCTGGGGTGCCTGGGTGGCTCAGTGGGTTAAAGCCACTGCCTTCAGCTCAGGTCATGATCTCAGGGTCCTGGGATCCAGCCCCTCATCAGGCTCTCTGCTCAGTGAGGAGGCTGCTTCCCTTCCTCTCTCTCTCTCTGCCTGTCTCTCTGCCTACTTATAATCTCTGTCAAATAAATAAAATCTTTTTTAAAAAGTGTAAGAATGTTGCTAATCTTTTACTGTATATATGAATATATATTTCTATCTCACTGCTCATTCAACATGTATATCATTATATATACCAAATAATTAAGTTTGATTTTGGAATTGTTTTCTATGTTTTCAAACAATTTTTATAGCAGTTAAATGTAACACATATTTTACCAACAATGCATAGGGCTCAGTCAGGTAAAGACAATTTGCTTAGCTCTTATCAAGAGCAGTATTTGCAACTATATAACAACTGCCTCTTATATTTGTCTTCCCAGAATTTGCAAGACCCTATCAGTTTTAAAAGGTGTCCTAACTTTATTTTTTTTAAAGATTTTATTTATTTATTTGACAGAGAGAAATCACAAGAGAGGCAGGCAGAGAGAGAGGAAGGGAAGCAGGCTCTCAGTTAAGCAGAGAGCCCAATGTGGGACTCGATCCCAGGATCCTGAGATCATGACCTGAGCTGAAGGCAGCGGCTTAACCCACTGAGCCACCCAGGCGTCCCGGTGTCCTAACTTTAGAGATGTTAAAATGTAAACAACAACAACAACAACAACAACAATAGGCCCAAAAAACTCAGTCTTGAAAGTGGTGAAATATGATACCTCCTTAAGGTCTGCTAGAAGTATGCTTCAGAGTATTAATTCTTGAGTAATATTTTTTACAGAATACCCCGCTTATTCACCTATAAAGGATCCTTATCTCTTGCTGCCCCTCTAACCAGAGAAATACATCTGGGACTTTTGATTGCATGCATATCCCAATACACTTTCATATTTTCCCAAACGTGATGGTTTGCTTAGTAAATGCTCCTTAGTATATAAGTTTGAACTTTTAACTTTGTGTTTGGTAGATTGCTCTTGTGTTAGAAAACTTATTTACATGCAATGAATAAGTGATCACAGATTTTTAAAATTGAGAGTGGTCTGTTCTTCATTTTTTTTTAATTGAAATATATTTCAAAAGAATATGACTTCAAAATTATTAAACTACTCAAAGCATTTCCCAGTTATCTATTATTTATTTGAATCATGTTGTTGAATATTCTGTACCAAAAGTTTGATCAGTTGTTTTGTTCTGTTTTGTTTTTAGTTACTTGGTTTAGAATATACTGACTCTATGTGGAGTACAGGAATTTAATTTGAATAAGTTTTCCGACTGCTTCTAGCTCACCAAGTCATACTTATTATTTTGACAGTTATGTCTCATAGACCTTTATTTTAATTGCATATGTTAGCAATCCATCTTGTCATGACAGTCTCTGCCATTGGTTTGTTGCTGAATTATGCTTACAGAAACTATGTCAGAAATTCAGCATGTAAAGAAGAGTAATTAACCTCAATCATCAACTAGCTTTTGTGAATACAGATGTCCTAGAATACACTGTTTTTTTCTTTTTTAATTGAGTAAAATATCACTAATCCTGAGTGTCTTTGCTTATCCCCTATTTCTAACCCAACACTAAGTCTTCTTAATTTCCTTCCTAAATATGATTTGAACATGTCCTCTCTTATCTGCACCATCATTACCCTTGTATGTCTTAACTTTAGATCTCATCTAGGTTCTGCTTATAGCCTGCTGCCTCCCCCACTCCACTCTTAACCCTTGCAATTAATTTCCCATTTGTAAATAGAGGACTGTTTATAAATCCAAATCATACCTTATCACACCTGCTTGCTTCAAAAGATTCAGGGGCTACTCCATAGGAAAAGACTAACATCCTTGAGAGAGGCCAGGGCTGTGCACATTTGATCCCACTACCCTGGGTCTCACCGTATGCCCTTAACTATGCCCACAGGCTACACTATCTTGACAGTAGACAAGTCTGCTGCCTCCTCCATAAGGCATGTGTTTCTTCTAGTAGAGTATTCTTTAGACTCCCCTTAGCTTGGCCAGCTCCCTCAATTTGCATATCAAGCCACTGCAAACATTGCCTTCTCTGACCACCCAAACCAGATTCAGTCTTCTCTATGTGTTCCCAAAGAAACTTGAACTTGTCCTATATTCTCATCAGAAAGTGTGAATGTATATTTGTGTTCTTATTTTCATAGGGTATCTTTGCTGGAGCATAGTGAACTTTGTAGGGCATCTGTATTACAGAGTATTCTCAACCATCAGCCCAGCAATTGTCAGATAATAAGTGTGCAATACTTACTTGTAGGGAGAAAAAAATAATAATTCTACTATAACGGAATGAGTGATTGTTCAATCTAGGCTAAAGTGAAGTTGACTTTTTATTTTTTTAAAGATTTTTATTTATTTATTTATTTGACAGAGAGAGAGAGAGAGAGAGATGGAGATACATCACAATTAGGCTGAGAGGCAGGCAGGGGGAGAGGGGGAAGCAGGTTCCCCACCAAGTAGAGAGCCCAACGCAGGACTCAATCCCATTACTCTAAGATCAGGACCTGAGCTGAAGGCAAAGGCTTAACCCACTAAGCCACCCAAGTGCCCCTTGAAGATGACTTAAAAAAAAAATTGGGCATGAAAAATAGCATGATCAATACATTGGTCCTTTTAAATGGCCTTTGAGGAATTTAACAATACGTAGTTTGGGAATGCTTTTTTTTTTTTTTAGTAAATATTTATTTTTATTTTTTTATTTTTTTCCATTTTATTTATTTTTTCAGCGTAACAGTATTCATTGTTTTTGCACAACACCCAGTGCTCCATGCAAAACATGCCCTCCCCATTACCCACCACCTGTTCCCCCAACCTCCCACCCCTGACCCTTCAAAACCCTCAGGTTGTTTTTCAGAGTCCATAGTCTCTTATGGTTCGCCTCCCCTTCCACATTCTTTTTTTTTTTAATAAATATATAATGTATTTTTATCCCCAGGGGTACAGGTCTGTGAATCGCCAGGTTTACACACGAATGCTTTTAATTAAAAAAATGTATCTTATAATTTGTGAGTCAGACACCTTATATATTTAGTAGAGCACTGCTAATTCCTGGCTGTGTGAATTTGAGCAATTAATAACCTTACTGAATCTGTTTCATGCTCTACATATTTCTCTGCTTTGTTATAAAGAGAAAGCCCTGAGGGGTCAGGGTGTGTGAATGATAAAGCAATGTTTATTAGGTTTAACTATTTAAGTATGCCAAGCAGATTCCCTGGCAGCCATTGATTTGATTTTAACTACATCTTTTAAAATAATTTCTAAACTGCCTTTAAGATATCCCATACTTCATATCTTCACTAATTAAAATTGGCTACCTTTAAAATAGTTTAAATTTTAATGTACATTAGTATATCATATGCATTTGTTTCATTAACCAATATTTGTATTGAGGACAATGCATTCAATTCAGTTCTTAAATCTAGAAGTTAAACTCACCTGAAAAAGAACTCATAATGAATCCAAAGCTTTTCTCTGCTGTCACACAAAATCCTTAATAAAATTTTCAGCTCTTGCAGCTAATAGGTAGTCATGCAGATTACAGAGGACATTTTTAAAATTAGTACAGTGACTCTTTTAATCATATATATACATACATACAGTAGTATATATATGTATATATATACACAAACACATATACATATACTAATACATATTCAGCACAAATGTTGATTAGGCCTTTATCTAGATTACCACTTTTGTAATTTGGATGCATATATACTATATTTTAGACATATTTTTAAGTACAAGGTATATGTATACCTTGTATATGTATAGGTATATGTATAGACATATTTAAGTACAAGGTATATTATACACTTAAAAAAACCTTAAACACTTTGTTTCTGTTATTGTTGTTTTTAAAGATTTTATTTGCTTATTTGTCAGAGAGAGATAAAGAGCACAAGCAGGCAGAGGCACAGTGACAGGCAGAGGCAGAGGCAGAGGGAGAAGCAGGCTCCCTGCAGAGCAAGGAGCCAGGTGCAGGACTCAATCATGACCTGAGCCTAAGGCAGCCACTTAACCAACTGAGCCATACCAAAAACCTTAAACACTTTGAAAAATCTCTTTCTGATCCTGTCCGTGCCATGCCTTACCATTATCTTATATACAAATTTGGAGAAGTATTTGGAGTGCCTATTCGATTAACTAGGCTTTAGTGTTTTACAATAATAGTTGACAACAGTAAGCAGTTTATATCTATACCTCATCCAAGGGTGTATTTTCTTAAGAGAAGCTCAAGCACTGGGGCGCCTGGGTAGCTCAGTGGGTTAAAGCCTCTGCCTTCGGCTCAGGTAATGATCCCAGGGTCCTGGAATTGAGCCCCACATCGGGCTCTCTGCTCCCCAGGGAGCCCACTTCCTCCTCCTCTCTGCCTGCCTCTCTGTCTGGTGTGATTTCTCTCTGTCAAATAAATAAAAAAATATATATATATATATATATAAAGAAGATCAAGAACTTGACAATTTTCACTGAATTCATTCTACATTTTAGGTTAAAGATTATAGCTTAGTCACATAATCGTAAATTAGACACTAAGTAAGATTAACCAATATTTATAACCTCCTGGATGGTCTGGAATCATTGAAGCTCAATAGCTCTCATCCCCAAAATAGAGGGAGGTAGACACTTTTCTTGCTTAATAAGCCACATTTACCTCTAATTATGAACATTAAAGTAATTAAAGACTCTCTATTGCTGAAATAGACGATCTTTTCCCCATGTCTCTTATTTGTGGAACATAAGGAATAACACGGAGGACATGGGGAGATGGAGAGGAGAAGGGAGTTGGGGGAAGTTGGAGGGGGAGACAAACCATGAGAGACTGAGGACTCTGAGGAACTAACTGATTATTTTGGAGGAGAGAAGGGTGGGAGGTTGCATTAACCTGGTTGTTGGTATTAAGGAGGGCACATATGACATGGAGCACTGGGTGTGGTGCATAAACAATGAATTCTGGAACACTGAAAAGAAATTAAAAAATAAATAAAAACTTTTAAAAAAGCAAAATGAAAGATATTCTTGAAAGAAATACAGGCCTAATGACTGGAATTCAGATACCATGTGTATTTTGTAATATGTAACAATAGATGTATTTTGGAGTTAGTGTGTATGTAATAATGTCATATATGACCGAATTTAGTAACTAATCATGACATTTAATCCTGAGTCCACTTCAGTTTGATTCAAGTTACCAGAAACTTTCCAGAATAAATTTTATGTTTGATATATATTTGCTCTACTCCAAATGGGATGTGTTTTTGTTTTGGTTAAGACTTTGAATGCAAATTTGCCCCTTTTAGTGACTACTGGGTTGACTTTTGCTCATTCTCTCATGAATACCTGTTAAAGAATACATTAACTACTGTGCTTAAGTTAAGACTACTTATAGACGGTTGTGTTTTTACTTCTTTGTATTATCCTTCAGTTAAAATGTGTAGCTTTCCTAGATGTCCCAAGGTTTGTGAAATTATGGATTCTGACATCATAAATCCTGCTAGTACATGCCTGTATATAGTGCCATTCCAAGTCATAATAGTTAATTTCATGAATTTCTTCATGAAAATATTGTTGCAGAAGTTAGGGATTGTAGGGAACCTCCTATGTTAACCCAGCATAGGAGTTGTTCCCCAAATTATCCAACATCATATTGTAACATGCCCATGGTAGTCAAAAAATTCCTACATTATAAAAATTTGTTAAAACCAATAAAACATGATGAAACATGAAAGCTAATAGTGCCTAATATCAGCCATTTCATTGAGGGGGATAAAAATCAGACAACCATGTTTTTATTGACCATACTGAAAATAATTTAGGGAATGCTTTGTCCTTTTATAAGTGGTTGGAATTACTGAAAGAGAAGAGAAAGTACTTTTATTTATCTCCTGTGATTGAAATGTTTATGATATAGATAACTTTTCAAGAAATATAATTAATATCATAATTACTTCCATCTCCAGAATGATTTTTAAAAGATTTTATTTATTTATTTGACAGAGAGAGAGAGAGAGACAGTGAGAAGGGAATATAAGCAGGGGTAGTGGGAGAGGGAGAAGCAGGCTCCTTATGGGGTCAATTCTAGGAACCTAGGACACAACCTGAGACAAGGGCAGACACTTAACCACAAGCAACCCAGGTGCCTCTCCAAAATGATTTTGTAAGACATACCGCATTTTTCAACACTGAATGTTTACTGTGTGTGTACATCCATTCCGAATGCTTTTGAATGAATTTGAATGAAATTATTTCATTCCATCTTTACAGATACCTTCTGCATTAGTCTGCTATGGCTGCCATAACAAAATACCACAGTACTGAAGCCACTATGTGGCTTCAATAAAAGAGATTTATTTTCCCATACTCCTGGAGGTTGGAAGTCTGATATCTGTGTACCAGAATGATTGGTTTCTGGTGAGGGCTCTCTTCATGGTTTACAGACAGCTGCTTTTTGTTTGTGTCTTTATATGGCCTCTTTTTGGTGTGCATAGGGAGAGAAAGAGAGCAAAAGCTTTATGATATCTCCCATAGAGAGAGACACTAATCTTACTGGACCCACAAATTTACCTTCTTTACCCATAATTACTTCTGTAGAGGCCCCATCTCCAAATACAGCCATACTAGGGGGTTAGGGCTTCAATATAATAAAATTTGGGGGACAAACACATTTGTTCCATGTTGCCTACTGAAGTAGGCTCTCTTACAATCATCTCCAGTTTGCAGAAGAGACAGTTGAGACACAGAGTTTGGTGATTTGCCAGGTGCTACCCAGTAGCAAATGTTAGAGCTAAGATTCCAACCCAGGCTATCTCACTCAAATCTCATGCCCCTCATCATAATCTCATTCTCTGCTTTATCTGGAAGAAACACAGAAAATGTAAAAAAGAGTAGAGACATTAGTGATAGGAGTAATGGATGCGGAAAAGGGACTTAGAATAGTAAGATGTCTCACTCATAGTTACAGAACTTGTGAAATGACTCTAATCTAGAATCAACTTGATCATGCTTTCTGAATTTGCTCTGTGATCTCTTTCTCTGTCAGTTAGTTCTAAATCAGTCTTCTTTGAAGTAGAGACCACTATAGATTCTCAAGCCCACCTCACAATTACTGAATCAGAATCTCTGGGTGAGTGGCAGTCTGCGATTGCATTTTGAACATTTCTCAAATGCTCCATATGTGTTCTAAGGTTTGAGAATTGCCATGTCTCAAAGGGACATCCAGTTCAGGTAAGGAGACATATGTTTGATGGTGACCCATATTTGGGTGGTGCATTGACTATGTTTAAGCTCTGGCTCAGGGAGAAAAGGTGGACATGCACCGAGCTCTTTAAAGACAGCTCTCCAAGGAAAATGTGTTCTTCTTTTAGGTAATCAGTTCCTACTGTAAGCATTTTCGCCTTTTGCCTGTTTCACAATTTCCTTCGGTGTTTTTCCAGTCTCATGACTTGACTCCACTTTCTGATTGCCATCTTGATACATCTTTCGTCTGCCCACTCCCATCATACCTGCTAAGTGCATTTAATTTATTGTGTAACACCTTTCCTTTCTTATAAGAAAAGTGTTGTATGTATAATATACCATACTGATACCTTTCATATCATAGAAGGATGTCAGATATCATGTACTGCTTCATTCAGGACAGACTCCCTTGTCCTCTTTTCTCTCACTTTGCCACTTGTTATGCCTAAGATGGTGGTAAGTCATTTATCTGGCTCTATTTGAGCAGCGCTGACAGGCTCACCTGACCCAACATTATTTGAAAGTCTAATTTCTGCAGTATGTTATCCATGGACTACTTAGACTGCAAGGAGCAATTTTTCCAAGGTAGAGTTCAAGCAAAGCTCCACGGTCAGTTTTGATTGTAAAACATTTCAGACTGACCTCATCTTCGAGGTGAACCGTGCATGTCTAGCATAGTAAATGATCTGAAGGAAAAAGACTTAATTCAGAGTAGTTGAACCTACCAATCTCCAAAGTTATTTGATCACAGAACCCATGTCTTCTGCATAACTGTGTTGATATTCTGAGGAACTGATTGTAGACACACTTGGAGGACTGCCACACTGCATCTGTATGCCTTGAAGTACTGGTTGAGGCTTACTTTCCCAAACATCTTTTATAAATACAAGCAGTGTGCCTGGGGTAGGGAGTGGCAGGAGTCTCTGAATACCTGTGGGAAATTGTATCACAAAGAGTTTAAAAGACAAGAGAGCCAAGAGTACAGAATAAGAACCGTGCCTTGACACACCAACATATCAAATATGTATGTTTTGAGATGAGAAAGATAGTGTGAAGGAACTAGAATGGAATGTGGGTGCAACTAGGGTGATTGTGATGTTCTTGAGTTAATTCTCTTGTACTTGGGAGGGAACAAATGAATGGAGAAGATGAAAGGAAAGATGGATATGAAGATGGGATATTTGAAAGCAGATTTTATGTCCTTCACAAAATCTTTTACCTGTTAACCCTATCAAGAAGGTAGAAAATTGAAATCTAGAGGTAAGTGTGTGTGTTCGTGTGTGTGTGTGTGTGTGTGTGTGTGTGTGTATTGAACATTAAGTTACTAAAACTTATCATCTCTGGACTCTAAACTTATATCAATGCCATAGTCCTCTCTAAAACTTTTCAAAATTGTGAAGTTCCTGAGCAAGAGACCTAATAGCCTACCATGTGTGAAGACAAGAACATAGCCATCGATTAGAATGTGTAGAACATTTTTTAACCTTTACTTTCAAGTCTGTCATTTTTATGAATGTTCTTAGAACCTCTTTCTCTGAAGATAAAGATGGACTCTGAAACTGAAGATAGACTCTGAAACTTTCTGTATTTTTTTAAGAGACAGACTCTCTAATAAGTTAAACAGAAGCAGGTGAGCTTAGATTTCATCCCTTATTCATTTTCCCACTTGAATTTATATAATAGCAAAATGCATGTGTGCCCTAGGTTGACGATCCTGCTTACATCCCCTATTGGCAAATACAGTTTTTTGAAGCAGATATGTAAGCGTGTATCCTATGAAAACTTCCTGAATTTAAGCTTGAAATCATAAATCATCCATAAAATGTGTATTCCAGGTAAAAACTCTAAAGAGAGGGGCGCCTGGGTGGCTCAGTGGGTTAAAGCCTCTGCCTTCGGCTCAGGTCATGATCCCAGGGTCCTGGGATCTGAGCCCCGCATTGGGCTCTCTGCTCAGCAGGGAGCCTGCTTCCTCCTCTCTCTCTGCCTGCCTCTCTGCCTACTTGAGATCTCTGTCTGTCAAATAAATAAATAAAATGTTAAAAAAAAAAAACTCTAAAGAGAGTGGTTCCTGGGTGGCTCAGTGGTTAAAGCCTCTGCCTTCAGCTCAGGTCATGATATCAGGGTCCTGGGATTAAGCCCCACACTGGGCTTTCTGCTCTGCAGGGATCCTTCTTCCCGCCACCTCTCTCTGCCTGCCTCGGCCTATTTGTAAACTCTGACTGTCAAATAAATAAATAAATCTTTAAAAAAAACTCTAAAAAGTGTGTACTCTGTCTAAAAGTTCATAGTAAAACTGAGCAATTGAAATTTCTTACTATTTGTGTTTGTCACAGCAATGTACGACCACATATGAAAGGCCATTCCAAACTTAATTTTCAATTTGGCTCATCTTACCTCATTGAGAATCTCTTTGTGGGTCTGTTTTTTTCCACATCTCTTCACATGTCTCCCCACGGTCACTCTGTTCATCAAAGCCTGCCCTCAGGAAAGGAGTTGGTGGGTGAGATCATAATAAGTCTTAATAACTGATATGGCTGAACATATTATAGGAGGAGCTCATTATGTTTTTTTAATGTTAACCCTTGATTCTTAATGAATTAAGTTCTTGTTGTGAAATATCATCTATATTTAAAAGTTATGTTGGGAGAGGGGGTGCGGGCTATGGACATTGGGGAGGGGAGGCGAACCATAAGAGACTATGGACTCTGAAAAACAACCTGAGGGTTTTGAAGGGTCAGGGGTGGGAGGTTGGGGGAACAGGTGGTGGGTGATGGGGAGGGCACGTTTTGCATGGAGCACTGGGTGTTGTGCAAAAAGAATGAATACTGTTACGCTGAAAAAAAAATAAATAAATAAAAAGGGAAAAAAAAAAATATTTCCCTAGATATCATGAAAAAAAAAAAAAAAAAAAGTTATGTGTGAATTGTGTGCTGCCCTTTCTATACTTGATCTTAGCCAAAAGGCCGAGAAGCGATGTGTTCTGCCCTTTGTATATATAACTAACATTTATTGAAAACATATATGTATATATGTTCACACACTTTCTCAGAAATTCAGGTGTTACATATGGAGCAGCAGACCATTGAGAAGAGTGTGCATGAATCCCTTTAATCAGATTGTCTCTGTGTATGTGTGATTCACTGAAAGTTTAGAGCTACTAATTTTCATGTTTTCCCAGTTGTTTATCAAACATTTAATATAGGGACAGAAAAAAATCCTTATCTATTATGTTCGTGTCATTTGAAAGACAGAGAGGAAATTTTTGCTTTCTAAATGTGGAACAACTAATATTAATTGCATTGTATCTTTTTATGCAAAACTCCAAAAGTAATTAACTGCGGTTTAATAAATGTAATATTTTCACAATAATGCTATTCAGATACTTCCACCTACAAAGACGAAGTTCAAGTGTGAATAACTGCAGGTGGTTCAGTTTTCAAAGCCTCTAAAAACATTAGAACATTGAAACCTCCATGGTATTTTATCTCCTCAAGAGAGAGAGCTGGAGTGGAATCCACAGTTGCTTGAAGTTCCTGATGTTGGGTATTGTGGAGGGCACATATTGCATGGAAGCACTGGGTGTGGGGCAAAAGCAATGAATCTTGAAACACTGAAAAGAAATTAAAAAATAATTTTTTTAAATAATGTTTGTAGTTTCATAATGCGTCTGCATTTCAAATCCAAGATTTAATAATCTCTCACTTGCTAAATCGTCAAATTTAAATTAATTAATTGATTAATTAATTAATTTAAATTAAATTTAAATCTCTTAAATTTAATTAAATTTAATTAAATTAATTAAAATTAATTTAAATATATTTTCCCTTTTATAATGGGATGCTATAGAATGGCAGCCATGGGACAATATTGTCTTAAGCCATTGATAGTGATAAAGAACCTGCAGAGCAACAAGGGAAAGAAAAAGCCAGAAAGAAAGATTCTGCATAAACTTAATATGTTTTTCCTTCTTCAAAATAGGCTGGAGAATATTAACTTTAACTGACACAGTTATTCCTTTTTTTTTCAGCCTGCAGCATTACATTACATACTGTGGAAAATAAAATGAAAAGAATATATATGCAAAATAGTAGTTCCTTGTATGAATAGTGCTTTTCATTATATTATTTTCATAATGCAAAGAAAATAAGGATTCTGTTTGCTTGACTTGACTTTGCAATGAATACAATGGAAAGACAAAATCAATATGAAATGAAATTTACGTAAAGGCTGTTTTCTGTGTGGTACAAATTTATACACTTCCAGAGTACATATGTTTGGCTTTGTAAAGTTGTTTATTTGTTTATTTATTTATTTGACAGACAGAGATCACAAGTAGGCAGAGAGGCAGGCAGAGAGAGTGAGAGGGAAGCAGGCTCCCTGCTGAGCAGAGAGCCTGATGCAGGGCTGAATCCTGAGATCATGACCTGAGCTGAAGGCAGAGGCACCCAGGTGCCCTGTAAAGCAGTTTAAAAAGAAGTACCTGGAGTCAGTGGCAATAACCATGTGGCAGAATAAGTATGTTATTTTTAGAATGGTGGTAATAGAATCCTGCTCAAGAACTGTTACTTTATAACTCTGACAGGTTTTAAATTGGACTAATTTGGGGAGGATACTTCTTTAACTATGCAAGGATCTTAAACCCTTACCTTGAGTCAGTGCTCCTTGGTTATTGTGTATAGGACTATGAGCAAAATGCTTCATTGCAGGGTGCCTGGGTGGCTCAGTGGTTTAAGCCACTGCCTTCAGCTCAGGTCATGATCTCAGGGTCCTGGGATCGAGCCCCACTTCGGGCTTTCTGCTCAGCAGGGAGCCTGCTTCCCTCTCACTCTCTCTGCCTGCCTCTCTGCCTACTTGTGATCTCTGTCAAATAAATAAATAAAATCTTTTAAAAAATGTTTCATTGCTATTATTTCTTTTTGATATACCAAAGTGTAAGATTTCTGAGCCCGCAATCTTACCCCAACCACCCAGGCAACAGCACCATTGTTTTCTCTACTCTACATGCCAACTAAGTGTAAGGAAAACAATTCAGATTCCTTTAAACTTCATGTAAGATTCACATTCATATTTTGACTTTACCTATTAATTATGAGAAGTTCAGATAGGACCATACTTTTTCACTTCATTAACCCCTTCTGTTTGTGAAGAACTAAAGGCACAAAAACAGGAAATTAGCCACATCTGTGGTATTACTAAAGTCATTATCTTTAGAAATTGTAAAGAAAATATGAATTAAAAAAAAACCCCACACACATGAATGTATACTGTATATACCTGTGGGTGCTGTTTGTAGGTCTTTTCCACTCTGGCTCACCAGAACTTGGAGTGTGACTGTGTGATGGAGGGGCAGGAAAAAGCGGATGAGCTCCAGAAGGTTTGTCCTATTGTAATACTGCTTGCTCACCCATGGGGATGGAAGTAAGAATGTATTATCAGGGCAGAGCAAAAATACTAAAAATTATTAGCTTAAAAGAGAAGTGAGATACAACTAGCAGAAATTCAAAATGGAAAGGAAATCACAGCATCATTGGAATTTTGAAAATCAGATGGTCTGAATGGTGAATTCTATTTTAACCATCATCTATGTTGTACAGCTTTAGTTTTCAATTTGTTTCATACACTAAAGCAAAATTCTGTCTTCCCATAACTTGTACTTAATTCTGTGATTCTAGAGTAATTTTATTTATTATATTATATTTAAATCAATGAAGTAAGGAGTCCCAGAGTTCTGCTGGACTCCAAATAATTGGTTTTTCAATGGTGGTTAAAGTAGAATTTAATCAAGTTACTAGTATGTGTACCATTTTCCCTCTTGAATTAAGAGTCTCTGAGGGCATTAAAATTTGCAATTTTAAATCACTTTAGAGTTGCCAATTAAACTTCATACATTGGGGCAAAATGTAAATAGAATATAGTCTATTAACAGTTATTAATATAATATCAGTGCAAATGCAAGCATCAGAATAGTGAATGTTAGCCTTATACACCTGTGTTGATACATGGTGTTGAATATATGACTTGTCTTTATTATAGTCTCCCAGAAAACTGAATGCATTATTGAACAACTTAATAAAGAACAAAAGAAAAAGTAATACTGAAGGTTTTTTTCTGTTTTTTTTTTTTTAATTTCAAAAGTTCCAATATGCATATGTTTGCTTATAAGTGAGTAAACATGTATTACACATACACGTACACATTATTAAGTCTTGTTCTTAATTGATTGACTTGTTTCTACAGGGCAGAGTATATTGTCAATAAATCCAAGAGTTCACTATTTATCAGGGCAATTAGCTTCATGGTTAAATAACAAAAAAAAAGTAATTTTATGGCTTAATTTCTTAACCACTTGCTTAATTTTTTCACGTCATTCCCCATTTTGAGCCCTTCTATTTGACCCATTAGGACTATTTGACGTGTCTTTCTGTATTTCTTGTTTTGTTATTGTTGTTGTTGTTGGTGGTGGTGGTGGTGTTTTCTCTCTCTCTGTATCTTAAATGTCTTCCAATTATCTTCTGCAACTAGCTACAGAATTATTAGTCAACAATATGATACAGGTATTAGAATATTCGTGATTTGGGAATGCTGGGTGTTGAGTGAGCATTGAACTATGTAAAGAGAGTTAAGTCCAAAATACCATAATTTTTCTGAGTTGTCTTTGTGTTGGAGATGGTGTGAAGAGGGAAAGAAGAGAAGGGAAGAGATGGCATGGGGAGAAAGAGAAAGACTAAGCAGATAGAGGAGAGGGTTGGGAGGGGATGTTTTGGGATCCCATCAATATGTCTTACTAGGTTAGCATTTATTCAAGTTGGTCATTATCAGAGTGATCTGGGGGTGCTGATAAGAAATTCGAGGAGCATTGGATCAGGACAATGTTGTTTGAAAGGTCATTTTAAATTATATATCCCCTTTGATAAGCTTGAGTTATTTTCTTTAGTTAGGTTTAACAAAAACGATATTGCCACGTGATCAATTTTTTTTTCTAGAAAAATTTCCACGTTATTGTCCACCATATAGCCTGACATTTGCAGAGTAATTGTTGGCTCTGAGTTAGATGCTGGAGATGCAAATGTGTGTAAGATGCAGACCCTTGTCAACCTCAGAAGAGTGGACATCTTGGGGATTCCAGGACTATAAAATCATGTGCTTGTAGAAATATTGAATTTGTCACTTTCAGACACTTTAATAGACTTAAAATTTTGTAGACATGCACGGAGGGTTGGGTTTCTTAATTCTTAAAGTGAAGAATTTATAGAGATAACTTTTAGGTTGACTGTTAAGGAGAGATTTAAATATATACAGTTTGGATGAAAAGGAATCAGGCTATGATATTTCAATTTGTGCACAGAGCATGAGGAAAGGTGGCAGGTGTGTCAGCTGCATTTCCCTCTGCCTCTGTGTGACCCTGGGGGTAGATGGGGATACGGAGGGTGTTGGGTTTGGGCCTTCCATAAGATATAAATATAAAATGATACTAAGAATATGATTTTAAAGGACAATGGTAAGCTACAAAATTTAGGCATGGTTTATAAATAGTGGGACCCATTAAGTATATTTTTAAACTGGAGGTGACCATTATTGTAAAAAAAAAGATATTGTATAAGAATGAAAAATTTAATAGCAAGATAGCAATTGGAGAGATAATAAAATTGTGGGCAAGTCGCAGAAGAAATTGGAAGACTACTGCAATTATTCAGTAAGAAAGGAGAAGTACGTGACCAAGGGTCATCAATATGGAAATGCAATAAAAAGATTGTATTTGAGTTTAAAGACTAAACTGAAAGACAACTCCTTCTGTCACATTTTCCCTTTTACTCTTATTCCTCCTATTCTTTCCTTTCTTAATTTCTTTTTTTTTATATTTTCCATGTAGGTATTGGTACTCAGTGCCTACCCTGTGCCAGGCTGTGGGAGTGGGGAAGCAAATGGATCAAAGATAATTCCAGAAGGTCGAGCTTGGTGAATAGGGCTGTTAACTATGTCAGGGAATATTTTAGGAAAAGAAACAGTTTTGCAGCAGGGAATAAATGGACTTTGAATTTGGACAGATTGATTTGGAAATGCCTGTGGGACTCGCTTATTGAGATGTCCAGCAAAGAGCTGAAAACGTTCCCTTACATTACTGTGGCCGTGTGCAATGAACAGTTCCCTGATGAGCTCAGGAACTCCTAGCACTAGGAAGAGACATGACTTGGCCAGATGGCCTTGAGCCAGACATGTTATATGGAACTCTGATGAGAAATAAGTAGCAGTCTTGAACCAAATGGAACACAATATCCTTCCAACTATACAAGTATGTACGTCTGTGGATGTGTAAGAGACACACACACCTTGATTTCTTTTTAAACACACCTAGTATCATAAGCATTATTACATCTATTGACATTGTCCATGTCACTTTTCTGAACTTCTTAACCTCTAAAGTGAATGTCTGGACTACTGTGGATATTTGAATCCTCTGTTTCCCCTCAGTCTGTTCATGTCTTGTGTGATAAGCACATATTCATGGGATTTGCCACAACCTAAATGTCACTTAGTATTGCATATCTCAACCAAATTAAGGTAAATAGTTGAGGACATATTTTCTATTCACAATATCATTAGGGTATCCCATTGTAAATTAAAACTCTGGAAATTTTACACAGTTCTTGGTGATTTTTTTGGTGGGGGTTAAACTTGTCACTAGTAAGAAATAAGGGTGAGCCAATATTTTTTCAGAGTATCTGCACTCTTTAAAGTTAAGGTCAGGTTGTATTATAATTATTATTCCTATTAATTTTTAAGTTCTCTACATTCAGACTTTCACATATGCTTTTGTGGGTTTTGAAGTCTTTGGAAAGTATGTAAAATGATATGCTATTCATAATACAATTCATATCTTTCATAAGATTCTAAAATGTAGCAATGTAAATTCTTAAGAAAGCTGTTCCTGCCATTCAGTTATCAACCATGAATTTGATAGGTGAGTTAAGATTAAAATTTTGACCTACAGAGCTATTTTTGCACTCTTCAGTTCTCACCATTCTCTGAAATGAATCAGTTTGGTCATTACTGAATGATTCATAGCAGTTGAAACAGGCACTGATTAAGGTAACATAAATGTTTTTTTATAACCCTAAATAAAAGGAAATGATGAGTTAACATTTAGTGAATAAAAGAAAAAGTTAAAAAATTAAAATAATTGACATTATTGATGGAATTATAAAGTGGAAAGAAAACTTCTGGAGAAAAATATGTCAAAATCAAAATTAAAGTGGTACTTTTTATTTTTTTAGCTCTGTGATCTCATGTGCAGCACTCTAAGTAAATGCATGCGCAGGTGACCAAGTATGTACGTACTGTAAGTTCTGATGGTAAAGTTTACACCAAGCTAACTGGTAAATATTCTAGAGTACCAACAAATGAAAACATGGAATTCTATAAAGAATGAGTTAGCTGGCAAACCATAAGAGACTATGGACTCTGAAAAACAACCTGAGGGTTTTGAAGGGTCAGGGATGGGAGGTTGGGGGAACAGGTGGTGGGTAATGGGGAGGGCACGTTTTGCATGGAGCACTGGGTGTTGTGCAAAAAGAATGAATACTGTTACGCTGAAAAAATAAATAAAATGGAAAAAAAATCAAAGAATGAATTAGCTATATATATCAGTGACCTGGAAAATTTCATGATATCCTGTTGAATGAAAATAAACAAATTATATGGGTGCAATCCAATTTTATAAGTGTATTTTATATACATTAAAAGTCTGGAAAGATACACAGATACTGTTATATGTTAGCATTCTCTCATTCAATAAATGTTTAGTAAGCCCCAATTATGCAGTATGCAACAAAGTGGCCAAAAGACTAATGAAACAGTTATTAAAAATAAACTGTGATGACTTATGATAAGTTTGATTTTAATTGAGGTTGTGAGGCTTGCATGTGGGAGGGAAACTACCAGTATAACCATCTGGGAAGACATTCTTGGAAAGAAAAAAAGATGTTTCAGTGAAACCAGAAAGGGAAGGAAGAATCAACCAGGGAAAATTATTTCAGGCCAAGGGAGTAACATCTAAGAAAGAGTACAGGCAAAAGAGGTTTAATTTATTGAAGGAACTGAAAAAGTTGGGGATAAATAGATTGTGGAGTACAAGAGAGATTTACCTTTTGGATGAGCATTATGCATACAAGTTGACTTCCTATTTATAAATTTCTATTTTTGTTGACAGACATGTTCCCATTAAAGCACACATAACTAAGAAATTAGCTAAAATTGATCACAAAAATAATGAGACATTTAAAATAGGATACAGAAAAATAATAAAACAAAAGAGGTTGCAAACAAATAAGTTGAAGCTGAAAACAAAAAGAAAACACAGACCGTGTACACTTCCCTTTCTGAATTGGAGAGGAGTACAGTTATTTTAGCCAATATTTATAATAGACTTAAATAGAAACATTAAATTTTTTAAAAAGTGTACATCTTTTAAAATAAGATTCTTATTCTATAAAGACCCACAGGAATATTTGTACCAACATTGCTGTGAAAAACTTAGCTGACCTTCCTTTCAATGATTCTTTTAAGGTCTCAGGTGTCCAGGTCAATATCTTGAGGCAAAAGCAGGATCCAAAGGTCTACATTAGTGTTTTTTTCCTCATTGTTTCCAGTCCAGTTTTATTTTCTGTAATCCTTTCCAAAGGTACAGATGAGTAGTTCTAAACCTTGGTTTCATGTTAGAATCACCAGGAGAGATTTTTAAAAATGTGATGCTCATGCCCACTTCATGTCAATTAAATCATTATCTCTGGCATTGGGACCGAGATGGCAGATGCTTTTAATCCTCCCAGGTTATTCTTACAGGTGACTGAGACTGAAAAATCACTGTTCTAGGAAGGTTTAGCCTATTAACACCTTCTGTGTATAAACAACGTTGCCTAGAGTCAAACTGGGGACAGCATCACTCAAATGAATGAGTCCAAAGAACGAAGTGAGTCAAGGACTCAGAATGACAGGTCTCAAACTTCACTGACAGGTTGGGTGGTGAGGTTGTTTGGGATGTGACCATTTGAAAGGTGTTCTATGAAGAATGGAGGAGGACTGTTTGCTGGAGAGATTAGCTATAATACATAGGAGAAATTTTAAATTAAGATAGTGTAGAAGCCAAGGGCAGACCGCCCCAAAATGTGCCACTTTGGGAGATGATTTTAAATAAAGGTTACTTAAGAAAAAGTGCAAAGACACTCAGACCCTCCTCTGTCCCCCTGAAAGCAGGAAACAGAAATCCCATTTGAAAAATGTACTCACCATGCTAAGAAGTAAAAGACATCCCATTGTCATTAAAAGAGCTGACAGAGCTGTACAGGCAAACATTATTATTTTTCTTATCACTATCTCTGCCCAAATTCCACTTAAAATTCTTTACTAACTAAAGCTCCCAAACAACAGCTTTCTGTATCCTGTGAATGAATTCCTTGTACATTTACTGCCTAACTAAAATCTATTAAAAACTGCCAGCCTTCTTCACTTCTTTTATTTATTTATTTACTTTGCCTTCTTCATTTCTTTAAGTCTCAATTTGGGCCATTATATGCAGATAATAAAGCTGCGTTTTTTCCCTTCTAGTTATCTCTCTCATCTAAATTGAAATCTTAGTCCAGCTAGAAGATCTTGAAGGGTTGAGATAAGAATTTTCTTTCTCGACAACTATCATATGATCTCCCTGATATGAGGAATTCAAGATGCAACATGGGGACTTAGGCGGGTAGGAAAAGAATAAATGAAACAAGATGGGATTGGGAGGGAGACACACCATAAGTGACTCTTAATCTCACAAAACAAACTGAGGGTTGCTGGGAGGAGGGGGGTTGGGAGAGGGGGGTGGGGTTATGGACATTGGGGAGGGTATGTGCTATGGTGAATGCTGTGAAGTGTGTAAACCTGGCGATTCACAGACATGTAACCCTGGGGATAAAAATGCATTATATGTTTATAAAAAATAAAAAATAAATAAGAAAAAAAAGAATTTTCTTTCTCTACAATAACATTACATATGTTAAAAATAGCGTTAACATTCCTAGGACTCTCAGTTCTTTCATCTGTGAAGTGAGAATTAACTAGTTCATTCCAAAGTTGTAATTAAATCAGAAATCATTTGTAATCATGCTGCATATTGTGGTTCCCTTAGATTTCAGAGGCTCAACATATAGAATAAAAAAATAGAAAAGTAGAGAAACAGGATATTTTATATCTTATTTGTCAAATATATGATAGATTCCATTCTTGGTTTCCATCAATTAAGGTTTTTTTCTCTTTTACTGGACACTAGTGCTGTTTTGTTCATAGTAACAAGACCCAAAAAGCAGTAAGTAGAAATTGTACATATTATCTTGTACAGGTTGGATGAGTAGTGCTCTTTTTGGTGTTTTGAAGATATTTGAATGTCCCTAATGCTCTGTCTGTGGAATGCTTGCCTATACATTGGTTTTCTATTGCTGTATAACAAGTTACCACAAATTTTCTGCATGTTGGAGGAGGTCATCAAGAGCATGTGACTGTCAGTTGACCCTGGAAGTAGACCTTGGACAATGGGATGCTCGTAACCCTCTCCCCTGAACTTGGAATGTACATTTTGCTCCGTGTTCCAATGGTGGGAGCTATTCGAAGGCTATAGCCTTGAAAAAGAAACATGCTGTTTTGACCATCTGTACCCCATATGTGGCTAAACCCAGTAAGGCCACTTATGTACTTTTAAGATTCTGGTGGGCTGGCATAGAAATCTACTTGTCCTGCGGCCACCCAAGACAGGTCTCATATGGAAGTTCTCTTGCTTCTTAAACTTGCCATCTGCCAGTCTGGAGTGTTTTGCCTCTATCTTTGGTCTCTGCTTGCCCTCTGTATATGGGGCCATTTTGAAAACCACCAGTGCTTTAAAATATCTGTTTATTAGCTGAGATCTGTAAGTAGGAAGACCAGGCTGATGATGCTGGTTTTCCTGCCCAGGGTCTTACAAGGCAAAAAACAAGTTTTTAGCTGAGTTGCTTTAACACCTGAACTCAGATTATTTTCCAAGCTCACATGATTGTAGCTGGGTCGAGTTTTTGGCAGTTAGAGAGCTGAGCATTTTGTCTCCTTTCTGGCTTTTAGCCAGAGGTCCCCTCCTCTTTTGGAGGCAGCCTGCATTCCTTGTCCAGTGGCCCCCTCTGTCGTCAGAGCTAGTGACAGAGAATTTTCTTCTGATGTTTCAAATTTTTCAGGAAACCAGTCCTCACAGTCCAGTCATGCAGAAGGGATTCTGCACATTCTTGTTTGTTTCTAATGGGCAAGTTCTTTGTTCTTTTCACTTTTCATGAAAATCCTCATCAGTTAATGAGATCTGGGTATAAAATGTCTAAAAGCTTGTATCTACAGGATATTTGAAGCAACCAAAGGGTATAAAGAGAGGAAACAAAATCATAGAAGCCTTTTTTTAAATGTTCAGTAATTTTTAATCCATCTTTCCTTCTTCGTTCTTTTATTTTCCTTAGCTGCATTGATTTGTACTTTTTTTAAACTGAAAGATAAAGTAAATTTCAGGTCTAGTGAATAGTAAACAAAACTGCTTTTCTCTCATATTTTCCTAGTAAGGTCCTCAGTACTTGGCCCCATTAGTGTTTACTGTAGCTTACTGTTCTCCAAAACTTTCAAGTAAATATTATGCCATTGTGCTCTTAAATAATAGGTTATTTTTCAGTCATGAAAGTGGTTTTCTTGGAATGTTACGTTTAGTTTCCAGCTAACAATTTTGTAATCTTTCAATATTAATGTATAAAGTAGAACAAACTTTATATTGCAGTTTGGATGCTTAAAGTTTAAATCAACACTATTAAATTTCAAATTATCAACTAGTAAGTCCTAAATATAATTTTTTCTAAACTTCTGTGATACATACATTTGCCTTATTTGTCTGAGACATCTGAAAATTATTTGATATAACAAAGATATGGGGTAGGGGGAGGCAACCTACCAAAAGATTTGTTGGTATCTACAGATCACTTAATGTTGGATTTTTCAGTTTTGCCTTTGCTTTTTACTTAGAAGAAATTCTCCAAGGGAATAATGAGTATTCTTATTGAGCATCTTTATATACTCTTTTGAACGATAAATATAAATAAGCATATGTATGTAACGTCAAACAAAGGAAACTATGTGCTCTTTGTGGTGAAGTTTGGTTCTTGACAGTTTGGTTCTCTAAAGCAAATAGAATTGGGAAAATCTATTCTGTATTTTATGGTTCACAATGAAAATCCTGGGGTAAAAAAACAGAAACATCAACAACTTCAAAACTTCAAAATTACAGACAAATCTCAACCCTGAAGTCAAAATGGATCCAGTAAGATGGGCATCCAACAGGATTATAATAAGCTGATTAAAGCAGCATTGAGGGAGCCAATGGGGGAAGTTCCACAGAATTATCATGGATAGAATTAGCAAATGAATGCTTAATTCTCTTTTTTTAAAGATTTTATTTATTTGATATATACAGAGAGATCACAAGTAGATAGAGAGGAAAGCAGAGAGAGAAGGGGAAGCAGGCTCCCCGCTGAGCAGAGAGCCCGATGTGGGGCTCGATCCCAGGACCCTGAGATCACGACCCAAGCCGAAGGCAGAGGCTTAACCTACTGAGCCACCCAGGCACCCTGAACGCTTAATTCTTATGGAGTATTGGCAGTGACCTCTATTGGAAGGTATTTTATTTATTTATTTATTATTTATTCATTCATTTTTAAAGATGTTATTTATTTGACAGAGAGGCAGCAAGAGCAGGAACACAAGCAGGGGGAGTGTGAGAGACAATGTATGCTTCTCGCTAAGCAAGGAAGCAGATGTCGGGCTCCATCCCAGGACCCTGGGATCATGACCTGAGCCAAAAGCAGACACTTAATGACTGAGTCACCCAGGAGCCCCTGGAAGGTATTTAAAAAAAAATCAAATTAGATAGTTCTTATCTTTGAGGAATGTATAGTAAAGTCTACATAAACCACCTAAAAATATTTGTAGTGCATCTTATAGTCAGGGCTATAAAAATGGTAACAGGTATTGTTCTGAATTAAAGATAGTCTGAAGGGCACCTGGGTGGCTCAGTAGGTTAGGTGGCTGCCTTCCGTTTGGGTCATGATCTCACAGTCCTCGGATGAAGCCCCATGTTGGGCTCCCTGTTCACTGTGGAGCCTGCTTCCTCCTCTCCCTCTATCTGCAGCTCTCAATGCTTTCTTTTTCTCTCTAATAAAGAAGTAAAATCTTTAAAAAAAATAGTCTTAAAAAAGTTTGGTCATCCCTGGCCTAAACCTGACATGCTTTGAACAACCCTCATGCTGGATTGGTTTGAGTTGTTCCTAGATTTCCTCCTGAAGTCCCTAATGATACCAGAATCAGACTATGTTTTGCTGAGGGTGATAGCATCAAAAAAGATGACACAAATGCTCCACAGTTTATGTTCCGTATGCTTTAATTTACATTTAAAAAGCTAAATACTACCAGAAGACATAGTCTTCATTATTTAAACCTTCATAGATTTAATTTTATTTTAATAAACTTAAGCATTTGCCTTTTTATTGTTGTTATGAGCTAAGCATAGGCTCCTAAATTAAATAGTTCATTAATTTTTATGTCAGTCTTGATGCGATTTACATGCATACAAATGAAACTAAACTACCCCAGGGAACTTGTAGAGGGTCAGTTTCAAATCCATGAATTAATGCGAATGGTAAGGTTACATCATTTGGGTATAAGCTATAAGCTTTGGAGAATGGAGAACAAGCAATCAAGGTAAAACAGCACTGGTGCTTCAATTATTTATGAAAATGAGATCCTGTCATCTCTATTTCAAGGTGCTGTTGCAGGAGATAGGGCAGGGGCACTATAAAGGTCAGTGTGTGTCTAGGACCAGCCTGATGTATGGGCAGAAAAACTCCTCTGCTGCAACTTTATTCAGAGGAAATCCACAGGGCTTTCATTTGACCTGCTGCATTTCTAATATTTATTGCTACTATAACTTAATATTCATTTTATTGTCCCAAATATCATTGCCCTTTTCATCTATTACTGTACCAATGTTGGCAAAATGCCAACTTTGCATAGTCATTTAAATAACAAAAATAAAACTTCTGTCCTACATACTTTACAAAATCCAATCATTTGTTTCCTTGAAGAAAATTGCCTATTTATTATCCATTAACATGTGAAGAAAATTAGTTCTGATTGTCTGGTATGGTTATATCAGGGTGACAACGGGATAAGATTCAGGAGACCTGGCTTTTGGTGCTATATCTTTATTAAGTCATTTCAGCTAGCTGGGCACTCTGCCACCAATCTCATCAATCCCCTTGAGTCTTAGAACTATTTCTTCTTTTTGTCATTCTTGGAGACAGGCTTTTGTCATCTCACTGCAGGATTCCTGTGAATCCTGCAGTGAGAGGAACTGCTGCCAGTTCCTCAGCATCTTTTTATTTCTCTGTTCATCCACCTTAACAGTCCAGCAAGTTTCAACACCCTGACATATTTTACTGTTTGTGTAGAATTTACTTTAAATAATTCCGTATGTTTACTGTAAAAGCTTCATGGCATTTGAGAATAGCCTGAAACATTCTTGAGAGGAGGGATGGTTGAAAGGATTTTTGAAAGGAGGTGTACTTTCTGCATGGTCTTTAAAAAAAGTAGAATTTACCCAGGAACATTTTCTAGGGGAAGAGCAATGTCATGAGAAAGGTTTAAACTCACCTGGTTTTTTCAAGCAGTGGTGAGCAGACTGAGATCGAAGTCCCAGCATCTATGGGAGATAAAATTATTGAGTGGTGCTAATCTAGATGGTGTAGGAGACAGGGCTATGGTGCTAAATGGTAAGCCTTAGGGAATGGAATATGGGAGGGAAAGATTAGTTAGTATACTTTGGTTTCTAGTGATAACACAAGTCCAGTCTAGCTTAAAATACAAAGTGGGAGAGAGGATTTTTACTGGCTCCTATAACTAAGAAGTTTAAGGGGAACATTGGCATTATGTCCTTCTGAGCTCAAACAGCTGTACTTAAGAATACTGGAAATCAAATTCTTTCCCCTTTCTTCAGTGCATTCCCCTTTCCTTTGTAACCCAGAAGAGTTTTGCCATTTTGTTAATAAATCCACAGCTATTGCTTTCTAACTGTTCTAGCAAATGCCACCCCCCCCAAGCCACTGTAGAGGAGGTTGCTGCTAATTGGACCTGACAGGATGTAGAGCTCCAATGGTCATATATGCATATTTGAAGATGAAGGTGGTAGGATCTGGACTTATTTTCTCCATCAAATAGACTAAAGGAGAGCAGGACTGACCTCCACCCTCGCCAAAGGGGAAAAAAAAAGTCCCTTATCAGAGGGAGGGGTATGCACAGTTGAAATGAACAGAAGTCATTCTGGGTTTTTCAGCAGGACACCGAGAAAGAACTGTGGTTAACTGACCTATGAAAACTTGGCTGTTCAGAAATTTACAAGAATCTATTACTATAGTGTGTGTTGGTTAGAGATAAGTGGACTATATTGCACACACAGCCCCCCACCACCTCCCCCCCCCACGAGCCACTTCTACAACCATGGGGTTGCAACCAGTGAGTCTGTACAACAAAAGCAACACTCAGGTTACATTCTGCTAAATGAAAAATAATAATAATAATAATAATAATAATAATAATAATAAAGGATGCTAAATGTACACATATTTATTTTCAAGCCATTGCAAAACTGTCATACAGTCCCTTCTCGTAGCTCAGGAGTAGCTGTGTTCTGCCTGAGGCATCTGGTGAGCCTGTACATGGAAGGTTTTCTCTGGAGCAGCTGCCATGGTGTCTCCCAGCCCGGATTCACCAGCCTTCTACTTGCGCATTGTCTGCCTGTCTGTCCACCTATCGGTAACCAGTGCTGTTACTGGACTTGCCCTTGGGAGTCCTACCATGACTGCAAGATGCCCTCACTGGTAGCTGTCAGGAAACTCTGGTGAGGGGGATTCTGGAAATGAGATGGGGCATCCCTGGGCACTCAGAGCAGGATCCTGGGTAGGGAGAGAAAACAGGCATGTGCTAGGTCCTGGGGTTCTGCTTTCACTAGGGGTGAGGGTGGGAGCCTAGAGTTTTTGCAGGTTCACTCTTTATTGGTGAAGGTAAAATATGAGGGTAAGATTTTAGAGCATGAAAGAGAAAAAAAAAATCAACCAGGGTCTTAGGCTGGGGCAGATGCGGGTGCTTCTGAACACTTTATCCAGTCCTGTGGCCAGCATTGAGCTCAATGGGGGTAGTCCTCTCTGAAGTGGACGTCTTTGCAATAAAAGCCAAAGTCAGGCACTCATGTCACACAGAAAAAGAGCCAAACATTAGGGCTTATACTACATTAGATCAGGTGACTAAGTCATTGTTGAAGTAGAGTGACACAGGACTAATGGGGATCTAGGCCTCGACCTGCCGTAATATTTATTATGTGGACGTTTGCCAGACTGATGGCAGGGAAGATCATTCTAACCAACTGCTTATATGGAACACCTCTTATTTCACCAGTGAAATATGATTTTTGACCCCTGACACTCTCTGGTATATAGTACGGTCATATTTGAGGCCCTCAGTTTTACGACCCTAGGTCTTGTTCCTGTTCAGGCCACATCAAACGGTGACTATCCTGAAAATGTGTAATAAAGTTAATTAAATAAACACATCATAGCTTAAATCTATTTATTTTTCAAGTTGCAGTGGGTGATCATGATATGAATTCACTGGGTCATTACTACCTTTTTAAAATGAAACTATAGAAAATATCAAAAGAGAATAAAATAAGATTATTTTAAAATAAGACGTAATAAGTGTGAGGACTGTTTTGTGAAACTTTAGTTTTGTGTCATCATCTTATCTCTCATTAAGTATATTTTTGGTGGGCTACTGTTAAAAAGGTGTGAAAGCCACACATTTAAAGTCTGAGGACATTTTATTCCCTTATTTTGTTACTGGCACAGCTGCTGGTTAGAATACATATTATATAAATACATAGTGAATTCTTATATTTTATCATAGTTATTTTATAGGGTTTTATTAAGTTAAACTCAAGTGTGTTTATATTGAATCTGTAAATTATTTTTACACAAAATCATCTGAATTTATCATAGAATAAGTGGGATATTGGATTAATTATATTTAAAAGCACCTGTTTCTCTCTTCTCTCTCACTCACTGTAAGGCTTTTCTCCTTCCCTCTCCCTTTCTTTACTAATAATTATTGAATGGTAAGTGCTTTACATATGTTATGCCATTTAATCCTCTGCCCTTGAGGTGTTATTGTTCCCATTTTACAGATGGAGATATTAAGGATTAGAATCTTGACAGTAGTTTTCTCAACATCACTTAGTATTTAAGCCAGGCAGTTTGATTCTATAGCCTGCTATCTTGACTGATTTTTATTTTTCCGATATAAAAAACCAAGTTGGATCACCGCAGCAGTGCTTTTTAGATCTAATTGCCCTGAACACAGAGAACATAGGGAAGGCGAGCAGTGGAGGGTTTCTATCCCACTGAATCACAAACGCTTTACTCTGCAAATTTCATGTTCTTGTATCTCTAAGGCTTTGACTTAAGGGATTACAGGCAAAGACATGGACAGGGAGATAAAAGATTGAAAGCGATATGTGCACCTGGTCACTCAACAAAGAGCAAACAGACTGTCATGTAGGCCATATTCTGTTGAAAGCCCCTCTCCACCCTACCCTGCTGGCCATGTTGACCCAGCAATGACCCATGAGTCAACCCAGGGCAGAGGGTACAGCCAGGATGAGGAGTACTGGGTTTTGTTTTTTGTTTGTTTGTTTGTTTTTTGATTTTTTAAACTTGAGTTCTCTAATGGCTCTACTTTGGTCAGAAGCTTTCAGTGGCTTCCACAGAGAAATGTGATCTTTCATCTTTATTGTGTGTGTTCATCTTTATTCCTCTTTTGTTCTCATTGCCTGCCTGCAAGGGTCTGTTTACAATAATCCATTCCTTTTTTCTTAACACCTAAGGAGGAGGACTGTTGTATAAATCTCCCCCCCCAAAAAAAAAACACAAACAAACATGTAGACACTTATTAAAAGGAACAAGGTAATTGTAGATCAAGACTACTCACATTTTGTACATCTTTTTGTAAACTATTTGAGAATTATTAATTCCATAAGTGCATGAAAATGAAAGGCATTGTCATCTGTCTGCCCCAGAGCATTTTGCGTAGGAGAAGAAATGGTCTCTGTGAAGCAGTTCCAGAGAATCAGCACAATTCCCATTATGAGGCCTTCAAGAAGACCAACCTGAAGTCAATAATTCAGAAGTAGCAGGAACTGTGGCAAAGTGTGTTTGCTTGAATGCGTGCTTTTGAAAGTTTGTGCTGATACTCTACTTTAAGGGCCTGGCTAGCCAGATGGAGCCATTTTGTTGCAAACTGGAATTGACCCTGCCCCTCCCAGAGAAACTTACTTGCAAACCCCGGATATAGTGGTGGGCCAGGCCGGATGAAGACATCCAATCAGTGGGGCGTGCATGTATTTACTATGGTAAATTGAAATTCAATTGGCCAGCCATATTGCCCATCTAGCATGACTGTGCAGTTTTCCCTGTGTATTGCAATCTCATTGGCCGCCTGTGTGTGGGCCAGGCTCGACCACCTCTATAAAGGTTAGTCTGTGAGGCTGGGAAGAGTAGTCTTCCAGAGTGTCGTGAGCATCGTGCGTGTCGTGCGCATCGTGAGCATCGTGGTCTTCGGGAGAAACATCACCGTCAGGAGCAGGAGGGTCACTGGGGAGCAGCTTTGCCGGAGAGCAGCGCCTCTGGGAATGGTCGTCATCAGGTAGGGTAGACCTCGGGGAGTGGCGTCATCTTTGGGGAGTGGCCTCATCGTCGGGGAGCGACCTTGTCATCGGGAATGGGCCTTGCCATCAAGGAGTGGCATTGGCATCGGGTAGGGTCGTTGTTGGGTAGTCCAGAGCGGCAACGTTGGGCTTGGTGTCCTGGTCATTGTCGCCTCTTTGAAAGAGAGGGCCCCAGCTGGCTGGTTTGATTTTCAGTGCTTGGCGTGAAATAAAGCTTTGCTGGACTTCCGCTTTGCATCAGTCTTTGATCATGAACCCTAACATTACTAAAGGAGATGTTCAATAACTGGAAACTGAGTCAAGCTTTAAATCTTCTGTTTGTCATTCTGAAAAGTAATCCTTATAACTGGCTGGTTTGGCAACAGACAGCACATTAAAACTGGTACTTGAGTGGCCAGATCAGGTAAGCCTCTTAAGGCAGTACACATGAACAATAGCACAGTTGATCCTTAGATGGACCCTTTGAGGGCACAACCAATAGAAGTAACTACTAGTAAATGGGTACATTGGCATGTTGCCTTTTGCCATAGCTATTCTTGGAGAAAAGGTGATAAATATGTCATGAAATTGGGGCATGTGCTTAAAGATGGTTTTCCATGTTTCTGCATAGGAAAGTAATTTTTACATTAAAGTTAAAAAGAAAACCAATTAATAGGCTCTACTTGATATATCAAAACCAATAACGATTGTCACAAAATTGCACTGTGCATGAAATACGAAGCTTATTTATTTCCATTATCTTGTTTAATTTGAGGTGTCTAATGCTCATATTGACTCTCTTCAGCCTCTTGTCTCTCTTTTCCCTGTCTCTCACCTCCATCTGCCTGCATGCCTATGTGCCTGGTTTCCAAGCTCCTCTGCAGCTCCTGGGTCAGATTGGAAAGCTGCATCCATATTCGGAGGGCAGGGAGAGGTGGAAGAAGCCCGTGCTTCAGATCAGTAGTTGGCAGGTTTAATAAGCAAGGAATTTACATATGAGGCTTGTCTTGCGTGGCTATAAAATGAGTCAATCTTCAGGCCAGCCTGCAAGAATCTTAAAAATTTATGCAGAGACCTTAACTGGATTTAGTCATGTATATAATTGTCTAGGTCCTCTCAACACCACATCATTGTCTCAAGGCTTGTGTCTGTGAGACAGCCTCTAGGAGTGGAGAAGGCAGATGGGAACACACGGACAAGGGGACAAGGTATGGAGCCTCCGATGTTGGGATCCAGGTCACGGGCCATCTGGTGGCCACATCCTCTGAATAACCTCCTCAAACACTGTTTCTCTTCTCTCTGTGTGTCTCTCTGAAGACTGTCCAATCTACTTACTCATCCAGCTCCGATTTCAAATTGATAGGGAGATTTTGTTTTGTATACATATGTGGTAAGCAGTCATCAGAGCTAGTTTTTTGGTCTGAGTCTGGAGTAGTCTGCTTTGTTGCTTACCCTACCAAGAATGTGGCATTCCCTTTACAAATGTGCACAAATAGTGCTGGGCGACAGCTTGAGAAGGTGGGCTGTCCTTGGCATCTACACCTGGCAATGTCCTGTCCCTGTCAGCATTGAGAACTGCAGATTGTTCTCAGCCAAATAGATGCTTCTGACATTCATTGTTTATATTTCTACACTTATCTTTTATTTGTAACTCTGAAAAGAGAAGTTATCTTACAATTAGGCGTGGTCACCTCATATGCAGACTTTTCTAATTGTAAAGTTAATTGCTTTCTTAATAAGGCAAATAGGAACACTGTGAAAGAATTTGAGCAATACACGGTACTGAGGAGCCTTGAAAAAGTTTTCCCAGTGGTTTTTGGAAAGTGTGTTCATTTTGTTGTCTACCTACAGGTAGAGCATTTGCCCATAAATCTTCCATTTTGTTTGCATTGCTCACAGTTAGTGTCCTAAGAAATAAGTGTTTATAATTCAAAAGGGGAATGGATGGCGTGTCTTTTATATCCCTTCTCCATACTCAAGAGTTTAAGCTCAGATTCATAATATCAGTAGTACTTTAAATGTAAATGCATATACTTGGTGTGACTGTCTGCTGGCTGTTCTCCAAATATGATTTGTGGACCTTATAATGTGAGACATTACTTGCCTTACTCATTTTATTGATATTTGCACTGATGCAAACATATTATTACCCACTTCTGCATGAATCAAGGCATTAGCATCAACCTGTTCTTGTCCAGGTGTTTTTACTGCAGTGCACTCAGAGTGCACTTAAAAATCAAGGGTAAATTTCCCTTAAAATCCTCACTGAACCAGTAAAAGTTATGAGTTTTGTTAATTACCAACCCCTGAATAATTGACCTTTTGCTCTTCTGTAAAAAAGTGGGAACCATGCATCAAGCAGCTTTGCCGTATACTCAAGTATGATTGTACATCATCTGGGGGAAAGCACTGGGGCAGTTGCTTGAGTTGTGACTTGAGCTGGTTGCTTTCTTCTGTGTTAACACCAATTTTGCTTGGAAAAGAACTGATGAGTTTATACTTGGGTATTTCCATACGTTCTCTGAAACAGACAAGGTAAGTTTGTCACTTTATGATACAGTTGACAGGGACAACTGGCTGACCCAGTTGGTGGAGCAAATGACTCCTGATCTTGGGATTGTGAGTTTGAACCCCCACATGGGGAGTAGAGATGACTTAAGAATTTTAGTATATGTGCTGCCGAAGCGAGCACGAGATGACTTAAGAAAATAGAAATTAAGAAAGGCAGTTGACTGTGTGTGTTAATGACAAAATTTGAGTGTTGAGTTTTGAATTCTGGAAGACTTGTATTTTCCATATTAAGTTTGACACCTTCCCAGGACTTCAAGACTTTTCTGATGAGGTGGATGGTAACATTAATAATGAATATGACCTCTATATACTGTTTAACAAAAAGAATCAACATTTGGGAAATCGGCCTGATTCAAATTATTTTCAAATTACTAATCTAGGATATTATGAAATTAGTCATGGACAAAAAAATCCAACCAATTTTAATGTAACAAAATTGTATTGATATGGTTTTAGATCCATGTTGTAACTTAAAACAAATAAACAATACTTTTCAACTTTTGGTTTAGTATGAAAGAATACTGAAAAGCTACTATAATACCCCTCTCTTTTCCAACTACATACTTGTGAGAAACTAGGTTTTCTACATACTCTTTAATCAAAATAGTATATGGAACAGAGAACCAAATAGGAGACTCGGACTTTCTCTCTGTAAGGTCTGTGATTCTTATATATATATATATATATATATATATATATATATATATATATATAATTTAAAAAATGACATATATATATATTTTTGTCATTTTTTAAATTTTGGTAAACAGTTATTTTTCATAAAGACTTAATATATAATGGGTTTATTTTTATTTTAAAGTGTTTGAATTTGGGGCACCTGGGTGCCTCAGTCATTATGCATCTGCCTTCAGCTCAGGTCATGATCCCAGGGTCCTGGACTCAAGCCCCACATGGGCCTCGCTGCTAAGTGAGAAGCCTGCTTCTCCCTTTTCCCCTGCTTGTGTTCCCTTGCTCACTGTCACTCTCCCTGTCATATAAATAAATAAAATATTTTAAAAAATAAAATGTTTAAATTTTTCTAGTCTTTGTTGTGGTAAATATCAATACCTTATAACTTACATAACTTTTGGATCCTCAGTAACTTTACACTGTACAATCATTTTGAAACCAAGTGATTTTAAGAATAGCTGGTCTAATGTTTTCATATTGAAGTAAACGATTTTTTAAATAATAGATTTGTAAGCATCATAATGGAGGTCACTTAATGAAAAAAGAAATTAAGTTGATTTAACAAGAATATACGAAGTCAGTTAATCTATCACAAGTAATATCTTACCATGGTCTAACTATGTAAAATCTCTTAAACTGTTCTGTTCTCAACCAAGTAGGGGATCAGTCTCTTAATACTACTTCCCTTTTAATTCCAAAGTCAGAATGCATCAAAGGAGCAAGACTGGCATCAAAAAGATACCATGGTCTTGATTTTAAATGAATATCCCAAGTTAAGAATTTTTTCTCTTACACGGCCCCAGCTACAAAACCCATTCCTCTTGAAATGTCAAGGAAGTACACTTTCTTTGAAAGCCAGACATTTCCTTCTGAACAGAATGAACCACTCCTACTTCTAATTGAGAGGTGATTGTCTGAGAAATTGAAGGGATCCAAGGGATTTGTAAGATGACCTAACTCTCCCCAGAGCGCAGATCCAAGTGTGACCCCTGGGCATTTGGTATCTGACAGGGGTCATACTCTGCCCCCACCATGGGGGTCAGAGGAAGGGAAAGCATGTAATTGTAACTGCATAATCCTTACTTCAGTAGTTCATAGCTATGGCCTTGGCGAATTTTCACGGTTTTTCCCCCATCCATACTATAATGTATAATATAAGTATTTTGTATATTTTCGTTACAGATTTAGACATGAACCCAGGAGCAAATCACTGAGAAAGTTGGATGCATCATACTAGATTCCTTTAGAGTTGTATTTATAATATAGTGTCCTAGCTAAGAGTGTACCCTGGACTCAAACACTGTCTCTATCACTATCACTTACTGACCTTGGTTAAAAGGGAGAGTTGCTTAACATTTCCTTGTCTTAATTCAGTCTCCTAGTCCTATAACATAGGGACAATAATCGCTTGTACAACTATCATAAGGGCTTTTTGAAAGTTAAACTGTGTGTGTGTGTGTGTGTGTGTGTGTGTGTGTGTGTGTGTGTGTGTGTGTGTTTGGAGTAGTGAATAGAACATAATAAAATTTCAGTCAAATTGGCTAGTATAGTTATTGCTGCAGTGCTCTTATCTTATAACGGGTCTTTCTGCCCTTAGGAATTGTTTAAAAAATCAGAAATTGGCTGGGACTCTTTTTTTTTTCTTCTATTTTCTTTTCTACATTTTAAAAATATTTTATTTATTTATTTGGCAGACAGAGATCAAAGTAGGCAGAGAGGCACAGAGAGAGAGAGAAAGGGAAGCAGGCTCCCTGATGAGCAGAAAACTCAATGCAGAGCTCAATCCCAGGACCCTAATCATGACCTGAGATGAAGGCAGAGGCTTTAACTCACAAAGTCACACAGGGGCCCCTTTTGTAAGTTTTTTTAAATTTATTTTCACTGTAATACTATTCATTGTTTTTGCACCACAGCCATTACTCCAGGCAACACTTGCCTCCCTAATACCCACCACATTTTTCCCCAACCTCCGAACCCCCGCCCCTTCAAAACCCTCTGGTTGTTTTTCAGAGACCATAGTCTCTCATGGTTCATCTCCCCTTCAAATTTCCCTCAACTCCCTTCTCCTCTCCATCTCCCCATGTTCTCCATGTTCTTTGTTCTGCTCCAGAAATAAGTGAAACCATATGATACTTGACTCTCTCTGCTTGACTTATTTCAAACAGCATAATCTCTTCCATTCCCAGCCATGTTGCTAAAAAAGTTGGGTATTCATCCTTTCTCATGAAGGCATAATACTACATAGTGTATATGGACCACATCTTCCTTATCCATTCATCCGTTGAAGTGCAAATTGGTTCTTTCCACAGTTTGGTGACCATGGCCATTGCTGCAATAAACATTGGGGTACAGATGGCCCTTCTTTTCACTACATCTGTATCTTTGGGGTAAATACACAGTAGTGCAATTGAAGGGTCATAGGGAAGCTCTATTTGTAATTTCTTGAGGAATCTCCACACTGTTCTTCAAAGCAGCTGCACCAACTTGCATTCCCACCAACAATGTAAGAGGGTTCCGCTTTCTCCACATCCTCTCCAACACACGTTGTTTTCTGTCTTGCTAATTTTGGCCATTCTAACTGGTGTAAAGTGGTATCCCAATGTGGTTATATTTTGAATCTCCCTGATGGCTAGTGATGATGAACATCTTTTCATGTGTCTGATAGCCATTTGTATGTCTTCATTGGAGAAGTGTCTGTTCATATCTTCTGCCCATTTTTTTTCTTGACTTAGCATTTTTATTGCACTTATAACATTCAAATTCAGAGCATCCAAAACATACCATACAGTGCTACATATTTTTAAATTTTATTTTCTTAAAAAAAAGGCTGTTTATGTTTGTGTCCAAGAAAAAAAAATGCAGTTTTGTTTTCCAACAGATGATAGAGAATTTTGAAAATTAAAAGTAACATTTTTTTCACTTTTTTAAAATTTCTTTTCAATGTAACAGTATTCATTGTTTTTGCACCACACCCAGTGCTCCATGCAATACGTGCCCTCCCTTTACCCAACACCTGGTTCCACAACTTCCCACCCCCTACCCCTTCAAAACCCTCAGGTTGTTTTTCAGGGTCCATATTCTCTCATGGTTCATCTCCCCTTCCAATTTCCCTCAACTCCCTTCTCCTCTCCATCTCCCCATGTCCTCCATGTTATTTGTTATGCTCCACAAATAAGTGAAACCATATGACATTTGACTCTCTCTGCTTGACTTATTTGACTCAGCATAATCTCCTCCAATCCAGTCCATGTTGCTACAAAAGTTGGGTATTCATCCTTTCTGATGGAGGCATAATACTTCATCGTGTATACGGACCACATCTTCTTTATCCATTTATCCATTGAAGGGCATCTTGGTTCTTTCCACAGTTTGGCAACCATGGCCATTGCTGGTATAAACATTGGGGTACAGAGGGCCCTTCTATTCACTACATCTGAATCTTTGGGGTAAATACCCAGTAGCGCAATTGCAGGTCATAGGGAAGCTCTATTCTTAATTTCTTGAGGAATCTCCACACTGTTCTCTAAAGTGGCTGCACCAACTTGCATTCCCACCAACAGTGGAACAGGGTTCCCCTTTATCCACAACCTCTCCAACACACGTTGTTTCCTGTCTTACTAATTTTGGCCATTCTAACCAGTGTGAGGTGGTATCTCAATGTGGTGTAAATTTGAAAATCCCTGATGGCTAGTGATGATGAGCATTTTTTCATGTGTCTGATAGCCATTTGTATGTCTTCATTGGAGAAGTGTCTGTTAATATCTTCTGCCCATTTTTTTATATGATTATCTGTTTTGTGTGTGTTGAGTTTGAGGAGTTCTTTATAGATCATGGCCCTTTTGTTTGTACTGTCATTTGCAAATATCTCCTGCCATTCTGTGGGCTATCTCTATGTTTTGTTGACTGTTTCCTTTACTGTGCAGAAGCTTTTGCTCTTGAGGAAGTCCCAAAAGTTCATTTTCGCTTTTGTATCCTTTGCTTTTGGAGACATATCTTGAAAGAAGTTGCTGTGGCTGATATCGAAGAGGTTACTGCCTATGTTCTCCTGTAGGATTCTGATGGATTCCTGTCTCACGTTGAGGTCTTTTAACTATTTTGAGTTTATGTTTGTGTATGGTGTATGAGAATGGTCGAGTTTCATTCTTCTACATGTAGTTGTACAATGTTCCCAGCACCATTTATTGAAGAGACTGTCTTTTAGCCACCATATATTTTTTCCTGTTTTGTCAAAGATTATTTGACCATAAAGATGAGGTTCCATCTGCGGTCTCTACTGTGCTCCACTGGTCTATGTGTCTATTTTTATGCCATACCACTCTCTCTTGGTGATCACAGCTTTGTAGTAAAATTTGAAAGCAGGTAACTTGATGCCACAAGTTTTATCTTTGTTTTTCAACATTTCCTTAGCATTCAGTTTCTCTTCTGATTCCACACAAATTTTAGGATTATTTCCTACAGCTCGTTGAAAAATACCGGTGGAATTTTTATCAGAATGACATTAAAAGTATAGACTGCTGTAGACAGTATAGACATTTTAACAATGTTTATTCTTCCGATCCAAGAGCATGGAATGGTCTTCCATCTTTTTGTGTCTTCTTCAATATCTTTCATGAGTGCTCTGTATTTCTTCGAGTGCAGATCCTTTACCTCTTTGGTTAGATTTATTCCCAGGTATCTTATTTTTCTTGGTGCTATAGAAAATGGAATCGATTGTCTATTTTCCCTTTCTGTATTTTCCTTGTTAGTGTATAAGAAAGCCACTGATTTCTGTCCATTGTCTTTGTATCCTGCCATGTTACTGAATTGCTGTATCTGTTCTAGTAGTTTGGGGGTGGAGTCTTTGGGGTTTTCCGTATAAAGAATCATGTTATCTGTGAAGATAGAGAGTTTGACTTCTTCATTGCCAATTTGGATACCTTTTCTCTCACTTTGTTGTCTGATTGCCATTGCTAGGACTTCTAATACTATGTTGAACAAGAGTGGTGAGAGTGGGCATCCTTGTCGTGTTCCTGAGATCAATAGGAAGACTGCAAGCTTTTTCCCATTGAGGATGATATTTGCTGTGGGTCTTTCATAGATAGATTTTATGAAGTTCAGGAATGTTCCCTCCATCCCTCTACTTTGAAGTGTTTTAATCAGGAACGGATGGTGGATTTTGTCAAATGCTTTTTCTGTATCAATTGAGAGAACCATGTGGTTCTTCTCTCTTCTCTTATTTATTTTTTCTATCACATTGATTGATTTGCGAATGTTGAACCATCCTTGTAACCCACGGATGAATCTCACCTGGTCATGGTGGATAATCTTTTTAATTTACTGTTGGATCCTGTTTGCTAGGATCTTGTTGAGAATCTTAGCTTCCATATTCATCAGTGATATTGGTTTGAAACTCTCCTTTATGTTAGGGTCTTTGCCTGGTTTGGGGATCATGGTAATGCTGGCGTCATAAAAAGAGTTTGGAAGTTTTCCTTCTGCTTCAATTTTTTGAAACAGCTTCAGGAGAATAGATGTTATTTCTTCTTTGAAAGTTTGATAGAATTCCACAGGGAATCCATCAGATCCTGGGCTCTTGTTTTTTGGGAGGTTTTTCATCACTGCTTCAGTATTGTTACTAGATATCATTCTGTTCAGGTTGTCAGTTTCTTCCTTGTTCAATTTTGGGAGATTAGTTTTCCAGGAATGCATCCATTTCATCTAGGTTGCTTAGCTTATTGGCATATAACTGTTGATAATAACTTGTGATGATTGTTTCTACTTCCTTTGTGTGAGTTGTGATCTTTTTCATTCATAATTTTATTAATTTAGGCTTTCTTTTCTTTTGGATTACTGTGGCCAATGGTTTATCGATCTTATTGATTCTTTCAAAAAACCAGCTTCTAGTTTCATTGATACATTCTATTGTATTTCTCATTTCTACCTCATCAATCTCTGCTCTAATCTTCATTATTTCCCTTCTTATGTGGAGTTGTTTGATTTGTTGTTGGTTCTCCAGTTCTTTAATGTGTAGAGACAGCTGGTGTATTCTGGATTTTTCATTTTTTTTGAGGGAGGCTTGGATGGCTATGTATTTCCCCCTTAGAACCGCCTTTGCTGTATGCCATAGGTTTTGGACAGAAGTGTCTTCATTCTCATTGGTTTCCATGAATTGTTTAAGTCCTTCTTTGATCTCCTGGCTGATCCAAGCATTCTTAAGCAAGGTGATCTTTAGCTGCCACGTGTTTAAGTTCTTTTCAAACTTTTCTTTGTGATTGAGCTCCAGTTTCAAAGCACTGTGATCTGAGAATATGCAGGGAATCGTGTCAGTCTTTTGGTATTGGTTGAGTCCTGATTTGTGAACCAGTATGTGGTCTATTCTCGAGATGGTTCCATATGTACTAGAGAAGAATGAGTGTTCTGTTGTTTTAGGGTGGAATGTTCTGTATATATCTATGAGGTCCATCTGGTCCAATGGGTCATTCAATGCTCTTCTTTATTTATTGATTTTCTGTTTCAATGATTTATTACTGAGAGAGGCTTGTTAAGACCTCCTTCTATTAATGTATTCATATCAATAAGACTCTTTATCTTGATTACTAGTTTTCTTATGTAATTGTCTGCTCCCATATTGGGGGCATAGATATTTACAATTGTTAGATCATCTTGGTGCAGAGTCCCTTTAAGAATTATGTAGTGCCATTCTGTATCACTGACTACAGTCTTTAGTTTAAAATCTAATTTATCTGATATGAGAATCGCTACCCCAGCTTTCCTTTGAGGCCCATTGGCATGAAAGATACTTCTCCATCCCTTCATTTTCAGTCTGGGTGTATCTTTAGATTCAAAATGGGTCTCTGGTAGACAACATATGGATGGGTCCTATCCTTTTATCCAGTCTGCAACCCTCTGTCATTTTATGGGCGCATTTAGGCCATTCACATTGAGAGAGATTATTGATAGATACGTTTTGATTGATATCGTGTTACCTTTGAAGTCTTTCTTCCTGTATATTGTCTCAATATTTCTGTTCAATGATATTTTTAGGATTTTTTCTCTTTTATAGGACCCCCCTTAATATTCCTTGCAGTGTCGGCTTGGTGGTTACATAGTCTTTTAAGCCTTGCCGGTCTTGGAAACTATCTCTCCATCCATTTTGAATGTCAGTCTTACTGGATAAAGTATTCTTGCCTGCATGTTATTCTCATTTCATGCCCTGAATATATCTTGGCAGCGCTTTCTGGCTTGCCAGGTGTCTCTGGAGAGGACTGACATTATTCTGATTGGCTTTCCTCTATAGGTAAGGGGCCTCTTTGTCCTAGATGCTTTCAAGAGATTGTATCTACAATTATGATTTCTCAATTTTACTATCAGGTGCCTTGATTTTTTTTAGAATCTATAATCTTGGGGGAAACCGTTCTGCCTCTAGTACATGAATGCTGGTCCCATTTGTGAGATTGGGACAATTTTCATGGAGACCTTGTTCCACTATATCTTCTAGACTTCTTTATTTCTCCTCCCCTTCAGGGATTCCAATAATTCTGACATTGGGACATTTCATGGCATTCTTCATTTCCCTGATTCTGTTTTCATGTCTTCTATGTCATTTGTTCCAGGCTTCCTCCTGGTCCTTTTTCTCTGTTTGTCCTCCAGATCACTAATTCTACTTTCTATCTCAGTTACCCTCACTTTTAGAGAATTTAGATTTGATTGAAACTCATTGAGAGCTTTGTGAACATCGTCCCTGGTGGATTTCTGTTCTGCCTTAACATTGTGAACATCATCCCTGGTGGCTTTCAATTTTGCCCTAATCAATTCTGTTTGGTTATCCATGGCTTTCTCCAACCTAGCTATTGCCTGGATAATTGTAAGCCTGAATTCCTTTTCCGACATATTGTCTGGGTCGATAGTCATTAGCTCTTTGCAGAAGGCCCATCCTCTGTATTTTTCTTCAGTTGTGCATTCTTCCTCCTAGTCACTTTGGTGAGAGATGACTGAACGGATGTTTATATATATATAAAAGGAAAAAAAGGAAGAACCTCGTCAAAAAGAACACCAAGTATAAGATTTATATACTACCAGGACAAACACAAATACACATAATACTGGCGGAAGAAAAAGATGGGAGAGTGGTTATAAATTCTCAGTGTGGCGATTAATGTTATTTTGATTCTTCCTGGATGTACCTTGATATCTTTGTTAAATGACTCAACTTTCCTAAGATAAAGGGGGATTAAAAATTGGTTTACCTATAGGGGTAGCATGGATTGTGGAAAGGGGATTATCTTAAAGTCTAACTCTATATGAATATTAGATAGTAGAAATAAAAAAAAGAATAAACTAGACTAAAACTAAAATTTAAAAAAAAATTAAAAAATAGAAAATCAAAACAAAAACACGGGTGTATGTATCAAAAAGTCCAGGTTAGAAGGTTATTACGAAATTTGATGTACTGAACATCTCACTGTGATGGTAAATAGGTTAAAAATTATCTATATAAAAAATGAACTAGAATAGTGGGAACGAGTTAAAAATAAAAGTTGTATCTATGAAGTAGTGGTGGTGGTTCTCTTGTCGTCTTCCTCCCCCATTGGTTTTCTGGGGGGGAGGGGCCTGCCACGTGGGTTTTCAGTCAATGATGTTCCCTAAGTTAAGTCCTCCAGCCCCCCTCAAGGGGATGGGCTCTGAGAAAACCGGTTTTTCAGGCTTTTGTACTCTGGAGGTTTTTATGTTTATTTGTTCTTTTTTTTTTCTCTTGCCTTGACAGCTTTTGATGGTTTTTGGAGGTTTAAGGAAAGCAAACTGCACCCCAACCTCCCTCTCAGAAGCCTCAGAATGCTCCCCTGTGGTGCTACAGAACTGCTGACAGTGTAGGTTCCAAGTCGCAGTCCCTAGTGACACAGGATCTCCTCTTGTACCCAAAACCATGGTGGCAGTGGCTGTCTGGGCACCTCTAGACCACCAGAGAGGTTCCAGCAGCGATCACACACTGAGATTTTCCTTCTGGCCTGGGCTGGGAGTGCCTGGGCTTTCCCAGTCCAAGAGCACTGGGTGGTGGTCACCTCTCCCAGGGGAGGGTGTGGGGTTCACGTGTCTCAGTCTCTGAAAGTGTGCAACAGCATTCTGCCATCTGGTGAGGCTCCCAGCCCCTCAAAGGAGCCGGAGTCCACGTGTTCTCGGGTGTGCTGGCAGCTCAGGGACCAAGACCTGGTTTCTCCTCCACACACTTTCTGGTTCAGCACCAGGGGAGGCTGTCCTGAGTCTGGACACTAAAGCCACTGTCCCTAACCACCCCAATTCCCACAATTTCCCCCGTGATCTTTTGCTCTTTTTGAGTGCTTTCAACCAGATTCCAAGTTAATGCTGGTCTCCAGTCGCAGGGCACTCTTGTATTGCTTTCCAATTGGTCACCTCTGGTCGCTCCCTCCCCCTTTTATTTATCTTCCGATATCAGGCCCACATTCCCACTTCACTTTACCTGCCCCCTGGCATCTTCTGCCCCCGTAGAGATCCAGACATGTATAATTCTGATCTCAGGCTAATTTCATGGGTGTTTGGAGTTCTTTTTAAGTAATCAGCTCACTTTAGGGTACAGGTTGAAAGGGCGCCTCCTCCTACTTCCCCGGAATCTTGTCTCCAACCCCCTTTGTAAGGTTTTTAATCTTCAATAAATATCATCGCTTCTGTAATCGTTATCCACCTACTGATAAATTTTTAAGGAGTAATCCTAATCACTATCTATACTTTTTCTCCCCTTTACTAAAATTCATTGGTTTAAACACTTTTGACCAGATTCTATTAACAAGGTTTTGTGACAACTGCTCTCACAAAGGCCTTTAATGACTACCTATATGCTGAATCTAAAAACAACTTGGACTTTGAGTTATAATCATTTGGCTTTCCATGGCCCATTGTTGAGTACCTCCTTCTACTTTGGTTCTCCTTTTTCTCTCTGGACTTCCTTCTCAGTGTTGGATGGAGTCTTTCTCCAGTCACACATCAGCCTTGAGGTTATTTTCCGGAGGCCTAACTGAAGTCGTCTTTTCTTCCTGTTTTATATACTCTACATGTGTGAGACTGCCAAACCTTTTTTTGTTTAATGATCACAGTAAAACTATTTATTCCCTAATCTGTATTTCCCTTTTAAAGCACTAGACTTACATTTCCAGAGGAACCATTATATCTTTATATATACAAATTTTCTAGAGTATGTTCATAAATATAATTTTAATCAGATTATTTTTATCTAAAGAGGAAGAAATAAACTTCTAAATATTAAAAGGTAAATTTACACACACACACACACATATATATGTATATACATATATTTTAAATAATTACAGAATACTGAAAACAATGTTAGTGTCCAATGCTAGAAGACTTGCTGGGGAATACTGAAGAATGCTTGTTGACCTAGAAAGATCACGACATACTTCTGATTGAAAGAATAGGTTATAACATATGACTGATTGGAAGAAGAGTACAATACTGTCCATTTATTTATTTTTTGACATGGAGAGAGAGATCACAAGTAGGCAGAGAGGGAGGCAGAAGGGGGAGGAGCAGGCTCCCTGCTGAGCAGAGCGCCCAGTGTTCCCAGGACCCTGAGATCATAACCTGAGCCAAAGGCAGAGGCTTAACCACTGAGCCACCCAGGCACCTTTAATTAAATGGATATTATCAGACTGCCATCAAGGAAATTTTAATTTGGCTCACGACTAGCAGAACATGAAGGGCATATGCTGCCAGCCTTCCTGCCAAAACAATTGCTTTTATTTTCTTGCCTCTGGAGTACATATTATATTTGGGTTACTACAGCTTGAGGGAAGGGATACTTTCTTGAGGGTAAATTCTGATTAGTAAAGCCAACTGTATTTTATTATCTTCCCTTTGTCCGTGAATGTTTTAGGGATGGCACCATAAAACAGTTTTGGCCAAAATCTTTAATTTTGGGGTGGGGAGGCATCTGGGTGGCTCAGTGTGTTAGGCCTCTGCCTTCGGCTCAGGTCATGGTCTCAGGGTCCTGGGATCAAGCCCCGCTTCAGGATACCTGCTCTGCGGGGAACCTCCTCCCCCCTCCCCCGCCTGCCTGTCTACTTGTGATCTCTCTCTCTCTGTCAAATAAATAAATAAAATCTTTAAATTTTTTTTTCTTTGCTCTTATAGAGAAATGGTGAATTTTTCCTTCCCTCCCCAAAATATATTTATCAATATTTGATGATTTTTATAGAGTTTAAGTTTTAATTCCTTATTCCTTTAAATTTTCAAGGTTAACCCTGCCTTTTTAAATTCCATCACCATGAGGTCACACAGTGTGTCTCATGTTTGAGAGTGTCTTATTGGATCATTTCATAGATCATTAAAACAACCATATTTTGAATGGTTCAGCTGAGAATAAAAACCACAATGAAGTACTACAAAGCTGTTCTGTAAGTTTAGCGTAAATACTAAGGCCTCTGATTTTAGCCATAAAATCATTAGCTGTGACTGGTTCCTTAGTAACAATAACATCTCTTTTGATAACATACATCAGTCCAAAGAAGTTTTATTTTAGGCATCTCCCATAACAATCAGTATTTATGAGCTCTTCTCTTGAATTACCATTCCAGATGTGGTTTTAGTTCTCCCCTAAGTGCTCTGGGGGATGCTGTACCTTCTATAGTGACCAGTGCTAGAGATGGATGTGATTACTGGATTTCTGTCTTGGAATACACCTTGCAGACTTCCCCTTTCTTTCTTCCTCTTCCTCTCTCAGTCTTTCTCTCTCTACCACCAACCCTTTCTATGCAATCAGTCTACACTGCTGAAGTTTTTCTCAACCACATTTTGTATCTTTCTAGTATACATATACATTTTTTCTTTCTAGATATTTTCCAATTTTGAACTGTGGATTCAGAAATGTATAGAATACTTTGCCAATTTTAGAAAGCATGAAAACTATTTGGCTCTTTTCCAATTTTTGCATTTAAAATTTTAAAACTTATATTTTAAGTTCACAGTTTGGGGGATATTACTTACCAGTTAATTGTAAATAGAATAAAAACTGCCAATGTAAGATCTCTCCTGGCAAAGATTAGGTGTGCAAAGGAAACCAAATACTCCTTTCTAATTACTAATGAAAGGCTAAGGAATTGGGGCAGGTTTTGTTGTAAAATTTGCAGAATTAATAACTCTTAAGGAAGTTTGTTCAAGCCTCAACAAATCATACTGTCCAGATCTAGTTAATTATAAACAAAAATCTGAATTGTTGGAATTTAAAAAAAATGCACTTTTATGTAATGCTTGATATACCTTGATTAACTTGACAGTTTATTGCAGGCTTTCCCCGAAAGCAATGATCAGTTTTTACTCAAAATAAATTGAACTGTCATAGGAATTCATGCCACAGTCCACAATTTTAATCAGTTTTGAAGAAGCTGAATTTAACCTTTTTTTTTAAAGATTTATTTATTTGAAAGATAGAGATTACAAGTAGGCAGAGAGGCAGGCAGAAAGAGAGAGAGGAGGAAGCAGGCTCCCAGCCAAGCAGAGAGCCCGATGTGGGGCTCGATCCCAGGACCCCAGGATCATGATCCGAGCCGAAGGCAGAGGCTTTAACCCGCTGAGCCACCCAGGAGCCCCTGAATTTAACCTTTTAAACGTGGCTTTGAAATTGTCTTTGCTTAACTTTCTTTCCTCAAACAATGTCACTGTTTCTGAGGCATTTTCCTGGACCACAAGCCTTGACTGTGAACATAACTTAGGCACCCTAACAAGAACAACAACCATCTTTCAACTTTGGGGATATCTTAGGGGTTTTCTGTTTTGTTGCAGGTGCAGGTTTTCATCTTTTAATTTCTTTTTTATTATGGTCCCTACAGTAGCTGTGTGAGGTTGGTTCTTTTTACTTCTATTTTACAAATTAAGAGAAATAACCAAAGACCAGGGATTTTAATTACATTTTCCTGCCGAAGGTATGTGTTGGAGCCAGTACTTGAACTCAGGTTTGCTCTGCTGCAAGTGCCTGATGCTGTGTTCGAGTTAGACACCCCCAGGCTGTCAACATGCCTGTCCAAACATCACACTGACCCACTCTGGTACAGTTTCTCACCATAAAATGGAACCAATTAATGATGTGGTTTCCCCTCCAACTTTAACATTTCTATCTTACTGTGCAAATAAAATATAATAAAGTGACATTGGCTTGATTTTTCAGAGCATAATTTTCAGAGCATAATTCCACTGTGGGGGTGGAAAGAAAGCATATTGAAGTAAATTAAAATATTATTTGGGATCTGAATCATAAAAATTTGTGAATTTTGTTTTAAGGGTCTTTGATCTTGAAGTTTAAGTTGTCAGGTTCAAGACCAATTTTTTTTTTTTCCAAAATGGAGTTTGTTTTCTACAGTATTAACTCTTCTTGGTTACTTGTACCTAATGTCATCATTTTTGTATCTTACCAAAAACTTAGTAAATATCTTAGATCATCTTATAGAAAGGATAAATGTTTTAGAGCACTTTAAATATAAGAGTGTCTATTTGGAGGGAACTGTACATCTCTGGTCTGGAAATTTGGTTGTTTTGTCCTCTGCATTTAGAGAGATTAATGTATAAATATTATCTAGAATTCTTAAATTCTTGGCATGATCACTGTGAAAAATCAATTACCTCCTACCTTCCCCTTGTTGGAGATAACTTTGCTTTTTCCATTATAACTAAACAGTTTCAAAAAATACTGAAGATACTACTTCTAGATAGAAACTCATTTTGATGAAAAACAATGTTCAGTTTATTAGTGGCTGTTTTTATTAGTAAACTTGAATATTCTAGATGCTGTGGAAGATAGCCATCTATCTTATTGCTTATTCATTCATTCTCTTTTATATTGTTCACTTCAGCCTGAAATATCATCACGTTGCCTTCAAAGTTGGAACTCTCTATTCATCTTCATAGTATTTGATCATGACCTGAGCTGAAGGCAGCTGCTTAACTACTGAGTCACCCAGGCACCAGATTGTCTTTTTTTTTTAAGTCTAGTCAGAATTATTACCTATGTCATTTCAATTTGTATCAGAATTATTACCTATGTCATTTCAATTTGTATCACCTATATTTGGCATACTACATCTCAATATTTCAATACCACATACATAGACTATTTATATTATCCTCTCAAGTCATCAGAGATTTTTATCTTTTAAAAGTGGTCTGCAAGGAAAGGAAATTTTTATACTTGTCAACCTACATGTTTTATGGGATATTTAACCACATAAATGTTTCTTTTAAAAAGATAAAGCGGTTTTTAACTTTTTGATTTATAGGTTTACTAAATAGGCACTTTTGTACTCCACTGCTGGAAAAATTTATCTGGGAAGACTTCCTTTCTCCCCATCTTACCTGCCTTTAATTATATCTGGGTTTTCATGAGATTTCTATAGAAGTTAATTGAATACATATCTTTACCTGGGAGGATTTAAGGACTGGAGTTCCAATTTTAGTGCGTGTAGACATTTTTGACCATGTATTTTTGAGATTAAATAAAAGGAAGATACATGACAATTTATTCTATTCTTTTCCAATTACAAGCTAGGGTTAGAAAAGCTGAGTTCAGTCAGCTGACGATAAGATATCTACAAATGAGCTTACTTGGAAACAGATTAGCAATTTAAATGACTAAGTTAATAAGATCCAATTATAGCTAATTTGCCCATCCTTTCTTTCTCTTGCCCTCCCACAGGCTTCAGAGTGTGAAAGCCTTGCATGAGTTCCTGGGAGCAGAGGGGGAGGATCCTAGGTCAGGGGAGTTTGTAAGGAAAACAGTCACAGTTTTCACACCTGTGTCAGCTCTTTGGGCTCTGCTGTCCATATATATTTATTAACAAATAAATATGTATTTTAACATATGTATGTTTATATATATGTTTAAAAATGCATGCATATATACAACATGTAGATACACATATGCATGTATATACGTATGCATGTTATAAAACGTGTGTATTATATAATGTGCATACATGTGAATATACTCATATACATATACAGCCTATGTATAGTATGTATACATATATGTATGAGTATGTATACACATACATACTCATATACAGCCATATTCCAATTCATATTCTGATTTTTTTTCCTTTCTTACGTCGCTGGATCATCTTTGCCTAACTACTCCTTCAAATTTACATTTTTCCCAGTGTGCTGGCATACTGCCAGTTATCCTTTATATATTTTTTTCATAGCTTTTTCTCCTTATCACTTATTTTAGTAAACCCTTACCACCTTTCAAATACTAAATCTTCCTGCTCTGTGGCTTTTTTTTTTAAATGTACTTTTGTTCATTTATATATCAGTATGTATCTTTGATATGTTAGCTCATTGATATTAATAACACATTGTTACATTTAAGAATGGCAGCATTATCAGTAATATATTTTAAAGAATTTCAGATTTTAGAGAATTTCTCATTATTGCAGGATAGATTAAACTTTACATCGATTTTCTTATTACCTCTGCTCAAATGAAGATACTATTTCCCCAAGCCCTGTCTTGTTCAAAGAAGACACTTACATATTCCTATTACATTTTTGCAACAGAAGTTACAGTATGTAAAGCCAAGTGGGGGAGGGATTTCAGCTAGGCAATACAGAGGGAAATTAAGAAAATGTAGCTTCCAGAGTAAAGAGGCAACCTGTTTTGATAGAGTACCAGGTGGGATGAGGGAAGTATTGATACAGAAAGGCCATCTGAATTTAATGTTTAGGGATATAATAGAAAGAGTATACTATCATTAAGAATTGTTAGGAAACAAAATGTTTCAGATTTAAAAATTAAAAATTGGATGATAGGGGGCAATTTTTAAAAAATGAAATAGTGATGATCTGTCAGTGATGTCCTGCACTTAAATCATGTCCAAATGACTTTTGGTGCAAGAACAAAGTTTCAAGTCTCCTGGTTTTTGCTTTTATTTTTTAAATGATGTGTCATTTGTTTTAGACAATATTTCCTCAATTCAGGAATTGATAAACATCTCACTAAAGGTGTTATTAACACCTTATTAAACACCTTGTATTAAATCAATCCTATCAGGTCAGCCTTCAAAAAATTTACTAGGTGTAATAGTTTGTATATGTATAGGTCACTTAAGAGTTTAACATTATCAAATGGCTTTTATAAACTGGTACATGATGGCAGAGAATGCACAGAGAGAACAGGAGAGCACCTGACGAATGTGGACATTCCCCCTGTTATACCATTTCATCAAAACCAGTCCTCTCCCACTGGAGAAAGCGTTTTTTTTTTTTTTTTTTTGGTTGTTGTTATTGTTTATTTGTTGTTTTTTTTTAAATTTATTTTTATTTGTTTATTTACAGCATAACAGTGTTCATTGTTTTGGCATCACACCCAGTGCGCCATGCAGTACGTGCCCTCCCTATTACCCACCACCTGGTTCCTCAACCTCCCACCCCACCCACCCCACCGCGCCGCCCCTTCATAACCCTCTGGTTGTTTTTCAGAGTCCATAGTATCTCATTTGTTTGTTTTTAAATGAAGGAGAAAAAAAACGAATACTTAAGAAATTAATGTAAGGAGATAATGAAATAACCTACAGATTTTTAAAATATATACATATTGACCTTTATGCTTAAAAAGTTTTTGATAAAACAGGTTTTATTATTGCTGTTTATGTTATATATGATTATCAAACAATTATGAAAATTTAAAAAATGCTGCCGCATCAACAGAGTTATTTTCCTAACTATTAAAGTATATTTTATGATAATTCATTACTAGTATGCATCCATTTTCTCAATGGCCTATATTTTTTATTTTTTTTATTTATTTTTTTTTATATTTTTTTTTCCCCTTTTTATTAATTTTTTCAGCGTAACAGTATTCATTCTTTTTGCACAACACCCAGTGCTCCATGAAAAACGTGCCCTCCCCATCACCCACCACCTGTTCCCCCAACCTCCCACCCCTGACCCTTCAAAACCCTCAGGTTGTTTTTCAGAGTCCATAGTCTCTTATGGTTCGCCTCCCCTCCCCAATGTCCATAGCCCGCTCCCCCTCTCCCAATCCCACCTCCCCCCAGCAACCCCCAGTTTGTTTTGTGAGATTAAGAGTCATTTATGGTTTGTCTCCCTCCCAATCCCATCTTGTTTCATTTATTCTTCTCCTATCCCCCTACCCCCCCATGTTGCTTCTCCATGTCCTCATATCAGGGAGATCATATGATAGTTGTCTTTCTCCGATTGACTTATTTCACTAAGCATGATACGCTCTAGTTCCATCCACATCGTCGCAAATGGCAAGATTTCATTTCTTTTGATGGCTGCATAGTATTCCATTGTGTATATATACCACAACTTCTTGATCCATTCATCTGTTGATGGACATCTAGGTTCTTTCCATAGTCTGGCTATTGTAGACATTGCTGCTATAAACATTCGGGTACACGTGCCCCTTCGGATCACTATGTTTGTATCTTTAGGGTAAATACCCAGTAGTGCAATTGCTGGGTCATAGGGTAGTTCTATTTTCAACATTTTGAGGAACCTCCATGCTGTTTTCCAGAGTGGTTGGACCAGCTTGCATTCCCACCAACAGTGGAGGAGGGTTCCCCTTTCTCCACATCCTCTCCAGCATCTGTCATTTCCTGACTTGTTAATTTTAGCCATTCTGACTGGTGTGAGGTGATATCTCATTGTGGTTTTGATTTGTATTTCCCTGATGCCGAGTGACGTGGAGCACTTTTTCATGTGTCTGTTGGCCATCTGGATGTCTTCTTTGCAGAAATGTCTGTTCATGTCCTCTGCCCATTTCTTGATTGGATTGTTTGTTCTTTGGGTGTTGAGTTTGCTAAGTTCCTTATAGATTTTGGATACTAGCCCTTTATCTGATATGTCGTTTGCAAATATCTTCTCCCATTCTGTCAGCTGTCTTTTGGTTTTGTTAACTGTTTCCTTTGCTGTGCAAAAGCTTTTGATCTTGATGAAATCCCAATAGTTCATTTTCGCCCTTGCTTCCCTTGCCTTTGCCGTTGTTCCTAGGAAGATGTTGCTGCGGCTGAGGTCGAAGAGGTTGCTGCCTGCGTTCTCCTCAAGGATTTTGACGGATTCCTTTCTCACATTGAGGTCCTTCATCCATTTGGAGTCTATTTTCGTGTGTGGTGTAAGGAAGTGGTCCAATTTCATTTTTCTGCATGTGGCTGTCCAATTTTCCCAGCACCATTTATTGAAGAGGCTGTCTTTTTTCCATTGGACATTCTTTCCTGCTTTGTCAAAGATTAGTTGACCATAGAGTTGAGGGTCGATTTCTGGGCTCTCTATTCTGTTCCACTGGTCTATGTGTCTGTTTTTGTGCCAGTACCATGCTGTCTTGATGATGACAGCTTTGTAATAGAGCTTGAAGTCCGGAATTGTGATGCCACCAACTTTGGCTTTGTTCTTCAATATTCCTTTGGCTATTCGAGGTCTTTTCTGGTTCCATATAAATTTGAGGATTATTTGTTCCATTTCTTTGAAAAAAATGGATGGTATTTTGATAGGGATTGCATTAAATGTGTAGATTGCTTTAGGTAGCATAGACATTTTCACAATATTTATTCTTCCAATCCAGGAGCATGGAACATTTTTCCATTTTTTTGTGTCTTCCTCAATTTCTTTCATGAGTACTTTATAATTTTCTGTGTATAGATTCTTAGTCTCTTTGGTTAGGTTTATTCCTAGGTATCTTATAGTTTTGGGTACAATTGTGAATGGGATTGACTCCTTAATTTCTCTTTCTTCAGTCTTGTTGTTGGTGTACAGAAATGCAACTGATTTCTGTGCATTGATTTTATATCCTGACACTTTACTGAATTCCTGTACAAGTTCTAGCAGTTTTGGAGTGGAGTCTTTTGGGTTTTCCACATATAGTATCATATCATCTGCGAAGAGTGATAGTTTGACTTCTTCTTTACCAATTTGGATGCCTTTAATTTCTTTTTGTTGTCTGATTGCTGAGGCTAGGACTTCTAATACTATGTTGAATAGCAGTGGTGATAATGGACATCCCTGCCGTGTTCCTGACCTTAATGGAAAAGCTTTCAGTTTTTCTCCATTGAGAATGATATTTGCAGTGGGTTTTTCATAGATGGCTTTGATAATATTGAGGTATGTGCCGTCTATCCCTACACTTTGAAGAGTTTTGATCAGGAAGGGATGCTGTACTTTGTCAAATGCTTTTTCAGCATCTATTGAGAGTATCATATGGTTCTTGTTCTTTCTTTTATTAATGTGTTCTATCACATTGATTGATTTGCGGATGTTGAACCAACCCTGCAGCCCTGGAATAAATCCCACTTGATCGTGGTGAATAATCCTTTTAATGTACTGTTGAATCCTATTGGCTAGTATTTTGGCGAGAATTTTTGCGTCTGTGTTCATCAAGGATATTGGTCTGTAGTTCTCTTTTTTGGTGGGATCCTTGTCTGGTTTTGGGATCAAGGTGATGCTGGCCTCATAGAATGAGTTTGGAAGTTTTCCTTCCATTTCTATTTTTTGGAACAGTTTCAGGAGAATAGGAATGAGTTCTTCTTTAAATGTTTGGTAGAATTCCCCTGGGAAGCCGTCTGGCCCTGGGCTTTTGTTTGTTTGGAGATTTTTGATGACTGTTTCAATCTCCTTACTGGTTATGGGCCTGTTCAGGTTTTCTATTTCTTCCTGGTTCAGTTGTGGTAGTTTATATGTCTCTAGGAATGCATCCATTTCTTCCAGATTGGCCAATTTGTTGGCGTAGAGTTGCTCATAGTATGTTCTTATAATTGTCTGTATTTCTTTGGTGTTAGTTGTGATCTCTCCTCTTTCATTCATGATTTTATTGATTTGGGTCCTTTCTCTTTTCTTTTTGATGAGTCTGGCCAGGGGTTTATCAATCCTATTGATTCTTTCAAAGAACCAGCTCCTAGTTTCATTGATTTTTTCTATTGTTTTTTTGGTTTCTATTTCATTGATTTCTGCTCTGATCTTTATGATTTCTCTTCTCCTGCTGGGTTTAGGGTTTCTTTCTTGTTCTTTCTCCAGATCCTTTACGCGTAGGGTTAGGTTGTGTACTTGAGACCTTTCTTGTTTCTTGAGAAAGGCTTGTACCGCTATATATTTTCCTCTCAGGACTGCCTTTGCTGTGTCCCACAGATTTTGAACTGTTGTGTTTTCATTATCATTTGTTTCCATGAATTTTTTCAATTCTTCTTTAATTTCCTGGTTGACCCATTCATTCTTTAGAAGGATGCTGTTTAGTCTCCATGTATTTGGGTTCTTTCCAGCTTTCGTCTTGTGATTGAGTTCTAGCTTCAGAGCATTGTGGTCTGAAAATATGCAGGGAATAATCCTAATCTTTTGATACCGGTTGAGACCTGATTTGTGACCCAGGATGTGATCTATTCTGGAGAAGGTTCCATGTGCACTAGAGAAGAATGTGTATTCTGTTGCTTTGGGATGAAATGTTCTGAATATATCTGTGATGTCCATCTGGTCCAGTGTGTCATTTAAGGCCTTTATTTCCTTGTTGATCTTTGGCTTGGATGATCTGTCCATTTCAGTGAGGGGAGTGTTAAAGTCCCCTACTATTATTGTATTATTATTGATGTGTTTCTTTGATTTTGTTATTAATTGGTTGATATAGTTGGCTGCTCCCACATTAGGGGCATAGATATTTAAAATTGTTAGATCTTCTTGTTGGACAGACCCTTTGAGTAGGATATAGTGTCCTTCCTCATCTCTTATTATAGTCTTTGGCTTAAAATCTAATTGATCTGATATAAGGATTGCCACCCCAGCTTTCTTCTGATGCCCATTAGCATGGTAAATTGTTTTCCACCCCCTCACTTTCAATCTGGAGGTGTCTTCACGTCTAAAATGAGTTTCTTGTAGGCAACATACTGATGGGTTTTGTTTTTTTATCCATTCTGATACCCTGTGTCTTTTGATTGGGGCATTTAGCCCATTAACATTCAGGGTAACTATTGAGAGATATGAATTTAGTGCCATTAGTAGCCTGTAAGGTGACTGTTACTGTATATTGTCTCTGTACCTTTCTGATCTATTACTTTTAGGCTCTCTCTTTGCTTAGAGGACCCCTTTCAATATTTCCTGGAGACCTGGTTTGGTGTTTGCAAATTCTTTCAGTTTTTGTTTGTCCTGGAAGATTTTGATCTCTCCTTCTATTTTCAATGACAGCCTAGCTGGATAGAGTATTCTTGGCTGCATGTTTTTCTCGTTGAGTGCTCTGAATATATCATGCCAGCTCTTCCTGGCCTGCCAGGTCTCTGTGGATAAGTCTGCCGCCAATCTAATATTTTTACCATTGTATGTTACTGATTTCTTTTCTCGGGCTGCTTTCAGGATTTTCTCTTTGTCACTAAGACTTGTAAATTTTACTATTAGGTGACGGGGTGTGGACCTATTCTTGTTGACTTTGAGGGGGGTTCTCTGCATCTCCTGGATTTTAATGCTTGTTCCTTTTGCCATATTAGGGAAATTCTCTCCAATGATTCTCTCCAATAGACCCTCTGCTCCCCTCTCTGTTTCTTCTTCTTCTGGAATCCCAATTATTCTAATGTTGTTTCGTCTTATGGTGTCACTTATCTCTCGAATTCTCCCCTCATGGTCCAGTAGCTGTTTGTCCCTCTTTTGCTCGGCTTCCTTATTCTCTGTCATTTGGTCTTCTATATCACTAATTCTTTCTTCTGCCTCATTGATCCTAGCAGTGAGAGCCTCCATTTTTGATTGCACCTCATTAATAGCTTTTTTGATTTCAACTTGGTTAGACTTTAGTTCTTTAATTTCTCCAGAAAGGGCTTTAATATCTCCAGAGAGGGTTTCTCTAATATCTTCCATGCCTTTTTCGAGCCCGGCTAGAATGTTCAGAATCGTCATTCTGAACTCTTGATCTGACATAGTACCAATGTCTGTGTTGATTAGGTCCCTAGCCTTCGGTACTGTCTCTTGTTCTTTTGTTTGTGGTGATTTTTTCCGCCTTGTCATTTTGTCCAGATAAGAGGATATGAAGGAGCAAATAAACTACTAATAGGGTGGCAAAGACCCCAGAAAAATGCGCTGTAACCAAATCAGAAGAGACCCCAAATTGGGGGGGGGGGGAAGGGGATAAAAAACAGGTTCTGAAAAAAAAAGAAAAAAATTTAAAAAATAAAACAAATAAAAAAATATAAAAAAGAAAGAAAAAATATATATATTTAGATGAACTAGTCAAAAAACGTTAAAAAAGAAAAGGGTAAAAGTTTTTAAAAAAATTTAGCAGAAGAAGAAAAAAGAAAAAAGAAAAAAAAATTGAAAAAAGAAAAAAAAAATAAAAAATTGAAAAAAGAAAAAAAAATTGAAGTAGCCGCAAGACTAAAGAATCATGGGGAGAAAGCCATGAGTTCCGTGCTTTGCTTTCTCCTCCTCTGGAATTGCTCTGCTGTCTTAGGAATTGAATCTGCTTTCTCCTTGATAGATGAACTTCGTCCTGGCTGGATATTTTGTTGATCTTCTGGGGGAGGGGCCTGTTTTAGTGACTCTCAAGTGTCTTTGCCCGAGGCGGGATTGCACCGCCCTTACCGGCGGCCGGACTAAGTAATCGGCTCGGGTTCGCTTTTGGGAGCTTCTGTTCCCTGAACGCTTTCCGTAGAGTTCCGGAGGACGGGAATGAAAATGGCGGCCTCCCAGTCTCCGGCCCGGAGGAGCCGAGAGCCTGGGGCCCCACTCCTCAGTGCGTCCCCAGAGGACAGCACCCAATCACTCCCGTATCCCCAGCCTCTAGCCGCGCTCCGAGCTCACCCAGCCCGCGACCAGTTCAAGGTAACCCCGAGCTGAGAGTTCAGTCCTCGGCTCTGTCTTTGCAGCCGGTTTCTCCGTTCTAATACCTGCGAGCTCTCCGACACTCTGACACCCCCGATCCTTCTGTGACCTTGCGGGGCCTGGGGCCACGCTGGCCCCGCGTGGGCTTCACCCCGGTTTAGCCCCTGGAGCAATGTCCCTCAGTGGAACAGACTTTTAAAAGTCCTGATTTTGTGCTCCGTTCCTCCGCCGCTTGCCGGGAGCCGGCCCCTCCCCCCGCGGTCTATCTTCCCGTCGTTTTATATTCACTTCTCCGCCAGTCCTACCTTTCAGAAAGTGGTTGATTTTCTGTTTCTAGAGTTGCTGTTCTTCTTCTCTTCGCTCTCCCATTGGATTTGTAGGTGTTTGCTATGTTTAGATAAGCTATCGAGCTGATCTCCTGTTACCTGATGTAGTCTCAGGCTGCTACTTCTCCGCCATCTTGACTCCTCCCCCTCAATGGCCTATATTAAAGATAAGCTGTCTTGCTGCTGTTTGTATAGTAGATCTAAAGTACATGGAAATGGATTTTGCTTTAATCCAAGGCCGATTTCTTCATAGGGATTCTACTCTTAAGTCACTAATACATACCCATTTTCTATCTATCTTTTCTTTTTGTTTCTGAGGTTAAGGATTAGAGCAAACTGTCTTTTTTTCCAGGACTGACCTCATAGATCCTCTGTATAGATGAGCTGGGACATGCAGTAGATTTGTTTCTGTCCCAGCCCAGTGACCCTACAACTCTAAAGAACAGTGAGGTCACAACAGCATTAACAACCCGTCCAAGATTCTTGCAGTGAAATCCAGGTAAGAGCCAATAAGTGAATGAAGCAAAAACCCCAGAAAAAAATGAATGTCCTTAATGAGGGTGATCATCTCTTTTTACCTTTTTTTTTTTAATTTTAAGGTCATACCTTCAAATAAATTGTTAATTAGGAAAATAATGCCCTTGTATTTGCTTGCTTATTTAATATTCTAGTAACCAATTTAATGAATCCGAGGGAAGCTGATTTTTATGCAGTTCAGTTGGTCGTTAAGTAACTCCTTAGCAAGCAGACCTTGTTCCTCAATTCTCCTTTCCTTTGCTAACCAGAAAACTGTACTGCCTATGAGAATGTCCAATGTGCATCTCATGTATAAATAACCCTGGACCTTTGGAGTAATAGTAGAAAGGAATGGCAAATCTGGTTCAATGTTCTATTCAATGCTCTTAATTCTTTATTAATTTTCTGCTTCGATGATCTGTCTATTTCTGAGAGAGGCATATTAAGGTCTCCTACTATTATTGTATTCATATCAATATGACTCTTTATCTTGATTAATAGTTTTCTTATGTAATTGGGTGCTCCCATATTGGGGACATAAATATTCACAATTGTTAGATCATCTTGGCGGATAGTCCCTTTATGAATTATGTAGTGTCCTTCTGTATCTCTGACTACAGTCCTTAGTTTAAAATCTAATTTATCTGATATGAGAATCACGACCCCGGCCTCCTTTTGAGGCCCATTGGCATTAAAGATGCTTCTTCATCCCTTCATTTTCAGTCTGGGTGTATCCTTAGGTTCAAAATTGGTCTCTTGTAGACAACATATGGATGGGTCCTGTCGTTTTATCCAATCTGCAACCCTGTGTCATTTTATGGGCGCATTTACGCCATTCACAGTGAGAGTGATTATTGAGAGATAGGATATTATTGACATCGTGTTGCATTTGAAGCCTTTCTGTCTGTAGATTGTTTCTATATTTCTGTTCAATGATATTCTTAGGATTTTTTCTCTTTTATAAGACCCCCCTTAATATTTTCTGCAGTGTCGGCTTGGTGGTTGCATAGTCTTTTAAGCCTTGCCGGTCTTGGAAACTCTTTATCTCTCCCTCCATTTTAAATGTCAGTGTTGCTGGATAAAGTATTCTTGGTTGCATGTTCTTCTCATTTAGTACTCTGAATATATTTTGCCAGCCCTTCCTGGCTTGCCAGGTCTCTGTGGAAAGGTCTGACGTTATTCAAATGGGCTTTCCTCTGTATGTAAGGAGCTTCTTTGTCCTAGCTGCTTTTAAGAGGGTCTGTCGTGAAACATAATTCCTCATTCCAACTATAAGGTGTCGTGAGGACTTTCGAGAATCTAAAATCTTGGGAGGAAATCTCTCTGCCTCTAGTACATGAACGTTGTTTCCATTCATGACATTGGGAAAATTTTCATAGACAACTTCCTCCACTATATCTTCTAGACTTCTTTCTTTTTCCTCCCCTTCAGGGATTCCAATAATTCTGATGTTGGAACGTTTCATGGCATCGTTTATTTCCCTGATTCTGTTTTCGTGGCTTCTGAGCTGTTTGTTCCAGGCTTCCTCCTGATCCTTTCTCTCTATCTGTTTGTCCTCCAGATCACTAATTCTATCTTCTGTCTCAGTTCCCCTAGCTTTTAGAGAATTTAGATTAGATTGGAACTCATTGAGAGCATTTTGAACATCATCCCTGGTGGCTTGCAGTTCTGCCCTAATCAATTCTGTTTGGTCATCCATGGCTTTCTCCAACCTAGCTATTGCCTGGATAATTGTTAGTCTGAATTCCTTTTCTGACATATTGTCTATGTCTATAACCAATAGCTCTGTTGCAGAAGGCCCATCCTCTGTATTTTTCTTCTGTTGGGTATTCCTCCTCCTAGTCATTTTGGTAAAAGATGACTGAACAGATGCAGCTGGACTTATCGATTGTGGTGCAGTCAATGTGCACCCTGGAATGCTTCTGTGCAATCAGGATTCCCCACACAAACGAGAGAAAAAAGAAAAGAAAAAGAAATAGAGAAGAAGAAAGAAAAAAAGGGAAAAGAAAAAAGGAAAAAAAGAGAGAGAGAAAAAAAAAAGGTAAGAAAAAAGAGAAGGCTCAGCCCAAATGGACCACAAGGTAAGATTTGTGAAGTATACAAACAAAAACAGACAAACAAAAAGACTGATAAAACTATATGACAAGAGAAAAAAATATATATATATATGAGCAAAAAAAAAGGGAAGAACCTCATCAGAGCAAACCGCAAGTATAAGATTTATATATTATCAGGACAAACGCAAATTCACAGAAACACTGACAGAAGGAAAAATTGGGAGAGTGGTTATAAATTCCCAGTGTGGGTGAGGAAGTTTATTTTGATTCTTCCTGAATGTATCTTGATGTTTTTGTTAAGGGACTCAACTTTCCTAAGTTACAGGGGGATTAGAAACTGGTTTGCCTATAGGGGTAGCATTGATTGGGGAAAGGGGATTACCTTGAAGTTTAACTCTATATGTATAGTAGAAAATAAAAATTAAATAAGAATAAACTAGACTAAACTAAGTTAAAATTAAAAAAGAATTAGGGGCGCCTGGGTGGCTCAGTAGGTTAAAGCCTCTGCCTTCGGCTCAGGTCATGATCTCTGGGTCCTGGGATCGAGCACTGCATCGGGCTCTCTGCTCCGTGGGGAACCTGCTTCCTCCTCTCTCTCTGCCTGTGTCTCTGCCTACTTGTGATTTCTCTCTGTCAAATAAATAAAAATATTAAAAAAAAGAATTAAAAAAATAGAAAAGCAAAAGAAAAACACAGGTATATGTATCAAAAAGTTCAGTTTAGAAGGTTATTAAAGAATTTGATGTACTGGACATCTCAGTGTGATCGTAAATAGGTGAAAAAATTATCTGTATGTATAAAAAAAAAAGAACCAGAATATTGGTAAAGAGTTAAAAATAAAAGTTGTATTTATGAAGTAGTGGTGGCTGTTCCCTTGTAGTCTTTTTTTTTTTCTTCTTCCTTCCTGGTTGGTTTTCTGGGGGAGGGGCCTGCCACGTGGGTTTTCAGACAATGCTGTTCCCTGAGTTAGGTCCTCCTGCTCCCCTCAAGGGGGTGGGCTCTGAGGAAACCCGTTTTTTCAGCCTTTCCTTCTCTGGGGGTTTTTATGTTCTTTCATCTGCTTTCTCTCCCCTTGACAGCTTTTGATGGTTTTTGGAGGTTTAGAGGAGAGCAAACAGCACCCCGACCTCCCTTTCAGAGAGAAGCCTCAGAATGTTTTGCAAGAGCTGCTGGCAGAGTCGGTTCTGAGTCACTGTCCCTGGGGATGCAGGAGCTCCTCATTGTACCCAAAACCAGGGCAGTGGTGGCTGTCTGGGCAGCTCCAGACCGCCAGAGAGGTTTGGAGCAGAATTCGCACACTGAAATTTTCCCGCTGTCCCGGGCTGGGAAAGTTTGGTTTTCTGGATGCCAGAGCTCCAGGCTAGCGCCTATTAGCACCTATCCCATGGGAGGGTGTGGGATGCGCACGTTTCAGGATTTTCCTCTGGCCAGGCTCCCAGCCCCTCATGGGAGCCAGACCCCACTCGTTCTCGGGCGCGCTGGCGTTCAGGCACACTGGCGGCTCAGGGATGGAGACCTGATTTCTCCTCCGCACTCTCTCTGGCTCAGCACCAGGGGAGGCTGTCCTGGGTCCGGGAACTTAGGTCCCTGACCCTAACCGCCCAGGTTCCCACTATTACCTGCTGCGATCCTTTGCTCTTTGTTTTTTGAGTGTTTTCAACCAGAATCCAAGTTAATGCTGGTCCCCAGACGCAGAGCACTCTCATGTTGGGGTATTACATTCCAATCAGTCACCTCTGGTGGCTCCCTCCCCCTTTTGTTTATCTTCTGATACCAGTCCAACGCTCCCAGTCTGCTTTACCTGCCACTGGCATCCTCTGCTCCTGTAGAGATCCAGACGTGTATAATTCTTATCTCAGGCTGATTTCATGGGTGGTCGGAGTTCTTTGGTAGGTAATCAGCTCACTTTATGGTACAGGTTGAAATGGTGCCTCCTCCTACTTCCCCGCCATCTTGACTCCTACGTCTTTACTCTTGATGCTTTCTGGAATACCCTCTCCTTCCCTTTCTTCCAGTCTAACAGACACATCCTATAGGATTCTATGTATGCCTCATTGAACTTGTAAAATCTTCACTGAGGTTTGGTCTAGCTTAAAGTCCTCTTCTCTGGACCTCTATAGCATTTTTCTTTTTTGCATGCAGTGGTTTGCTGTACATTCACATTTAATGTATGGTGTCATATTTTTTCTTTATTTTTTAAAAGATTTTATTTATTTATTTGACAGAGATCACAAGTAGGCAGAGAGGCAGGCAAAGAGAGGGGGAAACAGGGTTCCCTACTGAGCAGAGAGCCCCATGCAGGGCTCGATCCCAGGACACTGGGATCATGACCTGAGCTGAGGGCAGAGGCTTAACCCACTGAAAAACCCAGGTAACCCAAGGTGCCATTTTCAATATCAAAGAATGAAGAGTGGAAGACTTACTGCATTCCATGTTCAAGAGCCTGAGAATGATAGTTACTAAGTGAGGCCACAGTAAGTGACACCAATTTGGAAGTACAAAGGAGCCCATAGCCAGCGTTTTGTGGTTTTCAGTGTTGCAGATCTGATAAAGATTTAGTTCAAATACAGCAAGCCCTTATTGGTAGCCACTGTGTGCCAGACCTTAATTACATGCTTTAAAATATATTATCATCTTTCAACCTCACCAAAAAAAAAAAAAAAAGCTCTCTTTAAAGAAGTGAGGTTTCATATACATTATATAGGATGCTTGAATATATTCTCAAGAATTTTCTGTGTTCTCTGAGTCCAGTTTAGTGCCTGGAATGAATTAAGTGCTCATTAAATCTTTGTTGAACTGGAGGTCAATACTACTAGTGCCCAAAATAGAGATGAGCCACCTGCTCCCTTGTATTGGCTGTTAAGACACAGTGATTCCTATGTTGTGTTTTTCCTTAAGACAAACCAAGAAGATTCTCTGATGGATGCGGCAACAGAGCTGGCAGAAAGGCAGAATGAAAAGCAGTACTTTAAAATTTTGGGGGGAAGAAAGCAAAACAAAGGATGACGCTGAAATGTGGGTGGGAGTAGATGTGGTTGGGTTTTATAGTAACTAAGACTGATAAAGCAGAAATGTAACGTCAGAGGTTCATGATTCTAGATAGCCAATATTACTCCACGGAAATATGTTTCAGTACAGCAGGAGATGTTCAAGAAATAATCATTCCACTATGGTCTTCACTAATCTGTCTTTAAATAGTGTGTGGAGCCCGTGTTTTCAAAAGTCTTTAGGAAGAAACTGATGATCTATCTGTGGAATTTTAGAAATTCATTTAATGAAAGTAATCTCTGTGCATACCTTCCAGTTTGTTGTAAGTTTTACTGATGAACAAAATTAAGTAGGTGAGTATATAACTCATTCACACTGGAGTATTCATTAAAAGCCTCAGGGGAAATACACTTATATTTTGAGGGCAAGCACTACAAAGCAATTTAAAAATGATCAGGATTTCCATGTTAGTGTAATTATGGAATAAGAATATATTTAACATCACTTAATTTTTTTTCTAAAGAATAAAAGTTTAGAAGTCCAGACATTCAAAGGCAAGAGTTATTTGAAAAAATATATCTCTTTAGCTATTACTTCATTGTATTGTCATAGTTGCAAACCAATGAAGGGGATATAGTAATAATATAACAATATTTCCTTTCTGGTAATGTTTATTTATCTGGTGCCCTATTTTTTGTATATAATACTTTATGTGTTAGTTTATCCTTTGGAAAAAAGAATCAGTAAAATGCCATTGATTAACAATGTCTAGCCTACATGTTGTAGCAAACTGAACCCCTTTCCTATTGCTCGTGTGATAGACATTTTTTAATGGAAAAATTGTGAAGCAAAGGACAGCAAACATGTTTCTCTTTCAGGAAAAGATGTAGGGAATAGAAAGGAAAGTGGTTCACAACATAAAAAGTTGAAAACATTAAATTACTTGATGCATTAGTCATTTGTATTCAGGAATAGCATATTGCCTGGTTTCAGAGACTTGAGAAGGGATGAAGATTACTGCTCTATATGTAGAGTTAAATATGTTGCATTAATGTCTTAAAATAACATGGATGTTTATATAAAAACCAGTGAAATTTTTAAATACGTGATCAAAAATATCTGAGTAAAGACTATTTAACCCTTCCCTTTTAAGCTGTAACATGTAAAATATATTATTTAAAATAAATTAGCAATATATGAATGGGTAAAAGAAAGCCAACCATTGTGTTTAAATGGCTGCTTATTTAGAGCCCATGGTTGTCTATTGTACCACAGTTAAAAATGTACTTTCTAACTAGCATCCAGTGTAAAATCATTTGGGAATTAATTAACAAATGTTAAATTACAATTTGGACTTTGAAAAGAAGACTCATGAGCAGATTGTTGATGGGTGATTCCATTCTCACTCAGAGAACGCCCTGTCAAAAGAAAGAAAGGCCTTTGCATTATTAAAAGCTTGTTCTGTAATACTGTTGGGAATTTGATTGGGTCATGAATGCTGGCAGGTTGTCAGGAAAACAGAAATAATGCAACCGAATGTATAGTCTTCTTGAAAAGTGGCTTTAGTATTGCTACTTTTGGTTATCCTAATGGCCGATCTGGAACATTAATGGAGAGGAACATATTTTCTAGTTTAGTTACCTATGCCACTTTGCTGATATAATATTAATAAAAATGTTTTTCTCCGTATAGAATATTATAATACAAAATGATTTTTTTGCAACAAAGATTTGAAATTTTTGTTTTGATAACAATATGTGTTGCTATGTGTTCATTTTTTTGATAATGGTATTACTGATTAATGGTATTACTGATTAATGGTATTACTGATTAATGATTAAGATTTCTAGTAGTTGTGTGAGGGTTTGTGTTAATTAGCTACATTCACGTTCCCATGACCCCTTTTTCTAATAATTGCTATTTAGAAAGAGGTATGAGAGGATCTACCTCCACTGTATTATCTTTGATAAGAGCTGTCTTTCTTTTTTTTTTTTTCTTAATTTTTTTTTTCTCTGAGAGAGAGAGAGAGAATGAACAAGCAGGGAGGAGGGTCAGAGAGTGAGGGAGAGGCAGACCTCAACTGAGCAGGAATCCTGACGTAGGGCTCAATCCCAGGACTCTGAGATCACAACCCGAGCTGAAGGCAGACGCCCAACCAACTGAGTCACCCAGGCGCCCCAAGAGCTGACTTTCTGATACCATGATAGGACCCCCTGATACTGATTATAAGTACATGAAGACAAACATTCAATAACACCGTATCATAAATATTTATGATTCAAATCTATAGAAATGTGAGAAAATAAAAACACTGGGCCTTTTCTGCAAGAGGCTAAAAACACCTGAAGTGAAAGATAACTATAAAATTGTTGTTGGTTTTTCTCCATCTCTTATTCCAAACCATGAGAGACTCTGGATGCCAGAAAACAAACTGAAGGTTACAAATGGGTAGGGGAGTGGATAGGGTAACCGTGTGATGGGTATTAAGGAGGACTTGTGTTATTATGAGCACTGGGTGTTATATGCAACTAATGAGTTGTTGAACACTACATCAAAAACTACTGTACTCTATGTTGGCCAAATGAACATAATAATAAAAAAATGTTAATGAGTTAGGCTTTGGTCTTTTCAAAATACAATCAATAATTGGACTGTACATAGATGTTTAAATTATGGGTTTAAGAACATTCACTTTCACATGTGCTAAGAAAGCCTTGACGTTAAATAAGAGACATTTTTTTTTTGTGGATATACCACATTTATCTTGAGGAATAACTTCTTTTCCTTAGCTTGTCCAAGCAAACCTTTAATATTTCTTAAATATTTGTAGAATAGAAGTATTATCTTCATCTTATCCCAGCATTCAAGATCATGCATGATCTCCCCTCAAAATGATCCCAAGCCACTCTCTTCTAATTTCCCCATGCCTTATTTCTTTAGATACCTAATGTTCTTTTCCAGCTACCCTACTTACCATGTGATTCTGTGCAAGTTATTTCAACCCTGTGTCTTTTGTTTTGTCTAGGACTTGATCTAAATAAAAATAACAACTGATCTGTAAGTGCTGAAGAACTACTATCCAAAGGTTTTGTTTGTTTGTTTTGTTTTGTACTTTTTTGTTTCTTTTTTTTTGTTTTTATTATTTGTCAGTAGGTTTCCTGCCCAGCCTAACATGGGGATTGAACTCATGGCCCTGGGAGGTCAAGACCTAAGCTGAGATCAAGAATCAGAGGCTGGACTGAATGAGCCATCCTGGCCCACCCTAGCCATTGTTTTGATTATTATTGCCATCCATGTGATTGACTATGCTGCTTCTGCCCTAAGTGGCCCACATCTTATTTGCTGTCATTCAAATCCTGCCATGCTTTTAAGTAAGAAGAGAAGGTTTTTAACTGTGTGCAGGAAATTCAAAACTGTATTTTTGATACCAGCATGTATCAAGGTTGTAAAATTATTGTAGTTTAGTACTGCTTTTGAGTTCAAGGTAGTGTGAAGGACTTCCCTGTGCTAGCAGAAGGGATAGGCCAAGTGTCCCAAAGGAACCTGTCCACAGGCGTGTCTGGTGGTAATGCTGGAGGGAAAATGACAAGGATGCTAGAAATGTGTTTTGAAAAGCATGCCATGGTAGTAATAACAGATCAGAATTACATGTTATTAAAAGAATAAGAGATATTGTCTCTTAAGATTGATATCATGTAGATACTGTGTAGTAGAAATTATCTATTATACCTCAGCCTACATGTTACACCCATAATAACATTGATCCGATAGCCACAATCCCAACAATGCAAACATTGTATCTTGCAGGTAGGATTTTCTCAAGGCCAGACCTTCAGGTAGGAAACCTTTTAAAGTATTGTTACTAGGGACATGATCTTGACTTTACCTATTTTACTGTTGTCAAACTTGTATGGTATTTGAGTGATGTATTTTGGGTTGATGCACACATTTTCTGGTTTTACTTAGCTAAGGGTATTTTCACTTACTATTCTCCTGTCCCACCCCTTTCCTGAATCTTAAGAGAGATTGTACATTCTCCCAGTTGCCATTCTTACTGAAACTTCTCTATAGTCTAATCCAAATATTTTTATACTGTGTTTGTTTAAATGTGAAAATAGGGCCTTTACACCCAGCCCAAAGAGGTAGTTTCTCTAGAAAGAAGAACTTTCCTCTCTTTTTTCACTTGCTGTAACAGATGCTTATCTTTCATTGAAGGAACTAAATGAGCAGTTCAACAGTTAATCTCTCTCTTCTATATCTTATAAGCCCAAAAGCAGTAAAAGAAATGCCTGACCTTGCCTATTTTTGAAAGAATGGGGAATTAAACTACACCCTATAGCAATCAGGAATCAAAATAATTTCTTTTGTACTTCAAAAGCGTGTATGTGGTTTAAAAAAAAAACTGCTAATGAAAGCATTGCAAAGATTAGCTTTTGAAGTGGTGGGTAGCTTTCATTTATTTTCCTTCTGGTATTCCCTCTGCCTCCAGCTGAAATTTAGAACCTTAAAATTGTTGCTCTTCTGTGCAAAATTCAGTGGATGTTCTATCAAAGTGCATTTGGATTATCAAAGTTTTATTCTTATCTTGCAGCTCAGTATTCCTGAGAGAACACTAGTCAGATTATAATCAACAAGTCTGTGTCCTTTGCTTTCAAACTAGAACGTGGTTTCTTCTCTACCATCGGCCTACGTACCTGCATTGCTTACCTTTCTCCAGTTGCCCTGCAGGGAGATGGGTGCCCACACTGTGAGGCTAAGGGAGGTGGTGTTCACATCCAAAAAGCAGAAGAGCTGCTTTAATGGTTGGTTCAGTGGGGAAGAGTCACACAGGAATTACCAGCAGGAAGAGCTACATGATGAGATTAGTAGATTCATAAAACTCAAATTTGGAAACGTTTTGCTGTATTATATTACCTAAAGCAGGAGGTTTAATATTTTTGCTGCTTGAATGACTCCTGAAATGGAAAAAAAAAATGGACACTAGTCATTACAAAGATGATTTTATTTCAACAGTCTTTCTCTTTCCTGTTTTTTAAAAGATTTTATTTATTTATTTTAGAGAGAGAGCAAGCAGAGGGGCAGTGGGAGAGGGAGAGATAGAATCTCAAGCAGGCTTTCCACTGAGTGTGGAGCCCAACCTGGGGCTCGATCCCAGGACCCTGAGATCATAACATGAACTGAAACCAAGAGTCAGACACCTAGTAGACTGTGCTACCCAGGCACCCCCAGTCTTTTTTTCTTGAATGTCATAAACTAGCACCAGTAAAATTTGCTTTTATATTATTTCACAAATATTATATTATTCTGAGGCCCTGTGGTTATTTGTTCCTGAATACCTGTGTAACTTGAGATTTCTTAGTTGTCTCCTCAAAAAAATAATAAAATAACTAAATAAATAAGCAATAATTCAGGGCACTTGGGTGGCTCAGTGGGTTAAGCCTCTGCCTTCAACTCAGGTCATGATCTCAGGGTCTTGGGATTGACCCCTGCATCTGGCTCTTTGCTCAGCAGGGAGCCTACTTCCCTTTCTCTCTCTCTCTGCCTGCCTCTCTGTCTACTCATGATCTCCATCAATAACTAAATAAAATCTTTAAAAATAAAAAAAAGTAATTCTGACCCATTAAATTTAATCATGGTTTTGGGTTAATGTGATTTAATTCTATCTCCCTCTGCACCAGCTAGCATCTTGAGACAGATTTGGAAATTGCATGGTTTTATTTGGAGGCTTTGTTGACCCTCAAGTGTTCGATTATAATAACATTTATCCAAAGAGTAGATTGGCCAACTGGGGTTTGGAATTCTATAATTTTCTGGGATTAGGAGGAGATGACTAAACTTATATAAAGTGAGGGAATCAAAAGTCAAATTGAAATGTCTAAGAACTTGAAAGGTCTCATAGCATCTGGCATGGACCCTGTGCTCAGCCAGCTGGTGCAATATGTGAAAAGTCCGTGACTGGGCAGAAGGGAGAAGGAGGAGCAAAGGCAGATGAATGTACTTTAAAGCAGAGCTTATTTGTGAAAGGCAAGGTCATAGGATTTTCCTGAGTGGTCTGGTGAGGCCTGAGTCTTGGATGAGTATGCCCCCTGAAGGGACAAGCATCGCTTGCTTGCTTGAATTGAGGACAGTGAAAATGGAGTTGTAAGAGATCCCTTCATCTTAAAATCTTGAAATCAACCAACCTAACCACACATTTCACTTTAGGTGAGGCTAAAAGATGGTATAATTTAGTGAGTTGGCCCACAATTCCCCTGATGACTCATTTAGTTTTATCACCGTAGATTTCAGTTTCCACCTGAAACTGACCAGGATAATTAAACTGTCTAATCTCAAAAGTAAATAGGAGACCTAAGAAGGACTGTGTATAGGTATTGGTGTATTGAATAACTTTATATTTTCGTACTATAAGATTTGAGGTAAAATACAAGAAATCATAAGACCCAGCATCCTGAGTTTTGAACAAAATAAATTGATACTGAATTTTCTACTCTCCTTCCTTCCTGCAACCCTTCTTCCCAAACACATGCACAAGTGTGTGCACACATGCACACACACATACACACACACACACACACACACACGTCACGTGTGTATGCACGTATTCACCCATGAATTGATAGTTTCTATATCATAACCACCTCAGATAATAGGTGAAAAAGTAATTTCTCTGATATCATGTAAATGAAATGAACCCAAGAAGTTTCATTTTAAAGCAAGTTTTTTTACTTTGTTTTGTAAAGATTTTATTTATTTGACAGAGAGAAATCACAAGAGAGGCAGGCAGAGAGAGAGGAAGGGAAGCAGGCTCTCCACTGAGCAGAGAGCCCGATGCGGGACTCGATCCCAGGATCCTGAGATCCTGACCTGAGCCGAAGGCAGCGGCTTAACCCACTGAGCCACCCAGGCGCCCCGCAAGAAGTTTCATTTTAATGAGTAGTTACATTAAGATCTTGGCACTTTTATTTAGGACTGTGTATACACAGTTACTTTCTAGTTTCATCAAGAACAAATTAACAGAAGAATTCAAGATTTTATAAATTGCTGTACTGAGAATCAAGGGTACTTTAACCAATGATGTCTTCCCTCCCTCAGGGATCTGTGAGAACTCTGGCAGTTTTAAATTAAAGTCTCCTTTCAGACAAGTTTCCATGGTCATGGATAGTAGTTAGGGGCCTTCATATTCTCATTATGTGTGTTTCTCATACATAAAGGACATTCTTTCAGAAGTCTTTTAACATCTGCTGAAGTTTTAATGTGTTTGCTTAACTACATGCTTATTTTAATAATACAAACAAGGTTGCTAAATATTACCAGAAAAAATAATCTGAAATACCAGCATCTATAAATAGGCTGATACATAGGTTCTGTTGCAACACAGGATCGTATTGCTTTAGTTACTCAGACTTTATAATATTACTTCATGTCCGATAGGGCAATTAACCCTCCTCAGTCTTCTATTTAAAATATTAAGGCTGATACCAACTGTTTTTGGAAATGCAAAATAGTTTGTTTCATTTCTGGGAATGAATTATGTTCATATATGTATGTGTATACATGCATATTTATATATATTTATAATAATGAGCTCAGTCACTCATTTAGTCAGTTATTTTACATCTTCTCATAGACTAGATGCAATTTTTTCTTTCCTTTTTTTCATTAATTAATTTATTTATTTATTTTAGAGAGAAAGTAGGAGCCAGGCCAGGAGCAGAGGGAGGAGGAGAGAAGGGGGAAAGAATCTCAAGCAGACTCCACCCTGAGAAGGACTCCATCCTCTCATGACCCTGAGATTGTGATCTGAGCCAAAACCAAGAAGTCTGATGCTTATAAGACTGAGTCACCCAGTTGCCCCAGATGAATTTTTTCTTAATCCTACATATTTCATATTTTGGGTTGCTACCATTAATTGACAAGTTTGTTGTTATTGATTTTTGCTTATATTTTAATAATTTTCTTATTCAATTAACATCTATGGAATGCTTTCCAAAGATTGGGCATCATTTAATTGTAGAGAAGAGGCAATCTTCTTTTTAGCTTAGGAGAGTGATTTTTTTTTAATTCATTGTAAAAACTGTCCTTTGCTGAATCACACTTTTTTTTTAAAAGGCAGGTTTTTCAGTTGTCTCTCTCAGGCTGTAATTTACACATATTTCCACTTTCTACAAAATGAATGTCTTTTTCCATTCTCTTTCTTTCTTTCTGTTGTCTGATTGCAATTATACTTACCAAACCTCTATATTAGTAGACATTTTTCTTTAATAAGGATGCTTCCCTCTGGCTTTTAAGACACACATATATACACATCTCCTTTCTCCATCACCCCTTCCAGCGCACACACTTAAGCACAGGTATGTGTTTATGATCTGACTCAATTCTAGTCCTTGCTGGGGCCTAACTTCATATTAACATACATGTAAGTTATTAACAGATTTCCTCTTCATTATTGTTAAAATTGTAATACATTTACTAGCTATTTACCAAGCTCCAAACTCTGTTACAAACCATTGCTTGATGGTATCACTGAATGTTCCCCACCAACTAGATTGAAGTTGTAGGTGTTTGCAGAGACTCTGGGACTCCCTCAGGGGTTAGACATGTGACTGTGCCTGTAGTTGTATCTACCCTGAGCTTCCTGGGTTCAGATTTTAAAGTCATGTGACCAGAAACAATCAACTTAACATCTTCAAACTTGGTGTTCTCATCTCTAAAAAGGACACAAAATGCACATTTATTTTAATGACATAAAAATTAAATGAGCAGAGGAGTAAAGATGGCGGAGAAGTAGCAGGCTGAGACTACATCAGGTAGCAGGAGATCAGCTCGGTAGCTTATCTAAACATTACAAACACCTACAAATCCAATGGGAGATCGAAGAGAAGAACAGCAATTCTAGAAACAGAAAATCAACCACTTTTTGAAAGGTAGGACTGGCGGAGAAGTGATTCTAAAATGACAGGAAGATAGACCGCGGGGGGAGGGGCCGGCTCCCGGAAAGGTGGGAGCAACAGAGCACAAAATCAGAACTTTTAAAAGTCTGTTTCACTGAGGGACATTGCTCCAGAGGCTAAACCGGGGTGAAGACCACGCGGGGTCAGCGTGGCCCCAGGTCCCGCAGGGTCACAGAAGGATCAGGGGTGTCGGAGTGTCACAGAGCTCGCAGGAGTTAGAACGGAGAAGCCGGCTACAGAGACAGAGCTGAGGACTGAATTCTCAGCCCAGGGTTACCTTGAATGGGTCGCGGGCTGGGTGAGCTCAGAGCGTGGCTGGAGGCTGGGGATACGGGAGTGATTGGGTGCTGTCCTCTGGGGGCGCACTGAGGAGTGAGGCCCAGGGCTCTTGGCTCCTCTGGGCCAGAGACTAGGAGGCCGCCATTTTCATTCCCGTCCTCCGGAACTCTACAGAAAGCATTCAGGGAACAGAAGCTCCCAAAAGCGAACCTGAGCCGATTACTTAGTCCGGCCCCTGGCACGGGCAGTGCAATTCCACCTTGGGCAAAGACACAGGAGAGTAACTACAACAGGCCCCTCCCCATAAGATCAACAAAATATCCAGCCAGGACGAAGTACATCTATCAAGGAAAGTAGGTTTGAGGCACCTGGGTGGCTCAGTGGGTTTAAGCCTCTGCCTTTGGCTCAGGTCATGATCCCAGAGTCCTGGGATCAAGTCCTGCATCGGGCTCTCAGCTCTGCAGGGAGCTTGCTTCCTCCTCTCTCTCTGCCTGCCTTTCTGCCTACTTGTGATCTCTGTCTGTCAAATAAATAAATAAATAAAAATCTTTATCAAGGGAAGCAGGTTCAATACCAAAGACAGCAGCAGAATTTCAGAGGAGGAGAAAGCAAAGCACAGAACTCATGGCTTTCTCCCCATGATTCTTTAGTCTTGCAGTTAATTCAATTTTTTAAATTTTTTTTCTTTCTCTTTTCTTCTTTCTGCTAAAATTTTTGAAAATTTTTACCCTGTTCTTTTTTAATATTTTTGACTAGTTTATCTAAAATATATATTGTTTCTTTCTTTTTTATTTTTTCTTTATTTCTTTTATTTTTAAATTTTTTTTCTTTTCTTTCTGAACTATTTTTTATCCCCTTTATCCTCCCCACAATTTGGAGTCTCATCTGACTTGGTTACAGCACATTTTTCTGGGGTCTTTGCCACCATTTAAGTATTTTATTTGATCCTTCATATCCTCTTATCTGGACAAAATGAGAAGGCGGAAAAAATCACCAGAAACAAAAGAACAAGAGGCAGTACTGAAGGCTAGGGACATAATCAACACAGCCATTGGTAATATAGAAGACCAAATGACAGAGAATAAAGAAGCCGAGAAAAAGAGGGACAAACAGCTATTGGACCATGAGGGGAGAATTCAAGAGATAAGTGACACCATAAGATGAAACAACATTAGAATAATTGGGATTCCAGAAGAAGAAGAAAGAGAGAGGGGAGCAGAAGGTCTATTGGAGAGAATTATTGGAGAGAATATTCCTAATATGACAAAGGGAACAAACATCAAAATCCAGGATGTGCAGAGAACCCCCCTTAAGTCAACAAGAATAGGTCCACAACCTGTCACCTAATAGTAAGATTTACAAGTCTTAGTGACAAAGAGAAAATCCTGAAAGCAGCCCGGGAAGAGAAGTCTGTAACATACAATGGTAAAAATATTAGATTGGCAGCAGAATTATCCACGAAGACCTGGCAGGCCAGAAAGAGCTGGCATGATATATTCAGAGCACTCAACGAGAAAAGCATGCAGCCAAGAATACTCTATCCAGCTAGGCTATCATTGAAAGTAGAAGGAGAGATCAAAAGCTTCCAGGACAAACAAAAACTGAAAGAATTTGCAAACACCAAACCAACTCTACAGGAAATATTGAAAGGGGTCCTCTAAGCAAAGAGAGAGCCTAAAAGTAGTAGATCAAAAAGGAACAGAGACAATATACAGTAACAGTCACCTTACAGGCTAATAATGGCACTAAATTCATATCTCTCAATAGTCACTCTGAATGTTAATGGGCTAAATGCCCCAATCAAAAGACACAGGGTATCAGAATGGATAAAAAAACAAAACCCATCTATATGTTGCCTACAAGAAACACATTTTAGATCCGAAGACACCTCCAGATTTAAAGTGAGGGGGTGGAAAACAATGTACCATGCTAATGGGCATCAGAAGAAAGCTGGGGTGGCAATCCTTATATCAGGTCAATTAGATTTTAAGTCAAAGACTATAATAAGACATAAAGAAAAACACTATATCCTACTCAAAGTGTCTGTCCAACAAGATCTAACAATTTTAATATCTATGCCCCTAACATGGGAGCAGTGAACTATATCAACCAATTAATAACAAAATCAAAGAAACACATCAATAATAATACAATAATACTAGGGGACTTTAACATTCCCCTCACTGTAATGGATAGATCATCCAAGCAAAAGATCAACAAGGAAATAAAGGCCTTCAATGACACACTGGACCAGAGGGACATCACAGATATATACAGAACATTCCATCCCAAAGCAACGGAAAACATATTCTTCTCTAGTGCACATGGCACATTCTCCAAAATAGATCACATCCTGGGTCACAAATCAGGTCTCAACTGGTATCAAAAGATTGGGATCATTCCCTGCATATTTTCTGACCTCAATGCTCTGAAGCAAGAACTCAATCACAAGAGGAAAGCTGAAAAGAACCCAAATACATGGAGACTAAACAGCATCCTTCTAAAGAATGAATGGGTCAACCAGGAAATTAAAGAAGAATTGAAAAAATTCATAGAAACAAATAATAATGAAAACACAATGGTTCAAAATCTGTGGGACAGAGCAAAGGCAGTCCTGAGAGGAAAATATATAGTGCTACAAGCCTTTCTCAAGAACCAAGAACAGTCTCAGGTACACAACCTAACCCTAATTAGTAACCCTAGTAAAGGAGCTGGAGAAAGAACAAGAAAGAAACCCTATACCCAGCAGGAGTAGAGAAATCATAAAGATTGGAGCAGAAATCAATGAAATAGTAACAAACAAACAAACAAACAAACAAACAAAAACAATAGAAAAAAAATCAATGAAACTAGGAGCTGGTTCTTTGAAAGAATCAATAAGATTGATAACCCCCTGGCCAGACTTATCAAAAAGAAAAGAGAAAGGACCCAAATAATTAAAATAATGAATTAAACAGGAGAGATCACAACTAACACCAAGAAAATACAGAGAATTATAAGAACATACTATGAAAAACACTATACCAACAAATTTGACAATCTGGAAGAAATGGATGCATTCCTAGAGACACATAAACTACCACAACTGAACCAGGAAGAAATAGAAAACCTGAACAGGCCCATAACCAGTAAGGAGATTGAAACAGTCATCAAAAATCTCCAAGCAAACAAAAGCCCAGGGCCAGACCGCTTCCCGGGGAAATTCTACCAAACATTTAAAGAAGAACTAATTCCTATTCTCCTGAAACAGTTCCAAAAAATAGAAATGGAAGGAAAACTTCCAAACTCATTTTATGAGGCCAGCATCACCTTGATCCCAAAACCAGACAAGGATCCCACCAAAAAAGAGAACTACAGACCAATATCCTTGATGAACACAGATGCAAAAATTCTCACCAAAATACTAGCCAATAGGATTCAACAGTTCATTAAAAGGATTATTCACCAGGACCAAGTGGGATTTATTCCAGGGCTGAAAGGTTGGTTCAAAATCCACAAATCAATCAATGTGATACAGCACATTAATAAAAGAAAGAACAAGAACCATATGATACTCTCAATTGATGCTGAAAAAGCATTTGACAAAGTACAGCATCCCTTCCTGATCAAAACTCTTCAAAGTGTAGGGATAGAGGGCACATACCTCAATATTATCAAAGCCATCTATGAAAAACCCACCGCAAATATCATTCTCAATGGAGAAAAACTGAAAGCTTTCCTGCTAAGGTCAGGAACACGGCAGGGATGTCCAAAATCACCACTGCTATTCAACATAATACTAGAAGTCCTAGCCTCAGCAATCAGACAACAAAAAGAAATTAAAGGCATCCAAATCGGCAAAGAAGAAGTCAAACTATCACTCTTCCCAGATGATATGACACTATATGTGGAAAACTCAAAAGTATTCACTACAAAACTGCTAGAACTTGTACAGGAATTCAGAAAAGTGTCAGGATATAGAATCAATGCACAGAATTCGGTTGCATTTCTGTACACCAACAACAAGACAGAAGAATGAGAAATTAAGGAGTCAATCCCATTTACAATTGCACCCAAAACTATAAGGTACCTAGGAATAAAGCTAACCGAAGAGGCTAAGAATCTATATGCAGAAAACAATAAAGTACTCATGAGAGAAATTGAGGAAGACACAAAGAAATGGAAAAATGTTCCATGCTCTTGGATTGGAAGAATAAATATTGTGAAAATGTCTATGCTCTATTAGAAAGCTGTCATCATCAAGACAGCATGGTACTGGCACAAAAACAGACACATACATCAATGGAAGAGAATAGAGAGCCCAGAAATAGACCCTCAGCTCTATGGTCAACTAATCTTCGACAAAGCAGGAAAGAATGTCCATTGGAAAAAAGACAGCCTCTTCAATAAATGGTGCTGTGAAAATTGGACAGCCACATGCAGAAAAGTGAAATTGGACCACTTCCTTACACCACACACGAAAATAGACTCAAAATGAATGAAGGACCTCAATGTGAGAAAGCAATCCATCAAAATCTTTGAGGATAACACAGGCTGCAACCTCTTCGACCTCAGCCGCAGCAACATCTTCCTAGGAACAACGGCAAAGGCAAGGGAAGCAAGGGCAAAAAGGAACTATTGAGATTTCATCAAGATCAAAAGCTTTTGCACAGCAAAGGAAACAGTTAACAAAACCAAAAGACAACTGACAGAATGGGAGAAGATACTTTCAAACAACATATCAGATAAAGGGCTAGTATCCAAAATCTATAAGGAACTTAGCAAACTCAACACCCAAAGAACAAACAATCCAATCAAGAAATGGGCAGAAAACATGAACAGACATTTCTGCAAAGAAGACATCCATATGGCTAACAGACACATGAAAAAGTGCTCCACGTCACTCTGCATCAGGGAAATACAAATCAAAACCACAATGAGATATCACCTCACACCAGTCAGAATGGCTAAAATTAACAAGTCAGGAAATGACAGATGCTGGAGTAAGCCAGAGTAAGGGGAACCCTCCTGCACTGTTGGTGGGAATGCAAGCTGGTGCAACCACTCTGTAAAACAGCATGGAGGTTCCTCAAAATGTTGAAAATAGAACTACCCTATGACCCAGCAATTGCACTACTGGGTATTCACCCTATAGATACCAACATAGTGATCCGAAGGGGCAGGTGTACTCGAATGTTTATAGCAACAATGTCTACAATAGCCAAACTATGGAAAGAACCTAGATGTCCATCAACAGATGAGTGGATAAAGAAGAAGTGGTATATTTACACAATGGAATACTATGCAGCCATCAAAAGAAATGAAATCTTGCCATTTGTGACGTCGTGGATGGAACTAGAGGTTATCTTGCTTAGTGAAATAAGTCATTTGGAGAAAGACAATTATCACATGATCTCCCTGATATGAGGACGTGGAGATGCAACATGGAGGCTTAGGGGGGTAGGAGAAGAATAAATGAAACAAGATGGGATTGGGAGGGAGACAAACCATAAGTGACTCTTAATCTCACTGTGGGTTTCTGGATGAGGTGGGGTTGGGAGAAGGGGAGGGGTTATGGACACTGGGGAGGGTATGTGCTATCGTGAGTGCTGTAAAGTGTGTAAACCTGGTGATTCACAGACCTGTACCCCTGGGGATAAAAAAGATTATATGTTTATTAAAAAAAAAATATGAATATCCAACTTTTGTAGCAACATGGACGAGACTGGAAGTGATTATGCTGAGTGAAATAAGTCAAGCAGAGAGAGTCATGTATCATATGATTTCACTTATTTGTGGAGCATAACAAATGACATGGAGGACATTGGGAGATGGCGAGGAGAAGGAAGTTGAGAGAAATTGGAAAGGGAGGCGAACTATAAGAGACTATGTATTCTGAAAAACAACCTGAGCGTTTTGAAGGGGCAGGGGTGGGAGGTTGGGCGAACTAGGTGGTGGGTAATAGGGAGGACGTATTGCATGGAATACTGGGTGTTGTGCAAAAAGAATGAATACTGTTACACTGAAAAAATAAATAAAATGGAAAAAAAAATAAAAATAAATAAATAAATAAATAAAATAAAATATGAACTAAAAAAAAACAACTAAATGATAAAATGCAAGCGATTATCATAGAAATCATTTTGGTTATTAGTGGTGTTGGTAAAGATGAAGAATTTGTCCAAAGTCCTCAAGTCAATGATGGGTTAGAGGAAAATAGCCTGATTCTAATGCCCAAGGTCTTCTACTCTTTATTGGCTAATGTTGCTGGACTCTATTTTCAGTTTGCTATTTTGTGTATTTTTATTTGTTTGAGTAGTTCACAATCAGGAGAATTTTTTATAAGTTTTTTTTTTTTGATAGATAGAGATCACAAATCGGCAGAGAGGCAGGCAGAGAGAGAGAGAGAGGAGGAGGAATCAGGCTCCTTGCTGAGCAGAGAGCCTGATGGGCTGGATCTCAGGACCCTGGGATTATGACCTGAGCTGAAGGCAGAGGCTTTATCCCACTGTGCCACCCAGGGGCCCCTTTCAGGAGAATTTTTAACTGTGCATTAACAAGACCACATTCTAAGAAGTCATGTGAATATACACACACATCACATCACACACCCTCCTTAATGCTTATCACACAGTTACCCCTCCCCCCTCAGACTGCCCCTTCTGAATTCTGTTTGTTCCCAGAGTCATGGATTGTCTTGCTCTCTGAGAATATACTTCTGATTCTGCCATTGTTATGGGAGTATCCTCTATTGTTGTTGAAATACCTACTGTGCCTTCTTTAGCCTTTGAATCATGAGTGGGAGCACAACTCCTGTCATTATTACCAGCTGAATGACTTAGGCTTTTAGTGATGAGCATATCATCTGTTGTGAAGACATCCCTGCCATATGGCCATAGAAACGAAAATAATCCAGAAAACTTATGTCTTTTAGTATTGTTTTGGACAATCAGAGATCCTGAGAACTTGAGGCCAAAGTAAGTTTGTTCAAGCTCAATTCAAATATTGGCATTTTGTTAATTTTATCCTATTGACTTTCTTATGGATTTGCTATCATAAATATGATTTGTTATCATACCATTTTAGCAATATTTTCCTGCTTTGAAATACAAACACTATTCCAAAGATTTGTTTCATTGTAGGTAAAATGAAGTAAGAGTTGACAGGTTTCCCTTCCAGAATGAAAGTAGGCCTCCTGGGAAGACTTTTGTAAGCTGAATTGATGTGAAGCAAAGAATATCCCATTTCCAAAAAGCTCACCTTATGCCACTTAGCTTTTACAAAAGACTTGTGTTAGTCAGTTTCAAGTTACTATGTTAATTCAGGTCGTTAATAAAAGTATAGTGGTGTAACAGGAACTTTCAGAAAATGGGGGTTACTGTATTACAATTCAGAGATTGAAAATTCCTATTTTGGTGACTGGAGTTTGTTTGCTTTAGTGCTTTTGGTATAAAATACTCATGCTAGACAATAAAACCAATACTTTTGTTGCTATTGATAAAGAAGAAATGTTGTCTCTCCTATTCAGAGAAGGGAAAGCCAGAGAAGGAAAGCATGAACGTTTATTTTCATAGTCTCTCAAATTGGAAGAAAGATGAAGTCCTTGAAGGATCATGCTTTTAAGAATTAATAAAACTAAGCTAATTTTAATCAAATCATAGGTGTCCATTGATAGGATTCTCCTAATGATTAGCTTGTTTTCTGAAAATTGCCCTATTTTAGTTGCCTAAATCATTTGCAAGAAGAAAGTGCCCGTGCCTTTCCTCGCTTGAACAAACTGGAAAAATATATTATTATTACTGAATTATAAATAGGAATAAATGAATGGTTTGCTTTGTTTTCACGAACTGAATGACATTTGGGAATGTCACAGTGATCATAAAAGGGCTTTGTTTTTATTAAATAGCTTCAATGCTTTGAAACTGGATCTCAGTCACAAGGAAAAGTTTGGAAGGAAATCAAACACCTAAAAGCTAAAGACTACCTTGCTTACGAATGCTAGGATCAACCAGGAGATCAAAGAAGAACTTAAACAATTCATGGAAGCCAATGAGAATGAAGACACTTCGGTCCAACACCTATGGGATACAGGAAAGGTGGTTCTAAGGGGGAAATACATAGCCATCCAAGCCTCCATCAAAAAAATTAAAAAATCCAGAGTACACAAGATGTCTCTACACCTTAAAGAACTGGAGAATCAAAAACAAATCAAACCAACTCCACACGCAAGAAGGGAAATAATCAAGATTAGAGCAGAGATCAATGAGGTAGAAACCAGAGATACAGTAGAATGTATCAATGAAACTAGAAGCTGGTTTTTTGAAAAAATCAATAAGATCAATAAACCATTGGCCACACTAATCCAAAAGTAAAGAGAGAAAGTCCAAATTAATAAAATTATATGAAAAGGGAAAAATCAAAACTAGCACCAAGGAAATAGAAACAATCATCAGAAATTATTACCAACAGTTATATGCCAAAAGTTAAGCAACCTAGATGAAATGGATGAATTACTGGAAAACTATAAACTCCCAAAACTGAAACAGGAAGAAATTGACAGCCTGAATAGACTGATATCTAGTAACAAGATTGAAGCAGTGGTCAAAAACCTCCCAAAAAAACAAGAACCCAGGACCTGACTGATTCCCTGGGGAATTCTACCAAACTTTCAAAGAAGAAATAACACCAAATCTCCTGAAGCCATTTCAAAAAATGAAAGCAGAAGGAAAACTTCCAGACCCTTTTTATGAAGCTAGTGTTACCCTAATCCCCAAACCAGGCAAAGACCCCACCAAAAAGGAGTATTTCAGACCAATATCACTGATGAATATGGATGCTAAGATTCTCAACAAGGTCCTAGCAAACAGAATCCAGCAGCAAATTAAAAAAAAATTATCTACCATGACCAGTTAGGATTCATCCCTCGGTTACAAGGATGGTTCAACATTTGCAAATCAATCAATGTGATAGAAAAAATCACTAAGAGAACAGAGAAGAACCACATGGTCCTCTCAATTGATGCAGAAAAAGCATTTGACAAAATTCAGCATCCGTTCCTGATGAAAACGCTTCAAAGTATAGGGATAGAGGGAACATTCCTGAACTTCATAAAATCTATCTATGAAAGACCCACAGCAAATATCGTCCTCAATGGGAAAAAGCTTGCAGCCTTCCCGCTGAGATGAGGAACACGACAAGGATGCCCATTCTCACCACTCTTGTTCAACATAGTATTAGAAGTCCTAGCAATGGCAATCAGACAACAAAGTGAAATAAAAGGTATCCAAATTGGCAATGAAGAAGTCAAACTCTCTCTTCGCAGATGACATGATTCTTTATATGGAAAACCCCAAAGACTCCACCCCCAAACTACTAGAACTCATACAGCAATTCAGTAACGTGGCAGGATACAAAGTCAATGTACAGAAATCAGTGGCTTTCTTATACACTAACAAGGAAAATACAGAAAGGGAAAATAGATAATCGATTCCATTTACTATAGCACCAAGAACCATAAGATACCTGGGAATAAACCTAACCAAAGAGGTAAATGATCTGTACTTGAGGAACTACAGAACACTCATGAAAGAAATTGAAGAAGACACAAAAAATGGAAGACCATTCCATGCTCTTGGATTGGAAGAATAAACATTGTTAAAATGTCTATACTTCTTAGAGAAATCTATACTTTTAATGTTATTCCGACAAAAATTCCACCAGCATTTTTCAATGAGCTGGAGCAAGTATAATCCTAAAATTTGTATGGAATCAGAAGAAACCCCGAATTGCTAAGGAAATGTTGAAAAACAAAAACAAAACTGGCGGCATCACGTTACCTGATTTTAAGCTTTACTACAAATTTGTGATCACCAAGACAGCATGGTACTGGCATAAAAACAGACACATAGACCAGTGGAATATAGTAGAGAGCCCAGATATGGACCCTCAACTCTATGGTTAAATAATCTTGGACAAAACAGTAAATAATATACAGTGGAAAAAGACAGTCTCTTCAATACATGGTGCTGGGAAACTGGACAGCTATATGTAGAAGAATGAAACTCGACCATTCTCTTACACTGTACACCAAGATAAACTCAAAATGGATAAATACCTCAATGTGAGACAGGAATCCATCAGAATCCTAGAGGAGAACATAGGCAGTAACCACTTCAATATCAGCCACAGCAACCTCTTTCAAGTTATGTCTCCAAAGCGGTGCCTGAGTGGCTCAGTTGGTCAAAGCCTCTGCCTTTGGCTCAGGTCATGATCCCAGGGTCCTGGTATCGAGCCCCACATAAGGCTCTCTGCTCCATGGGTAGCCTGCTTCCTCCTCTCTCTCTGCCTGCCTAGTTGTGATTTCTCTCTGTCAGATAAATAAAATATTTAGAAAAAAAAGATTATGGCTGAGATTTGACATTGATTAAAAAAAAAAAAGATATGTCTCCAAAGGCCAAGGAAACAAAAATGAAAATGAACTTTTGGGACTTCATCAAGATCAAAAGCTTCTGCACAATAAAGGAAACTGTCAACAAAACAAAAAGGCAACCCATGGAATGGGAGAAGATATTTGCAAATGATAGTACAGACAAAAGGTTGATATCCAGGATCTAAAAAGATCTCCTCAAACTCAACACACACAAAACAGATACTCATATCAAAAAATGGGCAGAAGATATGAAAAGACACTTCTCCAATGAAGACATACAAATGACTATCAGACACATGAAAATATGTTCATCATCACTAGCCATCAGGGAGATTCAAATTCAGTCACATTGAGATATCACCTTACACCAGTTAGAATAGCCAAAATCAGCAAGACAAAAAACAACATGTGTTGGAGAAGATGTGGAGAAAGGGGAACCCTCTTACAATGTTGGTGGGGATGTAGGTTGGTGCAACCACGTTGGAGAAGAGTGTGGAGATTCCTCAAGAAATTAAGAATAGAGTTTCCCTATGACCCTGCAATTGCGCTACTGGGTATTTACCCCAAAGATACAGATGTAGTGAAAAAAAGAGTCAACTGTACCACAATGTTTATAGCAGCAATGTCCATGGTCGCCAAACTGTGGAAAGAACCAAGATGCCCTTCAATGGATGAATGGATAAGGAAGATGTGGTCCATATACACGATGGAGTATTATGCCTCCATCAGAAAGGATGAATACCCAACTCTTGTAGCAACATGGACGGGACTGGAGGAGATTATGCTGAGCGAAATAAGTCAAGCAGAGAGAGTCAAGTATCATATGGTTTCACTTATTTGTGGAGCATCACAAATAACAAGGATGACATGGGGAGATGGGGAGGAGAAGGGGGTTGTAGGAAAGTGGAAGGGGAGGTGAACCATGAGAGACTATGGACTCTGAAAAACAACCTGAGGGTTTTCAAGGGGTGGGGGGTAGGAGGTTGGGGAACCAGGTGATGGGTAATAGGGAGGGCACATATTGCATGGGACACTGGGTATGTTGCAAAAACAATGAATACTGTTGCATTGAAAATAAATTAAATAAATAAAAAAAAGAAAGGAAGACCTGGATTCAAATGATAGCTTACTTAATGATAGTGAACCAGTGTGTGTTTTCAGTGAAACAGGAGGATCCTTCACTTGACCTCCAGTCTATTCCTGTGCCCCTGCTTGTGTAATCTGTATCACAGTGAGTCCCTCCTCACCTGGTGTTTGGCACACTGTTTGGAACCAGAACACTGAGCAACCTGTTCAGAGAAACTTATGAGGATGGCAATTGGGGGAGGCATTAAAACTGCTCCTGATTGGACATATGGTTCCTAAAGCTCTAGAGCGTAGTGCAGAAGAATCATTTTGATGTACAACTATCAGCAAGTGGCTGGCCAGGGCTCCAAAATATCACTGCATTGATTAGAAAAAAACAAGCCCTCTTCACTCACTCCCTCATTCTACTCTTACATAATTTGGGAAATGTAAATAGGTTTCAATATTCACTTGACTCACAGAGGGACAGAACTATCCATAACTTGATCTCTGAAGACCAGACCTATGTATGATCTTCCTATCCTGGTGAACAAAGTGGTACAGCTGGAGGCTTTGCACTAATTCTGAGAACTGAAAGCCTGTAGGCTGCTGAAATTGACAGTTTTAGCTCGTAGAAGTCTGTTCATAGTGTGAGCTAGTTAAAAGTAATACATTGTGTATACTCTATTTTCTAAATTTTTAAACCTTTAAGGCACTGTGAAGGATCAGAATAAATTTTTCATATGAAAATTACCTCTAGAGTGTCCATGTTAAATCTATAAAAATTCTATTTTGAAAAAAAAGATTTTAAAATCCTATCTATACAATTCAGACTTTTCTTTTGTGAGATGTCTCTCATGTTCTGATGCATGAAAAATGCTGGTGAAATGATGTTAATTCCAAATAGAATGACTGTCTCTGATTTATTTAGCACAGGTAATAATTCCTTTATTTTTATGGATAATTAAACATTTTTTAATAGAAGGATCTGTTTTTCCTCTATTCCTATTAAAACATGAGGAAGATAGCTAAAGGTTATTTCTGTGAAGGGGTTCTAATTTAGAAACCTTCCTAGCTGTCTGTCCTAAGTTCTACCCCCTCCCATGACAGCAACTAATCTAAAACTTTAATTTTCCACAGATACCAGGGCTCTTTTAAAAAGATAAAAAAATCCAACTGTGTTTAAAAATTCACAATAAACAAGATGTCCTATAGCCTTTCAGCGGTCAAGATCTGCTGAATATTTAAATATGTTGAGAATATTTAAAATAATACCTCTTAAAACCAGAACAAGGCACAGTATCATTCAGCCCAAACAACTGGGTAATGGTTAAGATAGTGTGTTTTTAGAATTATGGCTTTTAAATGTTGTAGAGTTCAGAGATGATTTTTGTTAGCAGGTTGTCTTATATTATTCAGATGTTCAGCTCAGGCAGATCTATTTTGAGATTGTATTGGGCACTGACAGGAGGAGGAAAGTGGTGCTCTTTATTTGAAGAAAATAATGCATACAACTGTAGATCATATACATCATTAAACACTGACTTCCCTGGTGAATGGAAAATAAGGCAGTGTAATGTTTACTGCAAAAGGCAGAATAAACTAGTCCTCTCGTTATTATCAGCTAGACAAGCTTTCTAGTTGTAAACCTCTAGTGAGTCACGGTGGTTACAGCAGAAAGAGACTTGGGTTGGTGAGCCAAACCCTGTTTTCAGTCTCTTGTCTGCTACCTGTGACCTTGAGCAAATCCCTCCCTGTTTTTCAGTCCTGGCATCTTACATTACAAAGGAACAAGTCAAGTCTCCAGGGTTCCTTGTAAAGTGTTCAGTTGCTAATGTTGTAATTTCTCATTATTACTTAGTAGGCTTTTACAAGATGGCCCCACTATTTTAAATAGTTAAAAATTAATGATGAAAGTAGTTTTAGGACCAAAACAAAGGCGAGGTTCCAAGGCATCTGTGAAAGAGGGCAGTAAAATTTCCCAAATATTAAAACTTGTAGAAAGGTGTAAGGGCCTATTTAGCCAGAGCTGTTCCACCTTGGTTGAACAGCCATTTTGTAGTTTATGCAGTAAAACTTAAACTGACCCTGCCCCCCACTAGTGGACTTACTTAAAGCAAGTCTGGGAAACCAGTAAAATGTGGTTAACCAGTCCCTGATAACAGAGCCCAAATACAAGGGTGGGTCAGGTCAGGTGGAGATAATACAGTCCGAATGCAGGGATGAGTCGGGCCAGGTGGAGACATCCAATCAGTGGGCCTCTAATACTGTCTCCCTAGCTACCAAGGAGTGTGGGCCCCACCTTTTGGGCACCTTTTGGGTGCCAATTCTGACCAAGGTGGTAGGCTGGTTCAAATAGCTACTATGTGATGAACTGTAATTCAATTGGTCACCCATGTGTGACCTAGCATGACTGTGCAGCTTTCTCTGCGTGTTATAATCTCATTGGCCACCTGTGTGTGGCCAGGCTTAACCACATGGCCATTGATCTATAAAAGGCAGGGAGGGGTCGCCCTCCCTCTAAGAGGCAGCCCCAAAAGGTCAGTTTGATTCTCGATGCTTGGCATGAAATAAAGCTTTTCTTGACCTTCACTTAGTATCAGTCTCCTTCCTTTGACCACGGACCTAACAAAAGTGTTTCCACAGACACTGGGTTGGGATTATTCTGAACCAAACCTTCGTTGCTCTTCCATCTCAGAAAATGTTCGGTTTCTCTCAGGACCGGCAGGAAATGCCTTTTGAAATAGCTTCTCCCTACAGCAGCTGCTATCACTTCTCTCAGTACCAGAGCGGTGAGTGATGGGTCCTGATGACCAGAATTTCCATTCCCCTGCTGGAGCCATTCATCTCACTGCTGGGATTCTGCACACACTACTAGGGCTCCAGGCCCCTGTTAAGTCTCTCTCAGTGCTCTTTCCTCATTCCCTATGCGCTGTACAAGCTCAGTCACCTGGACATAATTTAAATGGTATTTTCAACCTCCTCCTTTGGCAGAATACTAACTTTTCCCTGAGTGCTGATCAGTTATCTGTATTTTCTTCAACACCCTCAATTATCATTGAAAGATGTTAAGGGTTGAATTTTCTTACCTGCAGTTGAGAAAGAAAATCAGAAGAAAACTTCATTTTAATCAGTAAAGCTGAAGTCGAGTATACATCATCACTGTAAGGGAAGGTAGTGTTTCAGTCTTCGCACCACACTGAATCCCTCCAGCAGCCTAAACTGGGTTTTCTGATTCTTTGAAAGAATAGTAGCTTTGTCTCTGTGTTTGGAAATGTCCAGAAGAAATAATGTTGTGGGCTCCTCAAAAAACTGTCTCTCCATTAATGAAGCTCTCTTTGACTTTGCATATAGTCAGTTGAGTCAAAATCATTCTGTTATGTTTCCGATTTGTTGTCATTGTTATTGTCTTGCTCTGGTCTGTATCCTCTCTTGTATGTCACTGGACCTAAAATACTAGTTGAATGGATGAGTGGATGAGTGAAGGAACATCTGCCATCTTGCCATGGAAAAATAGAATAATTTTTTTCCATTTTGTTCTATCACGGATTTTGCATAGTGGCATAAAGCAGTAAGAACTTCTTGATATTTATATTTTTGGTTAATTTTAAGCACATTCATAGAGAAAGGAAATCCTTACACATGTGGTTATGAATACAGTTTTTCATCTCTTGTTTAGAAAACAGTTTGTTTCTGCTCTCGTGTAAGAGATCAGTGAAATCCCCCAAATTAAGCTCATCAAATAGAAAACAAGGCTGTAGCCTAGTAACCTTTGTCTGCATTGGAGGATTAGAAAAGAAACTAAGTGTTGATTCACGGAGATGGTGATTATGTTTTTCAGCTTACTTCAATGCATAAGTGACACTTAATCTATGTTCTATAATTTGAAATTGACACATTCTGGTTTTAAAAGGTTACGAAGTATAGTCCTTATCAATTTCTGACCCTTTCAGTAAATATCCAGTGTTTAATGGCCTTGGCTATAGTACTAGAAATGTGCATGAATTTAAATTGAAATAATTACAAAATCCACAAATATAAGAATTGAGTCTGTCTAGAGATCGGAACTTGTCTTTTGTGAGTCTTTGGTTTGGCCATCAAATTCATATTTAATTAACTAATTCAGATATTCTAATAACCAGCTGCAAAGAAGGAAAATAAGAAAATGTATTTCACATTTTTTTGTAGATTTGTGGGAATTGCCACTTGATAGTAGGTCTAATAAAACCTGATTTCTATTGTGACCTTAATTCTACTTCAGTGGAGTTGTTATATTAAAAACTAAATATGGCTTTTTATCATAAATACATGCAGTTTTGGAGAAAAGCATTCAGCATATATCACATGTTGAAAATAAAAGTTAATATGATTTGTTTTAAAGAGTTCCAACCTTTGAGAGATAGTAAATGATACAGTACTTAGGAAATTGCTTTAAGTATTTTTCTGATTGGCTAAGATTGTTCACAAATTGCTGCATCTTTTGGTGTTGAAGAAACAAATATGAATAACACATGAATCTTGAATACAGGTAGGAATCCAACACCATTTTTATGCTCAAGATGGGGGGGAAATATTCCCAATAGGAAAGTCATTCCCATAAGTGTTTATGATGGTTGGTTAAAACAGCTGAGAATGTTATTATGCAGTCTTTACCACTAAACTTTGTAGCTATTTTATGAGGAAGATAGAATCAAGGCATCTTTTCAAGAGATTTTCAAAAAGTCTTTAATCTTTCTCTCTTTTTGTCAAAAGTTAGATAATGCATGTGATTTTGTAGGGGGGATTCCATTAACTGAGAAGTAATTCAAATGACGAATACCTTCAAGCTATTAGTGTCTTTTGTGAAAAGGCAAGGTACTCAAAGAAATTAAAAGGATAATTGTTTACATATTCCTTCCCTTCCTATTCCTTGGATTCTTTCATGTTTTAATAGTTTTTTTTTAAAGATTATTTAAATATTGGAAGATGTGTGATCCCCAGGCACTATCTACAAATTATTCATATTGCTCCCATTAATTATCAGTCTTAGACAGTAGGAGCTATTGCCAAAGAAGAGATCGGTTATAAAAGTCTCAGAAGTGAGTCCATAAACACACATTATCAAAGATTATTTTCAGTTTTTTGTTTTTTGTTTTTTTTTGTTTTTTTTTTACAAATAGTACTATTCATTCAGTTAAGAACAAATTAGAAGTGAAGTCTGTAGTTCATCCCAGCCTTTTAAAAAAAGTGTTCTTCGGGCGCCTGGGTGGCTCAGTGGGTTAAAGCCTCTGCCTTTCGCTCAGGTCATGATCCCAGGGTCCTGGGATCGAGCCCCGCATCGGGCTCTCTGCTTGGCAGGGAGCCTGCTTCCTCCTCTCTCTCTCTCTGCCTGCCTCTCTCCCTACTTGTGATCTCTATCTGTCAAATAAATAAAAATAAAAATAAAAAAATAAAAAAATAAAAAAAGTGTTCTTCATTGGTTGATCAGGCTTAAGTTGATTGGGTGGGCCTGGAGACAAGAGGGTGGTACCCTGAAGTATCACTGTGTGTTTCAATATAAATAGGGCAGAAACTGGAACACGATTGGCAATGGAAAACAATCACACTTAGCATTCTACCAATGGAATAAAACCAACATAATTTTAGAACATTTTTTCCAACATGTCACCCAAACTTACTCTGTCCAGTATACTGATATGTAAGTATAAATAAAAATGTAAGCAAAAATGGGCATGTGAAATTTACTAACGTATTTTTTTCACCTAAGTTTATAGCCTAAATTGTTTTCCTTATTCTACATACTCTTTAAGATCAAGACTTCAAGATCACTGGGTTTTAACATACCTTTATAATGAGAGGAATGCATATATGATTATATAATTCTCCTAATGCAGGAGAATTTCCTTTTTTATTGCTATTATAAATATTGTGACAATGAATAGCGTTGTTTTTGCATATTCAGAATACTGTCTGTTTTTCTTAGGATAGAGTTAGTTCCAGGAATGGATTATTGTCAATGACCTCCTCTATGGCTTTGATACATAATTCCAATTTATATTCCAAAAGAATTTTTGTCATTAGCAATATGAGAGTTAACATTTACTGGTTCTTGTGTGTCAGACACTCTTGTGAATAAACGTTACATGAATTAGCTTTTTAAATTCTCACCATAGCCTTTAAGATATATGGTGTTATTGCATTCATACAAAAAGAAATTCCAGAATTGAATTTGAAGAAATTGCACCCCAGAGAGGTTAATTAGCTTGCCTAAGGATGCACAGTTAATAAGTGGCAGTAAGAGCACCAGTTTCATTGTACTCCTTAATATTTGACAAGATATATCACAATTTATTTTTGCAAACATAATGGTTATAAAATAAAAGCATTATGTAATTTAACTATCATTTATTTGATTAGTGAAAACTCTTTCTTTCCAGTTCTATTCTCCTACTGCATTAGTTACTTACAACATATGAGTGTTGTGAGAAACAAAGTTAATATATGTGAAGGACTAAATGGTGTCATTTGGTCAAAGCTATCCAAAAGATGGTGGTTTTTTATTGTTATTCTTAGCTGAGTTACTGAGAGAATTAAGATAAAAACCTGGAAACGTCTATCTAGTTCACTGTTTTTTTTTTCTTTTATACCACTTTTTTTTTTTAAAGGAAATCAATCTTAGTTCAGTATATTTATTTTATATATAATTGTTCCTGAAAATAAGATAAACTAACATATAACTAAATGTCAATCCTGGAATGGAATAGAATATTATAAACATTTTTTTGATCTCTCATCCCTGACAATAGAATATATTTTAGTGCACACAAATATATGCAGGGCTATTTATATTGTACTAAAACGTACTTATAAACAAGGTGATATATACATTACATATAGTCTATTTATAAAAGGAAGAAATAACCAAAAAGGGAGAGAGAGAGAGGGAGAGAGAGGGAGAGACAAAAAAAAGAAGAAAAAATAACAGAGAAGACCAAGCCCAAATTGGCCACAAAGGTAAAATTTATAAAGTATACAAACAAAAACAGACAAAGAAAAAGACCAAAAAAAAAAAAGGATATGAGAAGAAAAAAAAAAAAAAAACCAGCCAAAATGAATACAAAAACAAATTCACAGAAACACTGACAGAAGAAAAAGATGGGAAGGTGGTTATAAATTTTCAGTGTGAGCAAGGAAGATTATTTTGATTCTTCTAGGATGTATCTTGGAATCTTTTTTTAAAGGGCTCAACTTTCCTGAGATAAAGGGGGATTAAAACTGGCTTATATATAAGGGTACCATTGATTTGGAACAGGGGATTGCAATGAAGCTTATCTCTATATGAATATTAAAAAAAATAGAAAACCAAAGGAAAAACACAGGTATATGTATCAAAAAAGTTCAAGTTAAAAAGTTATTATGGGATGGAGAGACAAGATGCCAGGGAAGTAGGAGGAGGCTCCATTTCAACCTGTACCCTAAAGTGAGCTGATTACCTACCAAAGAAATCCGATCATTCATGAAATCAGCCTGAGATAAGAATTAAACACCTCAGGATCTCTACAGGGGCAGAAGATGCCAGTGGGCAGGTAAAGCAGAGTGGGAACATCGGACTGATATCGGAAGATAAACAAAAGGGGGAGGGAGCCACCAGAGGTGACAGATTGGAAAGTAATACCCTAATTCGAGAGTGCTCTGCCACTAAGGACCAGCATTAACCTGGAATCTGGTTGAAAGCACTCAAAAAGAGCAAAGGATTGTGGGGGGAAATTGTGGGAATTGGGGCAGTTAGGGACAAGAGCTTAAGTCCCTGGACCCAGGACAGCCTCCCATGGCGCTGAGCCAGAGAGAGTGCAGTGGAGAAACCAGGTCATGGTCCCTGAGCCGCCAGCGCACCCAAGAACACGTGGAATCTGGCTCCTGTGAGTGGCTGAGAGCCTCGCCAGATGGCAGAACACTGAGCCACACTATCAGAGTACGAGACATGCACACCCCACACTCTCCCCTGGGAGAGGTGCTTGCAGATGCCAGCTGGGAGCTCTGGGACCTGGAAAGATCAGGCACTCCCAGCCCAGGCCACCGGGAAAATCTCAATGTGCAATCACTGCCTGGAAGCTGGAAGCTCTCTGGGGGTCTGGAGCTGCCTAGGCAGCCGCCGCTGACCTGGTTTTAGGTACTAGACCAAGATTCTGTATCCCTGGGACCACGAATTGGAACCTGCTCTGCCAGCAGCTCTGCAGCACCCACAGGGGAGCCTACCCACAGGGGAGGCTTCTCTCTGAGAGGGAGATCTGGGTGCAGTTTGGGTTCCTCTACCTCCAAAAACCATCAAAAGCTGTCAAGGCAAGAGAAAACAAAACAAAACAAAAAACAAACATAAAAACCTCCAGAGAGTGGGGCGCCTGGGTGGCTCAGTGGATTGAGCCGCTGCCTTCGGCTCAGGTCATGATCTCAGGGTCCTGGGATCTAGCCCCTCATCAGGCTCTCTGCTCCGCAGGGAGCCTGCTTCCTCCTCTCTCTCTGCCTGCCTCTCTGCCTATCTCTCTGCCTACTTGTGATCTCTCTCTCTGTCAAATAAATAAATAAAATCTTTAAAAAAAAAAAAAACCTCCAGAGAACCAAAGCCTGAAAAAACGATTTCCTTTGAGCCCACCCCCTTGAGGGGGAAGGAGGACACTTAACTCAGGAAACATCATTGACTGAAAACCCACGTGGCAGCCCCTCCCCCAAAAATCCAAACAGGAAAGAAAAAAAAAAGATGACAAGAGAACAACCACCACTACTTCATAGATACAACTTTTATTTTTAACTCATTCCCACTATTCTTGTTCATTTTTCATATAGATAATTTTAACCTATTTACCATCCCAGTGAGATGTCCAGTACATCAAATCCAAAATAACCTTCTAACCTGAACTTTTTTATAAACACACCATGTTTTTCTTTTGCTTTTCTACTTTTTAATTTTTTTTAGTTTAGCATAGTCTACTTTATTATTATTTTAATTTTTATTTTCCAATATTCATATAGAGTTAAACTTCCAGGTAGTTCCCTTTCCACAAAAATCCTACCTCTATAGGTAAACCAATTCTTAATCCCCATTTATCTTAGGAAAGTTGAGTCCTCTAACAAAGATATGAAGATACATCCAGGAAGAATCAAAATAATCTTCCTTGCCCACACTGAAAATTTATAACCACTCTCACATCTTTTTCTTCTGCCAGTGTTTATGGTATTTGTGTTTGTCCTGATAGTGTATAAGTCTTATAATTGGGGTTCTTTTCGCTGAGGTTCTTCCTTTTTTTGCTTTTATATATATATATTTTTCTCTTATCATATCTTATCATGTCCATTATCATGTCCATTATCACCACTGCCATTCAACATAGTACTAGAAGGCCTAGCCTCAGCAATCAGACAACAAAAAGAAATCAAAGGCATCCAAATCAGCAAAGAAGTCAAACTATCACTCTTCACAAATGATATGATACTATATGTGGAAAACCCAAAAGACTCCACTCCAAAACTGCTAGAACTTGTACAGGAATTCATAAAAGTGTCAGAATATAAAATCAATGCACAGAAATCAGTTGCATTTCTGTACACCAACAACAAGACAGAAGAAACATAAATTAAGGAGTCAATCCCATTTACAATTGCACCCAAAAATATAAGATACCTAGGAATAAACCTAAGCAAAGAGGCAAGGAATCTATATGCAGAAAACTATAAAGTACTCATGAAAGAAATTGTGGAAGACACAAAGTAATGGAAAAATGTTCCATGCTCCTGGATTGGAAGAATAAATATTGTGAAACTCTCTATGCTACCTAAAGCAATCTACACATTCAATGCAATCCCTATTAAAATACCATCCATTTTTATCAAAGAAATGGAACAAATATTCCTAACATTTATATGGAACCAGAAAAGACTTTGAATAGCCAAAGGAATATTGAAAAAGAAAGCCAAAGTGGGTGGAATCACAATTCCAGACTTCAAGCTCTATTACAAAGCTGTGATCATCAAGACAGCATGGTACTGGCAAAAAAACAGACACATACATCAATGGAACAGAATAGAGATCCCAGAAATAGACCCTCAGCTCTATGGTCAACTAATCTTCGACAAAGCAGGAAAGAATGTCCAATGGAAAAAAGACAGCCTCTTCGATAAATGGTGCTGGGAAAATTGGATAGCCACATGCAGAAAAATGAAATTGGACAACTTTGTTACACCACACACGAAAATAGACTCCAAATGGATGAAGGACCTCAATGTGAGAAAGGAATCCATCCAAATCCTTGAGGAGAATGCAGGCATCAACCTCTTTGACCTCAGCCGCAGCAACATCTTCCCAGAAACAACGGCAAAGGCAAGGGAAGCAAGGGCAAAAAGGAACTACTGGGATTTCATCACGATCAAAAGCTTTTGCACAGCAAAGGAAACAGTTAACAAAACCAAAAGACAACTGACAGAATGGGAGAAGATATTTGCAAATGACATATCAGATAAAGGGCTAGTATCCAAAATCTATAAGGAACTTAGCAAACTCAACACCCAAAGAACAAAGAATCCAATCAAGAAATGGGCAAAGGACACGAACAGACATTTCTGTAAAGAAGACATCCAGATGGCCAACAGACGTCACTCGGCATCAGGGAAATACAAATCAAAACCACACTGAGATACTTCCTCCCACCAGTCAGAATGGATAAAATTAACAAGTCAGGAAATGACGGATGCTGACAAGGATGCGGAGAAAGGGGAACCCTCCTCCACTCTTGGTGGGAATGCAAGCTGTTGCAACCACTCTGGAAAACAGCATGGAGGTTTCTCAAAATGTTGAAAATAGAACTACACTATGACCAAGCAATTGCACTACTGCATTTTTACCCTAAAGATACAAATATAGTGATCCAAAGGGGCATGTGCATCCGAATGTTTATAGCAGCAATGTCTACAATAGCCAAACTATGGAAAGAACCTAGATGTCCATCAACAGATGAATGGATAAAGAAGAAGTGGTATATATACACAATGGAATACTATGCAGCCATCAAAAGAAATGAAATCTTGCCATTTGTGACGATGTGGATGGAACTAGAGGGTATCATGCTTAGTGAAATAAGTCAATCGGAGAAAGACAACTATCATATGATCTCCCTGATATGAGTAGGTGGAGATGCAACATGGGGGGTTAGGGTGATAGGAGAAGAATAAATGAAAGAAGATGAGATTTGGAGGGAGACAAACTATAAGGGACTCTTATTCTCACAAAATAAACTGGGGGCTGCTTGGGGAGGTGGTGTTGGGAGTGGGGGAGAGGGGTTATCGACATTGGGGAGTGTATGTGCTATGGTGAGTGCTGTGAAGTGTGTAAACCTGGCGATTCACAGACCTGTACCTCTGGGAATAAAAAAATACATTATATGTTTATAAATTTAAAAAAATAAGAAATAAATAAAAAATTTAAAAAAAAGAATGCTTGGATCAACCAGGAGATCAAAGAGGAACTTAAACAATTCATGGAAACAAATGAGAGCGAAGACACTTCGTTCTAAAACCTATGGGATACAGCAAAGGCGGTTCTAAGGGGGAAATACATACCATCCAAGCCTCCCTCAAAACAATGGAAAAATCCAGAATACACCCGCTGTCTCTACACCTTAAAAAACTGGAGAATCAGCAACAAATCAAACCAACTCAACGTGCAAGAAGGGAAATAATCAAGATTAGATCAGAGATCAATGTGGTAGAAATCAGAGATACAGTAGAACATGTCAATGAAACTAGAAGCTAGTTTTTTGAAAGAATCAATAAGATCAATAAACCATTGGCCACACTAATCCAAAAGAAAAGAGAGAAAGGCCAAATTAATAAAATTGTGAATGAAAAGGGAGCACACCAAGGAAGTAGAAAAAATCATCAGAAATTCTTACCAACAGTTATATGCCAATAAGCTAAACAAACTAGATGAAATGGATGCATTCCTGGAAAACTATAAACTCCCAAAATTGAACCAGGAAGAAATTGACAACCTGAATAGACCTATATCCAGCAACGAGATTGAAACAGTGATCAAAAACCTCCCAAAAAACAAGAGCCCAGGACCTGACAGAGTCCCTGGGGAATTCTACCAAACTTCCAAAGAAGAAATAACACCTAACTGCTGAAGGTGTTTCAAAAAATTGAAGCAGAAGATAAACTTCCAGACCCTTTTTATGAAGCCAGCATTACCCTGATCCCCAAACCAGGCGAAGACCATAACAAAAAGGTGAATTTCAGGCCAATATCACTGATGAATATTGAAGATAACATTCTCAACAAGATCCTAGCAAACAGGATCCATTAAAAAGATTATCCACGATGACCAAGTGGGATTCATCCCTGGGTTACAAGGATGGTTCAACATTCACAAATCAATCAATGTGATAAAACAAATCAATAGTAAAGCAAGAAGAATCACATCATCCTCTCAATTGATGCAGAAAAAGCATTTGACAAAATACAGCATCCGTTCCTGATGAAAACGCTTTAAAATATAGGGATAGATGGAACATTCCTGAACTTCATAAAGTCTATCAATGAAAGACCCAAAACAAATATCATCCTCAATGGGAAAAAGCTTGCAGACTTACCGTTGAGATCAGGAACATGACAAGGATGCCCATTCTCACCACTCTTATTCAACATACTATTAGAATTCCTAGCAAAGCTATCAGACAACAAAGAGAAAGAAAAGGTATCCAAATTGACAATGAAGAAGTCAAACTCTCTGTCTTCACAGATGACATGATTCTTTCTATGGAAAACCCCAAAGACTCCACCCCCAAACTACTAGAATACATACAGCAATTCAGTAACATGGCAGAATACAAAGTCAATGGACAGAAATCAGTGGCTTTCTTATATACTAACAATGAAAAGACAGAAAGGGAATTTAGAGAATCGATTCCATTTACTATAACGCCAAGAACAATAAGATACCTGGGAATAAATCTAACAAAAGAGGTAAAGGATCTGTACTCGAGGAACTGGAGAACATTCATGAAAGAATTTGAAGAAGACATGGAAAGATGGAAGAAAATTCCATGCTCTTGGATCAGAAGAATAAACATTGTTCAAATATTTATACTGCCTAGAGCAATCTATAATTTTAATGACATTCCGATCAAAATTCCACCGGTATTTTTCAAGGAGCTGGAGCAAATAATCTTAAAGCTTGTATGCAATCAGAGGAGACGACGAATTCCTAAGGAAATGTTGAAAAAAAAATTGTTTGCATCACTTTACCCGATTTCAAGCTTTACTACAAATCTATGATTACCAAGATGGTAGGTACTGACATAAAAACACACACGTAGACCAATGGAATAGAGTAGAGGGTGAAGATATGGACCCTCAACTCTATGGTTATATAATCTTCCCCAAAACAGGAAAAAATATACAGTGGAAAAAACTCTCTTCAATAAATGGTGCTGTAAAAATTGCACAGCTATATGTAGAAGAATGAAACTCGAACATTCTCTTACACCATACACAAACAGCAACTCAAAATGTATAAAAAGCCTCAATGTGAGACAGGGATCCATCAGAATCCTAGAGGAGAACATAGGTAGTAACCACTTCGATTTCAGCCACACCAACTTCTTTCAAGATATGTCTCTAAAGAATTGATTCCATTTACTATAGCACCAAGAATCATAAGATACCTGGGAATAAACCTAACCAAAGAGGTAAAGGACCTGTACTCGAGGAACTACAGAACACTCATGAAAGAAATTGAAGAAGACACAAAAAGATGGAAGACTGTTCCGTGCTCTTGGATTGGAAGAATAAACATTGTTAAAATGTCTATACTGCCTAGAGCAATCTATACTTTTAATGCCATTCCAATCAAAATCCCACCGATATTTTTCAAAGAGCTGGAGCAAATAATCCTAAAATTTGTATGGAATCAGAAGAGACCCGGAATTGCTAAGGAAATGTTGAAAAACAAAAACAAAACTGGCAGCATCACATTACCCGATTTCAAGCTTTACTACAAAGCTGTGATCACCAAGACAGCGTGGTACTGGCATAAAAATAGGCACATAGACCAGTGGAATAGATTGGCGTGCCCAGATATATACCCTCAACTCTATGGTCAAATAATCTTCGAAAAAACAGGAAAAAATATTCAATGGAAAAAAGAGAGTCTCTTCAATAAATGGTGCTAGGAAAACTGGACAGCTATATGTAGAAGAGTGAAACTCGAACATTCTCTTAACACTGTACACAAAGATAAACTCGAAATGGATAAAAGACCTCAACGTGAGACAGGAATCTATCAGAATCCTAGAGGAGAACATAGGCAGTAACCTCTTTGATATCAGCCACAGCAACTTCTTTCAAGATATGTCTCCAAAGGCCAAGGAAACAAAAGCCAAAATGAACTTTTGGGACTTCATCAAGATCAAAAGCTTCTGCACAGCAAAGGAAACAGTCAACAAAACAAAAAGGCAACACAAGGAATGAGAGAAGATATTTGCAAATGACAGTACAGACAAAAGGTTGATATCCAGGATCTATAAAGAACTTCTCAAACTCAACACACACAAAACAGATAATCATATCAAAAAATGGGCAGAAGATATGAACAGACACTTCTCCAATGAAGACATACAAATGGCTATCAGACACATGAAAAAATGTTCATCATCACTAGCCATCAGGGAGATTCAAATTAAAACCACATTGAGATACCACCTGACACCAGTTAGAATGGCCAAAATTAGCAAGACAGGAAAGAAAATGTGTTGTAGAGGATGTGGAGAAAGGGGAACTCTCTTACACTGTTGGTGGGAATGCAAGTTAGTGCAGCCACTTTTGAGAACAGTGTGGAGATTCCTGAAGAAATTAAGAATAGAGCTTCCCTATGACCCTGCAATTGCACTGCTGGGTATTTACTCCACAGATACAGATGTAATGAAAAGAAGGGCCATCTGTACCCCAATGTTTATTGCAGCAATGGCTACGGTCGCCAAACTGTGGAAAGAACCAAGATGCCCTTCAATGGATGAATGGATAAGGAAAATGTGGTACATATACACAATGGAGTATTATGCTTCCATCAGAAAGGATGAATACCCACCTTTTGTAGCAACATGGACGGGACTGGAAGAGATTATGCTGAGCGAAATAAGTCAAGCAGAGAGAGTCAAGTATCATATGGTCTCACTTATTTGTGGAGCATAACAAAGAACATGGAGGACATGGGGAGATGGAGAGGAGAGGGAGTTGAGGAAAACTTGAAGGGGAGATAGACCATGAGAGACTATGGACTCTGAAAAACAACCAGAGGGTTTTGAAGGGGCGGGGTTTGGGAGGTTGAGGAACCAGGTGGTGGTTAATAGGGAAGGCACGTACTGCACGGAGCACTGGGTATGATGCCAAAATAATGAACACTGTTACACTGTAAATAAACAAATAAACAACAACAAAAAAGATATGTCTCTAAAGGCAAAGGAAATAAAAGCAAAAATGAACTTTCGGGACTTCATCAAGATCAATAGCTTTGGCACAGCAAAGGAAACAGTAAAGAAACAAAGAGGCAACCCACGAAATGGGAGAAGAAATTTGCAAATGACAATACAGACAAAAGGTTGATATCCAGGATCTATAAAGAACTTCTCAAACTCAACACACACAAATCAGATAATCATATCAAAAATTGGCAGAAAATATGAACAAACACTTTTCCTATGAAGACATACATATGGCTATCAGACACATGAAAATAATGTTCATCATCACTAGCCATCAGGGAGATTCAAATTAAAACCACATTTAGATATCACCTTATATCTTAGATGTTAGATGTTAGAATGGCCAAAATTAGCAAGACAGGAAACAACGTGTGTTGGAGAGGATGTGGAGAAAGGGGAACCCTCTTACACTGTTGGTGGGAATGCAAGTTGGTGCAGCCACTTTGGAGAACAGTGTGGAGATTCCTCAAGAAATTAAGAATAGAGCTTCCCTATGACCCTGAAATTGCACTGCTGGGTATTTCCCCCAAAACACAGATGTAGTGAAAAGAAGAGCCATCTGTACCCCAATGTTTATAGTACCAATTCCCACAGTCACCAAACTGTGAAAGATCCAAGATGCCCTTTGACGGACGAATGGATAAGGAAAATGTGGTTCATATACACAATGGAGTATTATGCCTCCATCAGAAAGGATGAATACCCAACTTTTGTAGCAACATGGACGGGACTGGAAGAGATTATGCTGAGCGAAATAAGTCAAGCAGAGAGAGTCAAGTATCATATGGTCTCACTTATTTGTGGAGCATAACAAAGAACATGGAGGACATGGGGTGACAGAGAGGAGAGGGAGTTGAGGGAAACTGGAAGGGGAGATGAACCATGAGAGAGTATGGACTCTGAAAAACAACCAGAGGGTTTTGAAGGGGCGAAGGGGTGGGAGGTTGAGGAACCAGGTTGTGGATATTAGGGAGGCCACGTATTGCATGGAGCAGTGGCTGCTGTGCAAAAACAATAAATAGTGTTATGCAGAAAAGTAAATAAATAAATAAATAAATGGACTTTAAAACCACTGTGTTGGCAGAAAATCTTTTAACATCTTTCAGTAGTCACCCTCAATGTGAACAGCCAAAATGCAACCAGGAAACAGCACAGGGATGCAGATTGGAGAAAAAGACCTGACCCATCCACATGCTGCCTACAAGAGACTCATTTTATTTTTTATTTATTTTTTAAGATTTTATTTATTTATTTGACAGAGAGATATCACAAGTAGGCATAGAGACAGACAGAGAGAAAGGAGGAAGCGTGGCTCCCCACCCAACGCGGGTCTCATTACCAGGACCCTGTAATCATGACCAAAGCTGAAGGCAGTGGCTTAACCCACTGAGCCACCCAGGCACCCCAGAGACACATTTTATACCTAAAGATACATCCAGAATGAAAGTGAGAGAATGGAAAATGGGTTTGCATGCCAACAGACCTCAAAAGAGAACTTGGATAGCAATTCTTATATCAGACAAATTAGATTTTAAGCCAAAGACTGTAAAAACATGGAACATCATTCTATGCTCATGGATCAGAAGAATAAACACTGTTAAAATCTCTACACTGCTCAGAGCAATCTGACTTGCCATGACATCTCGATCAAAATTCCACTACCAATTTTCAAAGTGCTGAAACAAACAATCCCACAATATGTATGGAACTAGAATAAACCCTGAATTACTAAGCAAATGTTGAAAAAGAAAAACAAAACTGTGAGCTTCATATTGCCTGATTTCAAGCTTTACTACAAAGCTGTGATCACCAAGACAGCATGGCATTGGCAAAAAAAAACAGACACATAGACCAGTGGAACAGAGTAGAAAGTCCATATATGGACCCACAGCTCTATGGTCAACCAATCTTCGATAAAACAGGGGAAAATATCCATTGGACATTGGATATTTCCAGTCTCTTCAATAAATGGTGCTGGTAAAATTGGATAGCTATATATAGAATGAAACTCGACCTTCTCTTACATCAACACAAATATAAACTGGAGATGGATAAAAGACCTCAACATGAGGCAGAAATCTATCAAAATCATAGAGGAGAACATAAGCAGTAACCTCTTTAACTTAGGCCACGGTAAGTCCTTTCAAGACATGTCTCCAAAGGCAAAGGAAACAAAAGTTAAAATGAACTTTTGGTACTTCATCATGATCAAAAGAAACAATCAACAAAACAAAGAGGCAACCATGGAACGAAAGAAGCTATTTGCAAATGACACTACAGAAAAAGGGCTGATCCAAGATCCATAAAGCACTCTTAAAACTCAATACCAAAACAAAACAAAACAAAAGAAAAAAACAGATAATCACATCAAAAAATGGGCGGGAGTCATGAACAGAAACTTCTCCAATGAAGACATACAGATGGAAAGCAGAAACGAAAAAAAATGTTCATCATCACTAGCCATCAGGGAGATTCAAATCAAAACCACATTGAGATACCACCTTATACCAGTTAGAATGGCCAAAATTAACAGGAGATTAAACAACAAGTGTTGGAAAGGATGTAGAGAAAGGGGAACCCTCTTCCACGGTTGGTGGGAATGCAAGTTGGTGTAGCCACATTGGAAAACAGTGTGCAGACTCCTTAAGAAATTAAATATAGAGCTACCCCATGACCCGGCAATTGCACTACTGGGTATTTACCCCAAAGATACAGATGTAGTGAAAAGAAGGGCCATTTTTACCCCAAGGTTCATAGCAGCAATGACAACAATTTCCAAATTGGAAAGAACCAAGGTTCCCCTCAACAGACAATTGGGTAAAGAAGACATGGTTCATATATACAATGGAATATTGTGCCTCATCAGAAAGGCTGAATACCCAGATTTTTCATCAACATGGAGAGACTAGAGGAGATTATGCTGAGTGAAATAAGTCCAGCAGAGACTGTGAATTATTATAAGGTTTTACTTACTTGTGGAATATCATGGAGGACATTAGGAGAAATGAAGGGAAAGTGAATTGGGGGAAATCGGAGGTCGGGTTGAACCATGAGAGACTATGAACTCTGAGAAACAAACAGAGTTTTGGAAGGGGGGTGAGGGACTGGTGAGCCTGGCGGTGGGTGTTAAAGAGGGTGCATATTGCATGGAATACTGGGTGTGGTGCATTAACAATGAATCTTGAAACACCAAAAATATAAAATTAAATAAAAAAAGATTTTTGTAAGAGGGGTAATGGAACACTATGTCATACTGAAAGTGTCTGTTAAACAAGAAAATCTAATTATTGTAAATATCTATGCCCCAACATGCAAGCAGTCAACTGCATAAACCCAACTACTAGCAAAATAATAATTTTGATAATAATGCATTAATAGTACGCGATCTCAACACTCCATGTTCAGTAGTGAACAAATCACCTAAGCAAAAGAGCAGCAAAGAAACAAAAGTTTTGAAGTACACATAGGACCAGAAGGACTTCACAGACATAAATAGAACATTCCATCTGAAGACAATAGAATACACATTCTTCTCAGGTGCACATGGAACAATCTGCAGACTAGACCACATACTGGGTCACAAATCAGGTCTCAACTGATACCAGATAATTGAAATTATTCCCTGCATATTTTCATACCACAATGCTTTGAGAGTGGAACTCAATCAGAAGAAAATTTGGAAGGAATTCAAACACCTGGAAATTACAGTGTATTATGGTAAAGAATGAGAGGGTCAACCAGGAAATTAAAGAAAAACTTAAACAATTAATGGAAAACAATGAGATTGAAAACATGTCAGTCCAAACGCATTGAATACTGCAAAGGCAGTCCTAAGGGGAAATACATAGCCATCCAAACCTCTCTCAAAAATTTAGAAAAAGCCCAAGGCACAAGATAACCTCACACATAAAGGACCTGGAGAAAGAACAGCAAATAGAGCATAATCCTCTTGGATCAGAAGAATAAACATTGTTAAAATGTCTATACTGCCTAGAGCAATCTATATTTATAATGCCAATCCAATCAAAATCCCACCGGTATTTTTCAAAGAGCTAGAGCAAATAATCCTAAAATTTGTATGAAATCAGAAGAGACCCCAAATTGCTAAGGAAACATTGAAAAACAAAAACAAAATTGGTGGCATCACGTTACCCGATTTCAAGCTTTCCTACAAAGCTGTGATCACCAAGACAGCGTGATACTGGCATAAAAACAGACATATTGACCAGTGGAAAAGAGTGGAGAGCCCAGATATGGACCTTCAACTCTATGGTCAAATAATCTTTGACAAAACAGAAAAAATATACAATGGAAAAAAGACAGTCTCTTCAATAAATGGTGCTGGGAAACTGGACAGCTATATGTAAAAGAATGAAACTCGACCATTCTCTTACACCGTACACAAAGATATACTCAAAATGGACAGAAGACCTCAACGTGAGACAGGAATCCATCAGAATCCTAGAGGAGAACATAGGCAGTAATCTCTTTGATATCAGCCACAGCAACTTCTTTCAAGATATGTCTCCAGAGGCAAAGGAAACAAAAGTGAAAATGAACTTTTGGGACTTCATCAAGATCAAAAGTTTCTGCACAGCAAAGGAAACAGTCAACAAAACAAAAAGGCAACCCACGGAATGAGAGAAGATATTTGCAAATGACAGTACAGACAAAAGGTTGATACCCAGGATCTATAAAGAACTTCTCAAACTCAACACACACAAAACAGACAATCCTATCAAAAAATGGGCAGAAGATATGAACAGACAATTCTCCAATGAAGACATACAAATGGCTATCAGACACATGAAAAAATGTTCATCATCATTAGTCATCAGGGAGATTCAAATTAAAACCACATTGAGATATCACCTTATACCAGTTCGAATGGCCAAAATTAGCAAGACAGGAAACAACGTGTGTTGGAGAAGTTGTGGAGAAATGGAAACCCTCTTCCACTGTTGGTGGGAATGCAAGTTGGTGCAGCCACTTGGGAGAACAGTGTGGAGACTCCTCAAGAAATTAAAAATAGAGCTTCCCTATGACCCTGCAATTGCACTGCTGGTTATTTACCCAAAGATACAGATGTAGTGAAAGGAAGAGCCATGTGTACCCCAATGTTTATAGCAGCAATGTCCATGGTCACCAAACTGTGAAAGGAACCATAATGCCCTTCAACGGATGAATGGATAAGGAAAATGTGGTACATATACACAATGGAGTATTATGTCTCCATCAGAAAGGATGAATACCCAACTTTTATAGCAACATGGATGGGACTGGAAGAGATTATGCTGAGCGAAATAAGTCAAGCAGAGAGAGTCAAGTATCATATGGTCTCACTTATTTGTGGAGCATAACAAAGAACATGGAGGACATGGGGAGATGGAGAGGAGAAGGGAGTTGTGGGAAATTTGAAGGAGAGATGAACCATGATAGACTATGGACTCTGAAAAACAACCTGAGAGTTTTGAAGGGGCGGGTGATGGGAGGTTGGAGAACCAGGAGGGTATTCCCAGAAGGGTAATAGAGAGGGCACATATTGCATGGAGCACTGTGTGCGGTGCAAAACAATGAGTACTGTTGAAAATTAATTAATTAATTAATTAATTAAAAAATTAAATGAAATATATAAATAAAGTAAAAAAATAGAGCATAATCCAATCAGAAGAAGACAAATAATAAAGATTAGAGTAGAATTAAATGATCTAGAAACCATAAAAACAATAGGACAGATCAATAAATACAGAAGCCAGTCCTTTGAAAGAATTAAAAAATATCGACAAATCTGTTGGCCAGACTTAACAAAAAGAAAACGGAAAGGACCTAAGTCAATAAAATCATGAATAAAAGGGAAGAGATCATGATTAATACCAAATAAAGAAAAACATCTGTTAGAAGTTATTACCAGCGGGGCTCCTGGGTGGCTCAGTGGGTTAAGCCTCTGCCTTTGGCTCAGGTCATGATCTCAGAGTCCTGGGATCGAGCCCCACATCGGGTTCTCTTCTCAGCGGGGAGCCTGCTTCCCTTCCTCTCTCTCTGCTTGCCTCTCTGCCTGCTTGTGATTTCTCTCTGTCAAATAAATAAATAAAATCTTTAAAAAAAAAGAAGTTATTACCAGCAACTGTATGCCAACATATTAAGAAATCTGGAACTAATGGATGCCTTTCTAGAAACTGATAGCTTCAAAGACTGAAACAGGAATAAATAGACAATCTTAACAGACGAATAACCAGAAAGAAATTGAAGCAATCATCAAAAACCTCCCAAACACCAAAAGTCCTGGGCCACATGGCTCCCCAGTGGAATTTTACCAAATTTTTTTCTACCAAATTCTACCAAACATTTAAAGAAGAAATCATATCTATTTTATTAATTAAAAGATGACTAAAATGTAGGAAGAGCCAATGGAAAAAAAGACAGTCTCTTCAACAAATGGTATTGGGAAAATTGGACAGCCACATGCAGAAAAATAAAACTGGACCATTTCCTTACACCACACACGAAAATAGACTGAAAATGAAAGAAGGACTGCAATGTGAGAAAGGAATCCATCAAAATCCTTGAGGAGAACACAGGCAGCAACCTCTTTGACCTCAGTCGCAGTAACTTCTTCCTAGGAACATCGCCAAAGACAAGGGAAGCAAGGGCAAAAATGAATGTTAGGACTTCATCAAGATCAAAAGCTTTTGCACAGCAAAGGAAACAGTTAACAAAACCAAAAGACAACTGACAGAATGGGAGAAGATATTTGCAAATGACATGTCAGATGAAAGGCTAGTATCCAAAATCTATAAAGAGCTTATCAAACTCAACACCCAATGAACAAATAATCCAATCAAGAAATGGGCAGAAGACATGAACAGACATTTCTGCAAAGAAGACATCCAGATGGCCAACAGACACATGAAAAAATGCTCCACATCACTCGGCATCGGGGAAATACAGATCAAAACCACACTGAGATACTTCCTCCCACCAGTCATAATGGCTAAAATTAACAAGTCAGGAAATGACAGATGCTAGTGAGGATGAGGAGAAAAGGGAACACTCCTCCACTGTTGGTGGGAATGCAAGCTGGTGCAACCACTCTGGAAAACAGCATGGAGGTTCCTCAAAATGTTGAAAATAGAGCTACCTTAGGACCCAGCAATTGCACGACTGGGTATTTACCCCAAAGATACAAAAGTAGTGATCCGAAAGGTCACATGCACCCAAATGTTTATAGCGCAATGTCCACAATAGCCAAACTATGGGAAGAACCTAGATGCCCATCCACAGGTGAATAGATAAAGATGAAGTGGTATACATACACAATGGAATATTACACAGCCATCAAAAGAAATGAAATCTTGCTATTTGCAACAATGTGGATGGAACTAGAGGGTTTTATGCTTAGCAAAATATGTCAATCAGAGAAAGACAACTATAATATGATCTCCCTGATATGAAGAAGTGGAGATGCAACGTGGGGGGCTTGGGGAGGGTAGGAAAAGACTAAATGAAGTAACATGGGACCGGGAGGGAGACAAAACATAAGGGACTCTTAATGTCACAAAACAAACTGAGGGTGCCTGGGGGAGGGGAGTAGGGAGAAGATGGTGGGGTTATGGACAATGGGGAAGGTGTGTGATATGGTGAGTGCTGTGAAGAGTGTAAGCCTGGCGATTCACAGTCCTGTACCCCTGGGGCTAATAATAAATTATATGTTTATTAAAAAATTTAAAAAGTCTATAGTACACATTTAGTGAAATCTACACATTTAATGCAATCTACATATTTATTGCAACCTACACATTTAGTGCAATAGCTGTCAATATAACAACACCATTTTTTCACAGGACTATAAGAAACAATCTTAAATTTTATATGGAGATAAAAATCCCCAAATAGCCAAAACAATCTTGAAAAGAAGATGAGCATTAAATAGGACATGTGATATGATGAGCACTGGGTGATATAGTCAACTAATGAATTATGGAACATTATTTTAAAATAGCAATGTACTAAAAAAAAAATAAAATAGCAATGTACTATATCTTGGTTAATTGAATTTAAATTAAAAAAAAACACTTCTACCTTAAGGAGGGAAAAAAAGATAGACTTGGAGACATCAAAATTCTGATATCAAACTATATTTTAAAGTCTTCAACACAGTCTGGAACTGGCACAAAAAGAGAAACATAGATCAATAGAGCAGAATAGAAAACCCAGAAATGGACCCTCATTTCTATGGTCAACTAATTTTCAACAAAGCAGTAAAGAATATCCAATGGGTAAAAGGCAGAATCTTCAACAAACAGTGTAGGAAAAACTGGACAATAACATACAAAAGAACAAAACTGGACCATTATCTTACACCACATACAAAATCAAATTCAAAATGGATAGAAAACCTAAATGTGACATGAAAGTATAAAACTCCTAGAAGGGCAGTGGTGATAATGGACATCCCTGCCGTGTTCCTGACCTTAACGGAAAAGCTTTCAGTTTTTCTCCATTGAGAATGATATTTGCGGTGGGTTTTTCATAGATGGCTTTGATAATATTGAGGTATGTGCCCTCTATCCCTACACTTTGAAGAGTTTTGATCAGGAAGGGATGCTGTACTTTGTCAAATGCTTTTTCAGCATCTATGGAGAGTATCATATGGTTCTTGTTCTTTCTTTTATTAATGTGTTCTATCACATTGATTGATTTGCGGATGTTGAACCAACCCTGCAGCCCTGGAATAAATCCCACTTGATCTAGAAGTCCTAGCCTCAGCAATCAGACAACAAAAAGAAATTAAAGGCATCCAAATTGGTAAAGAAGAAGTCAAACTATCACTCTTCGCAGATGATATGATACTATATGTGGAAAACCCAAAAGACTCCACTCCAAAACTGCTAGAACTTGTTCAGGAATTCAGTAAAGTGTCAGGATATAAAATCAATGCACAGAAATCAGTTGCATTTCTGTACACCAACAACAAGACTGAAGAAAGAGAAATTAAGGAGTCAATCCCATTTACAATTGTACCCAAAACTATAAGATACCTAGGAATAAACCTAACCAAAGAGACTAAGAATCTATACACAGAAAATTATAAAGTACTCATGAAAGAAATTGAGGAAGACACAAAAAAATGGAAAAATGTTCCATGCTCCTGGATTGGAAGAATAAATATTGTGAAAATGTCTATGCTACCTAAAGCAATCTACACATTTAATGCAATCCCTATCAAAATACCATCCATTTTTTTCAAAGAAATGGAACAAATAATCCTAAAATTTATATGGAACCAGAAAAGACCTCGAATAGCCAAAGGAATATTGAAGAACAAAGCCAAAGTTGGTGGCATTACAATTCCGGACTTCAAGCTCTATTACAAAGCTGTCATCATCAAGACAGCATGGTACTGGCACAAAAACAGACACATAGATCAGTGGAACAGAATAGAGAGCCCAGAAATCGACCCTCAACTCTATGGTCAACTAATCTTCGACAAAGCAGGAAAGAATGTCCAATGGAAAAAAGACAGCCTCTTCAATAAATGGTGCTGGGAAAATTGGACAGCCACATGCAGAAAAATGAAATTGGACCACTTCCTTACACCACACACAAAAATAGACTCCAAATGGTTGAAGGACCTCAATGTGAGAAAGGAATCCATCAAAATCCTTGAGGAGAATGCAGGCAGCAACCTCTTCGACCTCAGCCGTAGCAACATCTTCCTAGGAACAACGGCAAAGGCAAGGGAAGCAAGGGCAAAAATGAACTGTTGGGATTTCATCAAGATCAAAAGCTTTTGCACAGCAAAGGAAACAGTTAACAAAACCAAAAGACAACTGACAGAATGGGAGAAGATATTTGCAAACGACATATCAGATAAAGGGCTAGTATCCAAAATCTATAAGGAACTTAGCAAACTCAACACCCAAAGAACAAACAATCCAATCAAGAAATGGGCAGAGGACATGAACAGACATTTCTGCAAAGAAGACATCCAGATGGCCAACAGACACATGAAAAAGTGCTCCACGTCACTCGCCATCAGGGAAATACAAATCAAAACCACAATGAGATATCACCTCACACCAGTCAGAATGGCTAAAATGAACAAGTCAGGAAATGACAGATGCTGGAGAGGATGTGGAGAAAGGGGAACCCTCCTCCACTGTTGGTGGGAATGCAAGCTGGTGCAACCACTCTGGAAAACAGCATGGAGGTTCCTCAAAATGTTGAAAATAGAACTACCCTATGACCCAGCAATTGCACTACTGGGTATTTACCCTAAAGATACAAACATAGTGATCCGAAGGGGCACGTGTACCCGAATGTTTATAGCAGCAATGTCTACAATAGCCAGACTATGGAAAGAACCTAGATGTCCATCAACAGATGAATGGATCAAGAAGATGTGGTATATATACACAATGGAATACTATGCAGCCATCAAAAGAAATGAAATCTTGCCATTTGCGACGATGTGGATGGAACTAGAGCGTATCATGCTTAGTGAAATAAGTCAATCGGAGAAAGACAACTATCATATGATCTCCCTGATATGAGGACATGGAGAAGCAACATGGGGGGGTAGGAGATAGGAGAAGAATAAATGAAACAAGATGGGATTGGGAGGGAGACAAACCATAAATGACTCTTAATCTCACAAAACAAACTGGGGGTTGCTGCGGGGAGGTGGGATTGGGGGAGGGGGAGCGGGCTATGGACATTGGGGAGGGGAAGCGAACCATAAGAGACTATGGACTCTGAAAAACAACCTGAGGGTTTTGAAGGGTCAGGGGTGGGAGGTTGGGGCAACCTGAGGGTTTTGAAGGGTCAGGGGTGGGAGGTTGGGGGAACAGGTGGTGGGTAATGGAGAGGGCACGTTTTGCATGGAGCACTGGGTGTTGTGCAAAAAGAATGAATACTGTTACGCTGAAAAAATAAATAAAATGAGAAAAAAAAAAAAAAAAAAACTCCTAGAAGGGGATACAAGCAGTAATCTGTTTGAGATCAGCCATAATGAAGTCTTCAAACTGATGGAAGAAACTTTCCTAAAATTTGTATGGAACCATAAAAGACCCTGAATTGCCAAGAAACTGTTGAAAAAGAAAAACAGCTGGGAGCATCACATTGCCTGATTTCAAGCTATATTACAGAGCTGTGATCACCAAGACAGCATGGTACTGGCACAAAAACAAACAGATCAGTGGAACAGAATAGAGAGCCCAGATATGGACCTTAAACTCTATGGTCAAATAATCTTCAACAAGGCAAGAAAAAATATCCAATGGAAAAAATACAGTCTCTTCAATACGTGATGCTGGGAAAATTGGACAGCTATATAAAAAAGAACGAAACTTGACCATTCTCTTACACCATATACAAAGGTAAACTCAAAATGGATGAAAAATTTCAATGTGAGACAGGAATCCATCAAAATCCTGGAGGAGAACATAGGCAGTAACCTCTTTGATATCGTCCATAGCAACTTCTTTCAAGACATGTCTCCAAAGGTAAGGGAAACAAAAATTAAAATGAACTTTTGGGATGTAAATGGTCAACAAAACAAAGAGGCAACCCACAGAATGCAAATGAACTACAAAGTGCTGATATCCAAGATCTTTAAAGAATTTCTCAGACTGAACACCCAAAAAACAAATAAGTCAAAAAATGAGCAGACAACATGAGCAGAAACTTCTCCAAAGAAGACATGCAAATTGATAATAGACACACAAAAAATTGTTCATCATCAATATTCATCAGGGAATTCAAATCAAAACCACATTGAAATACACCTTACACCAGTATGAATGGCAAAAATTGATAAGGCAAGAGAAAACAAATGTTGGAAATGTTGTGGAGAAAGGGGAACCCTCTTACACTGTTAGTGGGAATTTAAGTTATGCAGCCACTTTGGAAAACCCTGTGGAGGGTTCTCCAAAAATTAAAAATAAAACTACCCTATGAACCAGCAATTGCCCTACTGGGGATTTACCCAAAGATACAGATGTAGTGAAAAGAAGGGCCATATGCACTCCAATGTTCATTGTAGCAATGTCCACAATAACCAAAATGTGGAAAAGGGCAATATGCCCTTCAACAAATGACTGTATAAAGAAGATGTGGTCAATATACACAATGGCATATTACTCAGCCTTCAGAAAGTATAAATACCCAACTTTTGTGTCAACATGGGTGGGACTGGAAGAGATTATGCAAAATGAAATAAGTTAAGCAGAAAATGTCAATTATCATATGGTTTCACCTATGTGGAACATAAGGAATAGCATTGAGCACATTAGAAGGAAGGCAAAAATGCAGGGGAGTGGGAGATGAAACACAAGAAACTATTGACTCCAGGAAACAAACTGAAGGTTTTAGAAGAGAGGGAAGTAGGGGGATGGGGTAGCTGCGTGATGGGCATTAAGGAGGGCATGGATTGCATGAAGCACTGGGTGCTATATACAAATAATGAATCATGGAGAACTACATCAAAAGCTAACAATGTAGTGTATGGTGACTAACATAACATAATAAAAATTTTAAAACAACACTCAAATTCTAACTCAGTATGTCTCCCAAGGCAAGGGAAACAAAAACAGAAATAAACTCTTGAGATTTTCTTAAAGGAAAAAAGTTTCTCCACAATGAAGGGAAAAGTCAACAAAACTAAAAGACAACCTGTGGAATGGGAAAGGATATTTCCAAATGGTATATGTGTTAAGAGTTAGTATCCCAAATAAATAAAGATATTATAAAGCTCAACAACCAAAAAACAAATAACCCAATTTTAAAATGGGCAGAAAACATGAGCACATTTGCCCAAAGATAAAATCCACACATACCACAGAAATAAGAAAAGATGCTCAACTTCACTCATCATCAGGGAAATACAAATTGAAACTATAAAGAGATGTCACTTCACACCTGTTAGAAGAGCTGAAATCAATAACACAGGAAAAAACAGGCATTGGTGAGGATGAGGAGAAAGGGAAACTTTTCTACACTGCTTTTGGGAATGCAAACTGGTGTATCTAAGTTGGAAAACAATATGGAGACTGCAAAAATTTAAAAATAAAACTGCCTTATGATCCAGGAATTGCACTATTAAGTGTTAACACAAAGAGTACAAAAATAATATGAAAGGATACACACATCCTGATATTTATAACAACATTATGAACAATAGCTAAATTATGGAAAGAGCCAAGTGTGCATTGACTGATGAATGGATACAGAAGAGGTGGCATGCGCACGCTCACATGCATGCACGTGCATGCACACACACACACACACACACACACACACACACACACACACACGGAACATTTATCAGCCATAAAAAGGAATGAAATCTTGCCATTTCCAATGACAGGACTGGCGCTAGAGAGTATGATGCTAAGTGAAATAGTCAGTGAGAGAAAGACAATCACACATGATTTTACTCATATGTGGCATTTAAGAAACAAAACAAATGAGTAGACTGACAAATATATATAGAGAGAGCATGAAACTGACTCTTAACTGTAGAGAACAATTTGACAGTTACCCAAAGGAGGGAGGTAAGAGGTCTTGGTTAAAGGGTGATGCAGATTAAGAGTGCACTTGTGATGAGGACCAGGAGTTGTATGGAAGAGCTGAATCACTATTTTGTAGTGAAACTAATATTACGATTTGTTAACTAACTAAAATTTAAATAAAAACTTAAAAAATACTGACTAGGAGTTGAATAATTTGAGAAAAAAATAACAGTTTAGAGAAAAAAAGCCAACGGGGTCTAGGATGAGTCTTCTGCCAGCTAAAACCCTGGAGGACATAGTAGGCTCCAGTACACAAGTATGGGCCTCACAAACAAAAGTCATTGTCTGAAGAAAGGATGTCATGGACAAAAATGCCATGAGAAAATAATCAACTTAGTTCCAGAACGCATATATAGAAAAAAAGTTCATAAGTATTGCTCTTATCTTGTTCCCTGCTTTATCCCAACTGCCTGGTATGTATGCAACAAATATTTATAGCATAAAGCAAAAATTAAGAAGCAACCCACAGAATGGGAGAAGGTATTTGCAAATAAGATTACAAACAAAGGGCTGATATCCAAGATCTATAAAGAACTTCTTAAACCCAACACCCGGAAAACAAATAATCCATTCCAAAAAATGGGCAGAAGACATCAATGGACACTTATTCAAAGAAGACATGCAAATGGCTAAAAACACATGAAAACACGTTCAACATCACTAACCATCAGGTAAATTCAAATCAGAACCACAATGAGATACCACCTTACACCAGTTAGAATGGCCAAAATTAACAAGACAGTAAACAATGTGTGTTGGAAAGGATGTGGAGAAAGGGGAACCCTCTTACACTGTTGGTGGGAATGCAAGTTGGTGTAGCCACTTTGGAAAACAGTATTGAGATTCCTTAAGAAATTAAAAATAGAGCTTCCCTATGACCCTGCAATTGCACTACTGGGTATTTACCCCAAAGATACAGGTATAGTGAAAACCAGGGCCATCTGTACCCCAATGTTAATAGCATCAATGACCACAATTGCCAAACTGTGGAAAGAGCCAAGATGCCCTTCAATGGATTAATAGATAAGGAAAATATGGTCCAAATATACAATGGAATATTACACCTCCATCAGAAAGGATGAATACCCAACTTTTGTATCAACATGGATAGGACTGAAGGTGATTATGCTGAGAGAAATAAGTCAAGCAGAGAGAATCAGTTATCATTATGGTTTCAATTACTTGTGGAGCATAAGGAATAACATGGAGGACATGGAGGAGGAAACGAAAAGTGAATTGGGGAAAATTGGAGGGGGAGATGAACTATGAGAGCCTGTGGACTCTGAGAAACTAACAGGGTTTTGGAAGGGAAAGTTATGGGGGTGTAGGTGAAGCCTGGTGGTGGATATTAAGGGGGTACATACTGCAAGAAATATTGGGTGTGGTGTATAAGAAATGAATCGTTGAAAACTGAAAAAATGAAATAAAAAAAAAATCCATTCCGGCCATCAAAAAAAAAATAAAAATTAACAAAACAAGAAACAACAAATGTCAGAGAGGGGAACCCTCTTATACTGTTGTTGGACTGCAAGTTGGTACAGCCACTCTAGGCAAGAGGATGGAGGTTCTTCAAGACATTAAAAATAGAGCTACCCTGTGAACCAGCAATTGCACTACTAAGTACTTACCCCAAAGATACAGATCTAGTGAAAAGAAGGAGCACATACACCCTGATGTTCATAGCAGCAATGTCCACAATAGCCAAATTATGGAAGGAGCCAAGATATCCTCAACTGATGAATGGATAAAGAAGATGAGGCACCTATCTATATTGGAATATTACTCAGCCACCAAAAAGGACGAATGCCAGTCATTTGCATTGACATGGATGGAACTGTAGAGTGTTACACTATGTGAAGAAATTCAGTAGAGGACAATTATCATATTGTTTCACTCATATGTGGAACATAAGGAATAGCATGTAGGACCATAGGGGAAGGAGGGAAAACTGAAGGGGAAGAAATCATAAAGGGAGACCAACTATGAGAGACTATGGACTCCAGGAAACAAACTGAAGGTTACAGAAGGGAGGGGGGTAGGAGGATGGGGTAGCTAGGTCATGAGTATTAAGGAGTGCCTGTGTTGTAATGAACAGTGTGTTTTATATGCAACTAATGAATCGTTGAACACTATATCAAAAACTAATGATGTACTATATGGTGGCTAACTGAACATAACAAAAAAGCAAAAAATAAATTGTAATGCATAATATTTGTCTGAGAGATTACATTATGGTTGATTTAAAATTTTTAAAATACTAGTTTGTATTATTGAAATATAACTGACATACAATGTTATATTAATTTCAGGTATGCAATATATTGATTAAATTTTCTTTTTAATGGTTTGTGTTTTTATATTTTTCTTTTTTAAAGATTTTTTTTTTAAATTTGATAGAGAGAATAAGAGAGGGAATACAAGCAAGGTAAGTGGGAGAGGGAGAATCAGGCTCCCTGCGTGGGGTTTGATATCAGGACCCTGGGATCATGACCTGAGCCAAAGGCAGACACTTAAAGACTGAGCTACCCAGGCGCCCTTTATTTTTCTATTATTAGCATATCAACATTGAAATTATTAAGGAGGGCACATATTGCATGAAGCACAGGGTGTGGTGCATAAACAGTGAATTTTGGAACACTGAAGAAAATAAAATTTAAAAAAAGAAATTATAAAACAATTACCCGAAAATGCAACATTAAAGCAACACTGATTACAATGGAATGACAGAAAAAAGAGTAAAATCAATAATCTAATAAAGAGTGATTGAGACATTGAAGTAACGTGACCACTTTGATATTATTCTCAACTATAGTACTAATTAGTGGTGCTGTCCTTGATATATCTATTGGCCTATGAGTTCCAGATACAACTCTCCTATTTTTCAGATAAGAGAAATGGAAGAGAATTATATCATTACCTCACACAATATTTTTTTTTTAAAATTAAATGAGAATAGATAAACAAGTATGTAAAGAAAATGTCCTATAGTGTAAAAATGCTAGGGCCACATATAATCTGGTATATATTTCACAGATAAGATTTTATTGGTTATAGTGAAATAGGAGATTACTATTAATATTTCTAAGATCGCCAGTTTATTAATAAGGAAAGATTGGGATGCCTGGGTGGCTCAGTTGTTTAAGTGTCTGCCTTCAGCTCAGGTCATGATCCTAGGGTCCTGGGATCAAGTCCTTCATTAGGATCCTTGATCACTGGGGAGCCTGCCATTCCCCCTGCTTGTGCACTTCCTCTCTGTCTGACAAATAAATAAAATAACATACTTAAAAATAATAAGAAAATATTTTAAAAAGACATGAGGAGAGATTCAGAGCACCACAACAGGGAGACATATTGCCTTTGTTGTTGTTGTTGTTGTTGTTGCTGGGTCCCTTAATTGCACTCTTCTTCAAAGTCCCAGAAGGAATTTATCAATAACAAACCTCATCAACCCCATAATGGGCATGGACAAACCAGGATGATGTCACTCTCCTGTTTATCTTTGTGTAAAAAGTTATTTAACCATGGCCACACACTATTACCCAGAAGGGTAAGGGCTGCACCATCTTCAGATGCTGAGGTCAATCATATAGAAAGAACTGCAGGAGCAAAAGCATAATTAAGGTTTTTGACTTGTTCTCCTTCTGATACATGCTGTTAGTCCTTGACCATGTTTCTCAGTTATTTCCTATCATCTATTTCTATGAAGAAAAGCAAATGTGTTTTTTAAAAATTCAAGCATAATTAACATACAGTGTTACAACAGGCTAAGTTGCATGATATCATGATTCAATAATTCTAGACATTTCTCTGTGATAATAAAGATAAGTGTACTCTTAATTGCTCTTTTTTTATTGAATCAGGTAGTAATAACTTTCTGCCATGTATCAGGAAATAGCTGTTTGGCTTCCATTTTTGTATAGACAAAAGAATATGCATACCTGCCATATTTTGAATGATATGTTTGTTTTATCGAGGCTGAAATGTCACAGAAGTAACGAAACTGATTTTACTTTGAGTGGGCATTATTTCTGGTAGAGAAATGAAACAGATATATGTCTCAAATATATATATTTCTTATATGAAACTGACAGTGGTGGGTGTGCCCAAATTGTAGAATGTGAAGGGAAGATAGGGTTCTATAAAGCTATGGCAGAATTATAGGCTCTGGGTTCTATCACCTGATTGGGATGAGACACAAATTCTCCCTCAGGTAAATTGTGTGATGCTACACAGTTACACTGATAATTTTTTGAAAGAATTTTCTTTTATATTAATCTTACATTAAAATGTCCATATTGGGAATTTGAATTGTTTTATTTGTAAAAGATATAAATATGATTAAATACTTCATTGACTCATGGGGAAGGTAAAATACAGAATGATATAGAACAATTTCTGGGTTTTTTTCAACTTCAAGTAAAGATTTGATATTCTTTTTTTAAGATTTTATTTATTTATTTGACAGAGAGAGATCATAAGTAGGCAGAGAGGCAGGCCAACAGAGAGAGGGGGAAGCAGGCTCCCCGCTGAACAGAAAGCCGGATGTGGGGCTTGATCCCAGTACCCCAGGATCATGACCTGAGCCAAAGGCAGAGGCTTTAACCCACTGAGACACCCAGGTGCCCCAAGATTTGATATTCTATCACCACAATTGAAAAACAAACAAACAGGATGTCTGGGTGGCTCACTTGGTTAAGTGTCTGCCTTCAGCTCAGGTCATGATCTCAGGGTCCTGCGATTGAGTCCCACATTGGCTCCTTGCTCCATGGGGAGTCTGCTTCTCCCTTTCCCTCTGCCCCCACCCCTGCTTATGCTCTCTCTCTCTCTTTGAAAAATAAATAAAACTTTAAAAAATAAAAATAAAAAAACAAAAAATAAGGTGATAGGATAAAAATTAAAAATATGTATTTAAATTTATTTTAAATTTAATCTATATTAATTTATATTAAAATTTTATATTTATATTTTATATTTATATTTATATTTTAAATATAAAATGTATATATTTATATATTTTAGTAAACTCTATACTCAACATGGGGTTCAAACTCACAATCACAAAATCAAGGGTCACATGACTTTCACTGAGCCATTCAGGTGCCCCAAACACCACTATTAATAATTCCACAATTTAAATATGCACTATTTTATTTACATTAAACACAAACAGTTGAATAGAGAAAATAATGAATGGAGTGGCCTGTTATCTTGTGTGGTACAGACACTATTCCATTGTCTGTCTGGTGTGCCAGGAAGACTGTTCAGTGTGACTTGATCACAGTGACTCCCACTAACCAAAGTACAATAGAGATTTGCTTCATTAGATTTCAAAAATTGACTCAGAGGGCGCCTGGGTAGCTTAGTGGGTTGAGCCGCTGCCTTTGGCTCAGGTCATGATCTCAGGGTCCTGGGATCGAGTCCCACATCGGGCTTTCTGCTCAGCAGCGAGCCTGCTTCCCTCTCTCTCTCTCTCTGCCTGCCTCTCTGTCTACTTGTGATCTCTCTCTGTCAAATAAATAAATAAATAATTTTTAAAAAATGACTCACAAATCAGGTAGATCTCATTTTTACTGGTCTGTTTTAAAATATTGCATGGAGGTCAGCTTTCATCTGCCTAGTGGGAGTGGAAAATGAGAATAAGTTTGTATTTTTAATGCAACATGTAGCAGTTTGGTTTTTTTTTGAGAATTTATATTATACATCAGATATATTTTCAGTGCTTTCTACTGCTTTGGAACCCAGAGCTTGGGACTGCTAATAAGCTGAATATTGTAATTAGACTTTATAATCATTAGAGGAGTATATAATGTTTTGAAAGTCAGAATTTATTACTGAAATATCCTGTATCATAACCACTCCTAAACTATTCCTAGAGAAAAGAGTCAATATTTGTTTATTATTTATTTTTGTTGGTAAGGAATTTAAAAACTTAACATTTAACACGTCCGTAGTTGGGAAGTTGTGAAGGTTTCATCTCTTGAAGAGAAAATGTAAAAGAGGTTATTACTGATTTTTTTTTCAGAATAGACAGATATATTTTATTTCAATTGTTTTTTCTTATTTATTTTGAGCCATTTTAAAATTCTACTGTAAATACACACACACACACACACACACACACACACACACACACACACACACACTACTTTAGCCTAAATAGAGGGACTGTGAGCTCCTTCAGTGTAACCAACTTACCTTTTTTCTTTTGTCTTCAGCATTTAACACAGATATAGGTTTTGAGGTTTTGAGTAGCCAGATTTGGTATTGTACAGGGAGTTGTATTATAGTTAGAGACAAACTCAACATTATTCAGTTTTGCTCTCTACATCTCAGTTTTGATGAAAAACTGGTTACTCTACACAAAAAAAAGTAGATTATGCCTGTAAAAGCAACTAAAGCTTGTCTTGTAAATGAAAAAGATCTTGTAAATGTGAATTCTTCTTCCTGAATTTTAGAACAAATAGCAGGACATTTAAGTAGATAAAGCTGGAGAAGTGCATACTAGATAGTACTAAGATTTTCCATAAAGATCTGCTTAACCAGAATAAAAATAATAAATATATCATATATAAATATAAATATATATTAGTCTGGGACTACAGAAATTGAGAAATCCAAATTTTACATAGATACTAAAACTGGTTAACTGAAATAATTCATCTTATATCATAGAACTCAAATCATAACTGCCATCTCTTACCTAGATTTTGCATGATAATCACCATAGATATAGATATTAACTCTTTAAATTAACAATATATGTGCTTATTCATCTGTACCTTGTAATGTTCTAAGCACTTTCAGTATGTTTCATAATTTAATCCTGAACATACTTGAGATCTAACATTATTATCCTGTTTTTATGTAAAGTTGACAAAGGTACTGTGGGTACAGGATACTCTGGACCCATAGTCACAATCCCGCCCCAAATTGTGGGCTCCTAAATGGATGTCCCTAGGATATCTAAGAGGTTGGTCATTGGTGAGGACCCTGATTTGCTCCTGTGGATACATGGAACACTATGCACAACCACAGAGCATCACACCCTGGCTTGTACAGAAAGTGCGGGCTCACATTTTTGGTATAAATATTCCCTAAGTTATGTTTCAGTTACTTTCTAAATACTTCTCATACAGAATATATACCTAAGAGTTTTTAAGATCCAATTGGATCTTTAAACCTGAAAAGTTGATTCAATTTTGATTTCTATAATAAAAAATTCTATAAGTAGGAGATTTTATTTTTTTCATAATTCACTTTTTGTGTTTTTCTATGGCAGTTATTCCAAAAATTTCCATACTAATTGATAAACAACTAACCATCATCAGGAAATCTCATGATTTTGAACTGTGGCAACTTTACTGTAAGTTACCAATATTAACTTCACAGACAATGTTATAGTAATTTCAGGTATACAACATTGTGATTTAACAAATTATATGTTATGCTATGTTTACAAGTGTAGGTTACAGCTGTCACCATACAGACTATTATGATATCATTGACTATATTCCTTAATGCTGTGTTTTTTATTCCTGTCACTTATTCATTCCATAACTGGAAGATTGTATGTTCCATTCCCTGTTGACAATCGTGTCCATCACCCCACACTTCTCCCCTCTTGTAACCATCAGTTTCTTCTCTATATTTCTAGGACTTATACTGTTTTTTTCTTTATTCATTTAAATTTTTAGATTTCACATATGAGTGAAATTATGTAATATTTGTCTTTCTCAGTTTGACTTATTTCACTTATAATACACTTGTGGGTCCAACTGTGTTGTAAAAGGGGGAAGAATCTCAATCCACTATGATAATGGTATAATATAATATATATATAATATAATATATAATCATATAATATATATATATATAATATATATAATATAATATATAATAATATTTACACACCATTCCTTCCTTATCCACTGAGGTTGTTTCCATATCTTGTCTATTGTAAATAACATTGCAATAAACATACGGGTGTATATAAAAATATACAATAAAAATACACAACGAAATATTATTCAGGCCATAAAAATGAAATCTTGCCATTTGCAATGACATGGATGGAGCTAGAGAGAATTATGTTAAGTGAAATAAATCAGAGAAAGAGAAATATCATGTGATTTCACTCATATGTGGAATTTAAGGAACAAAGCAAATGAGTAAAGGGGGAAAAAGAAGAAAGAGAGAGACAAACAAACCAAGAAACAGACTCTTAACTATAGGGAACAAACTGGTGGTTATGAGAAAGCAGGTGGCTTATGGGATGGGTTAAACAGGTTATAGGGATTAAGAGTGCATATGTGATGAGCACCAGGTGTTATACGAAAATGTTGAATCACTGTATTCTACACTTGAAATTAATATTACACCATATGTTAAATAATTTGAATTTAAATACAACTTAAAAAATGAATATCATCTGGGGATTTGAAAAAAAAATTAAAGTAAGGGTGCATATACTCTTTTGCTTTCCTTGGGGGAAAATGTATACCCAGAGGTGGAATGACTAAATATTGATATCTTTGAACCATAGTTGTGAATTCTTAGATTTCTAATAAATTTGGTCAATTATAGGTAATTTATAATCCAAAAATTTACAGGTCCTTGGAACTTTCCCTTATTGGCACCCAGGTTGCTATGTGTAAACATGCACACGCGCACACGTGCACACGTGCATATGTGCATACACACACACACACACACACACACACACACACACGGTTATTTTGGGTGGTCATATCCCATGAGTGATCTGTCAACTCCATAGTTCTCCTATGTGATCCAACGGAGAATACAACTTGGATGGCCAACCATACTGGATGATCAGATTTTGACCCAGTGGGACTCTTCATTCAATCCAAGTACCCAGATCTCCTATGTTTGGTGATTTTTTTAGTTTTTCTGATGGCCTTGTCTGGAAACACCATCCTTATCCTTCTGATACACTGTGATGTTCACCTTCACAACCTTATGTACTTTTTTATCACCCAGTTGTCTCTCATGGATGTGATGTACATTTCTGTCACTGTGCCCAAGATGCTCATGGACCAGGTCACAGGAGTGAATAAGATCTCAGCCCCTGAATGTGGTTTGCAGATGTTTCTCTATCTGACACTAGAAGGTTCAGAATTTTTCCCTTCTAGCTGCCATGGTCTATGACTGCTATGTGGCCTTCTGCCATCCACTCCGTTATCCTATCCTCATGAACCATAGGGTGTGTCTCCTCTTGGTGTCTTCTTCCTGGTTTCTAGGATCTGTTGATGGATTTATACTCACACCCATCACCACGAACTTCCTCTTCGGCAGATCCAGGGAGATTCACCATTTCTTCTGCGAGGTTCCTGCTGTAATGAAGCTTTCCTGCTCAGACACTTCCCTCTATGAGACCCTCATGTACCTGTGTTGTGTCCTCATGATCTTAATCTCTGTGACAGTCATTTCAGGCTCTTATTTTTTCATCCTCCTTACCATTCACAGGATGAACTCAGCAGAGGGACAGAAAAAGACCTTTGCCACTTGTTCTTCCCACATGATGGTGGTCATCCTCTTCCACGGTGCTGCTATCTATACCTACATGCTACCTACCTCTTATCACAACCCTGAGAAGGACATGATTGTATCTGTCTTTTACACTATACTCACTCCTGTTGTAAATCCTTTAATTTATAGTCTTAGGAATAAGGATGTAACAAGGGCCCTAAAAAAATTGTTGAATGTGGGATCTGTCCTACAGGAAACTATGAAGTAGGGAATATTTGTACTAATGTGTTTTTTTCCCCTTCACTCTACAAATTAAAACTTTAGGACCTTATGGCAATATTTTTCTTCAGATTCTTATAACATGATGTGTCATCATCTCTTTGTCACTTTTGAAAGCATTATGTCCCTGTACTGGAAAGTTATTCCTTTTTACACTTCTGCATTCAAAGTATTTGTACAATTGTATTGTGTCCGTGTTGTATTTTTCTCGATATTCATATTCTTAAGAAGTAAGTGATAAAATATTTAGAAACAAAGATCATAAGGTGTACAACTGATGAAAGAGAGATGGCAAGAGAGGTGATAAACCAAGTGAGGTATAAACTTGTAGGAGAATCTAGGCAAAATGTTATATGAGTGTTAATTGTACTATTATTATTCATACTAACCTTCCATAAATTTGAACTTACTTAAGAATAAAACATAAAGAATCAGAATTTTGACTATTTTAAAATTTGTCCTAGAAGCATAGTGGCAGTGTGACAAATCTTGGAAATCATGCACAAGTTAACATGGCTGATCAATACTGCCACAACTCAGTTATTGGTCTGGTTTTTTTAAAAAACAATTATTGTGTTATGTTAGTAACCATAAAATTCATCATTACTTTTTGATGCAGTATTCCAAGATTCATTGTTTATGGCCTGTGTTTAACTAGGGCAATATTGTTCTTAGGTTCTAAACCTGAAGCTATCTTGTGACCATTACTTCTAAAATAATCATTAGTACATTGTGGTAGAAGGTATTATGGGAAAATATTAACCTTAACAAGGAGGTCTTAGGGAAGCTTTCCAGCATAAGGTGGTATTAGAGCTGATATTTAAAGTATTTATCCTCCTCTCTCTCTGCCTGTCTCTCTGCCTACTTGTGATCTCTCTCTCTCTGTCAAATAAATAAAATAAAATCTTTAAAAAAAAAAGGGGGGGCACCTGGGTGGCTCAGTGGATTAAGCCGCTGCCTTTGGCTCAGGTCATGATCTCAGGGTCCTGAGATCGAGCCCTGCGTCGGGCTCTCTGCTCGGCAGGGAGCCTGCTTCCTCCTCTCTCTCTGCCTGCCTCTCTGCCTACTTGTGATCTCTCTCTCTCTGTCAAATAAATAAAATAAATTCTTTAAAAAAAATAAAGTATTGGTAGCAACCTGAGACTACATCAGGTAGCAGGAGATCAGCTCGATAGCTTATCTAAACATTGCAAACACCTACAAATCCAACGGGAGAGCTAAGAGAAGAACAGCAACTCTAGAAACAGAAAATCAACCACTTTCTGAAAGGTAGGACTGGCGGAGAAGTGAATCTAAAACGACGAGAAGATAGACCGCGGGGGGAGGGGCCGGCTCCCGGCAAGGGGCGGAGGAACGGAGCACAAAATCAGGACTTTTAAAAGTCTGTTCCACTGAGGGACATTGCTCCAGGGGCTAAACCGGGGTGAAGCCCACGCGGGGCCAGCGTGGCCCCAGGCCCCGCAGGGTCACAGAAGGATCGGGGGTGTCGGAGTGTCGGAGAGCTCGCAGGTATTAGAACGGAGAAGCTGGCTGGAGAGACAGAGCCAAGGACTAAACTCTCAGCTCGGGGTTACCTTGAACTGGTCGCGGGCTGGGTGAGCTCGGATTGCGGCTAGAGGCTGGGGATACGGGAGTGATTGGGTGCTGTCCTCTGGGGGCGCACTGAGGAGTGGGGCCCCAGGCTCTCGGCTCCTCCAGGCCGGAGACTGGGAGGCCGCCATTTTCATTCCCGTCCTCTGGAACTCTATGGAAAGCGTTCAGGGAACAGAAGCTCCTAAAAGCGAACCCGAGCCGATTACTTAGTCCGGCCGCCGGTAAGGGCGGTGCAATCCCGCCTCGGGCAAAGACACTTGAGAGTCACTAAAACAGGCCCCTCCCCCAGAAGATCAACAAAATATCCAGCCAGGACGAAGTTCATCTACAAGGAGAAAGCAGATTCAATTCCTAAGACAGCAGAGCAATTCCACAGGAGGAGAAAGCAAAGCACAGAACTCATGGCTTTCTCCCCATGATTCTTTAGTCTTGCGACTACTTCAATTTTTTTTTCTTTTTTCAATTTTTTTTCTTTTTTCTTTTTTCTTCTTCTGCTAAATTTTTTTTAAACTTTTACCCTTTTCTTTTTTAACATTTTTTGGCTAGTTCATCTAAATATATATATTTTTTTCTTTCTTTTTTATATTTTTATATTTTTATTTGTTTTATTTTTTAAATTTTTTTCATTCTTTTTGTTTTTTCTTTTTTTTTTCAGAAGCTGTTTTTATCCCCTTTCTCCCCCCCCACAATTTGGGGTCTCTTCTGATTTGGATACAGCGCATTTTTCCGGGGTCTTTGCCACCCTTTTAGTAGTTTATTTGCTCCTTCATATTCTCTTATCTGGACAAAATGACAAGGCGGAAAAAATCACCACAAACAAAAGAACAAGAGACAGTACCGAAGGCTAGGGACCTAATCAACACAGACATGGGTAATATGTCAGATCAAGAGTTCAGAATGACGATTCTGAACATTCTAGCCGGGCTCGAAAATGGCATGGAAGATTTTAGAGAAACCCTCTCTGGAGATATTAAAGCCCTTTCTGGAGAAATTAAAGAACTAAAATCTAACCAAGTTGAAATCAAAAAAGCTATTAATGAGGTGCAATCAAAAATGGAGGCTCTCACTGCTAGGATCAATGAGGCAGAAGAAAGAATTAGTGATATAGAAGACCAAATGACAGAGAATAAGGAAGCCGAGCAAAAGAGGGACAAACAGCTACTGGACCATGAGGGGAGAATTCGAGAGATAAGTGACACCATAAGACGAAACAACATTAGAATAATTGGGATTCCAGAAGAAGAAGAAACAGAGAGGGGAGCAGAAGGTCTATTGGAGAGAATCATTGGAGAGAATTTCCCTAATATGGCAAAGGGAACAAGCATCAAAATCCAGGAGATGCAGAGAACCCCCCTCAAAGTCAACAAGAATAGGTCCACACCCCGTCACCTAATAGTAAAATTGACAAGTCTTAGTGACAAAGAGAAAATCCTGAAAGCAGCCCGAGAAAAGAAGTCTGTAACATACAATGGTAAAAATATTAGATTGGCGGCAGACTTATCCACAGAGACCTGGCAGGCCAGAAAGAGCTGGCATGATATATTCAGAGCACTCAACGAGAAAAACATGCAGCCAAGAATACTCTATCCAGCTAGGCTATCATTGAAAATAGAAGGAGAGATCAAAAGCTTCCAGGACAAACAAAAACTGAAAGAATTTGCAAACACCAAACCAGCTCTACAGGAAATATTGAAAGGGGTCCTCTAAGCAAAGAGAGAGCCTAAAAGTAGTAGATCAGAAAGGTACAGAGACAGTATACAGTAACAGTCAACTTACAGGCTACTAATGGCACTAAATTCATATCTCTCAATAGTTACCCTGAATGTTAATGGGCTAAATGCCCCAATCAAAAGACACAGGGTATCAGAATGGATAAAAAAACAAAACCCATCAGTATGTTGCCTACAAGAAACTCATTTTAGACGCGAAGACACCTCCAGATTGAAAGTGAGGGGGTGGAAAACAATTTACCATGCTAATGGGCATCAGAAGAAAGCTGGGGTGGCAAACCTTATATCAGATCAATTAGATTTTAAGCCAAAGACTATCATAAGAGATGAGGAAGGACACTATATCCTACTCAAAGGGTCTGTCCAACAAGAAGATCTAACAATTTTAAATATCCATGCCCCTAACGTGGGAGCAACCAACTATATCAAACAATTAATAACAAAATCAAAGAAACACATCAATAATCATACAATAATAGTAGGGGACTTGAACACTCCCCTCACTGAAATGGACAGATCATCCAAACAAAAGATCAACAAGGAAATAAAGGCCTTAAATGACACACTGGACCAGATGGACATCACAGATATATTCAGAACATTTCATCCCAAAGCAACAGAATACACATTCTTCTCTAGTGCACATGGAACCTTCTCCAGAATAGATCACATCCTGGGTCACAAATCAGGTCTCAACCAGTATCAAAAGATTAGGATTATTCCCTGCATATTTTCAGACCACAATGCTCTGAAGCTAGAACTCAATCACAAGAGGAAAGCTGGAAAGAACCCAAATACATGGAGACTAAACAGCATCCTTCTAAAGAATGAATGGGTTAACCAGGAAATTAAAGAAGAATTGAAAAAATTCATGGAAACAAATGATAATGAAAACACAACAGTTCAAAATCTGTGGGACACAGCAAAGGCAGTCCTGAGAGGAAAATATATAGCAGTACAAGCCTTTCTCAAGAAACAAGAAAGGTCTCAAGTATACAACCTAACGCTACACGTAAAGGAGCTGGAGAAAGAACAAGAAAGAAACCCTAAACCCAACAGGAGAAGAGAAATCATAAAGATCAGAGCAGAAATCAACGAAATAGAAACCAAAAAAAAAAACAATAGAAAAAATCAATGAAACTAGGAGCTGGTTCTTTGAAAGAATCAATAAGATTGATAAACCCCTGGCCAGACTCATCAAAAAGAAAAGAGAAAGGACCCAAATAAATAAAATCATGAATGAAAGAGGAGAGATCACAACTAACTCCAAAGAAATACAGACAATTATAAGAACATACTATGAGCAACTCTACGCCAACAAATTGGACAATCTGGAAGAAATGGATGCATTCCTAGAGACATATAAACTACCACAACTGAACCAGGAAGAAATAGAAAACCTGAACAGGCCCATAACCAGTAAGGAGATTGAAACAGTCATCAAAAATCTCCAAACAAACAAAAGCCCAGGGCCAGACGGCTTCCCAGGGGAATTCTACCAAACATTTAAAGAAGAACTAATTCCTATTCTCCTGAAACTTTTCCAAAAAAATAGAAATGGAAGGAAAACTTCCAAACTCATTTTATGAGGCCAGCATCACCTTGATCCCCAAACCAGACAAGGATCCCACCAAAAAAGAGAACTACAGACCAATATCCTTGATGAACACAGACGCAAAAATTATCACCACAATACTAGCCAATCGGATTCAACAGTACATTAAAAGGATTATTCACCACGATCAGGTGGGATTTATTCCAGGGCTGCAGGGTTGGTTCAACATCCGCAAATAAATCAATGTGATAGAACACATTAATAAAAGAAAGAACAAGAACCATATGATACTCTCAATAGATGCTGAAAAAGCATTTGACAAATACAGCATCCCTTCCTGATCAAAACTATTCAAAGTGTGGGGATAGAGGGCACATACCTCAATATGATCAAAGCCATCTATGAAAAACCCACCGCAAATATCATTCTCAATGGAGAAAAACTGAAAGCTTTTCCATTAAGGTCAGGAACACGGCAGGGATGTCCATTATCACCACAGTTATTCAACATAGTACTAGAAGTCCTAGCCTCAGCAATCAGACAACAAAAAGAAATTAAAGGCATCCAAATTGGTAAAGAAGAAGTCAAACTATCACTCTTCGCAGATGATATGATACTATATGTGGAAAACCCAAAAGACTCCACTCCAAAACTGTTAGAACTTGTCCAGGAATTCAGTAAAGTGTCAGGATATAAAATCAATGCACAGAAATCAATTGCATTTCTGTACACCAACAACAAGACTGAAGAAAGAGAAATTAAGGAGTCAATCCCATTTACAATTGTACCCAAAACTATAAGATACCTAGGAATAAACCTAACCAAAGAGACTAAGAATCTATACACAGAAAATTATAAAGTACTCATGAAAGAAATTGAGGAAGACACAAAAAAATGGAAAAATGTTCCATGCTCCTGGATGGGAAGATTAAATATTGTGAGAATGTCTATGCTACCTAAAGCAATCTACACATTTAATGCAATCCCTATCAAAATACCATCCATTTTTTTCAAAGAAATGGAACAAATAATCCTAAAATTTATATGGAACCAGAAAAGACCTCGAATAGCCAAAGGAATATTGAAGAACAAAGTCAAAGTTGGTGGCATCACAATTCCGGACTTCAAACTCTATTACAAAGCTGTCATCATCAAGACAGCATGGTACTGGCACAAAAACAGACACATCGATCAGTGGAACAAAATAGAGAGCCCAGAAATCGACCCTCAACTCTATGGTCAACTCATCTTCGACAAAGCAGGAAAGAATGTCCAATGGAAAAAAGACAGCCTCTTCAATAAATGGTGCTGGGAAAATTGGATAGCCACATGCAGAAAAATGAAATTGGACAACTTCGTTACACCACACACGAAAATAGACTCCAAATGGATGAAGGACCTCAATGTGAGAAAGGAATCCATCCAAATCCTTGAGGAGAATGCAGGCAGCAACCTCTTCGACCTCAGCCGTAGCAACATCTTCCTAGGAACAACGGCAAAGGCAAGGGAAGCAAGGGCAAAAATGAACTATTGGGATTTCATCACGATCAAAAGCTTTTGCACAGCAAAGGAAACAGTTAACAAAACCAAAAGACAACTGACAGAATGGGAGAAGATATTTGCAAACGACATATCAGATAAAGGGCTAGTAGTCAAAATCTATAAGGAACTTAGCAAACTCAACACCCAAAGAACAAACAATCCAATCAAGAAATGGGCAGAGGACATGAACAGACATTTCTGCAAAGAAGACATCCAGATGGCCAACAGACACATGAAAAAGTGCTCCACGTCACTCGGCATCAGGGAAATACAAATCAAAACCACAATGAGATATCACCTCACACCAGTCAGAATGGCTAAAATGAACAAGTCAGGAAATGACAGATGCTGGAGAGGATGTGGAGAAAGGGGAACCCTCCTCCACTGTTGGTGGGAGTGCAAGCTGGTGCAACCACTCTGGAAAACAGCATGGAGGTTCCTCAAAATGTTGAAAATAGAACTACCCTATGACCCAGCAATTGCACTACTGGGTATTTACCCTAAAGATACAAACATAGTGATCTGAAGGGGCACGTGTACCCGAATGTTTATAGCAGCAATGTCTACAATAGCCAGACTATGGAAAGAACCTAGATGTCCATCAACAGATGAATGGATAAAGAAGATGTGGTATATATACACAATGGAATACTATGCAGCCATCAAAAGAAATGAAATCATGCCATTTGCGACGACGTGGATGGAACTAGAACATATCATGCTTAGTGAAATAAGTCAATCGGAGAAAGACAACTATCATATGATCTCCCTGATATGAGGACATGGAGAAGCAACATGGGGGGGTAGGGGGATAGGAGAAGAGTAAATGAAACAAGATGGGATTGGGAGGGAGACAAACCATAAATGACTCTTAATCTCACAAAACAAACTGGGGGTTGCTGGGGGGAGGTGGGATTGGGAGAGGGGGAGCGGGCTATGGACATTGGGGAGGGGAGGCGAACCATAAGAGACTATGGACTCTGAAAAACAACCTGAGGGTTTTGAAGGGTCAGGGGTGGGAGGTTGGGGTAACAAGTGGTGGGTAATGGGGAGGGCACGTTTTGCATGGAGCACTGGGTGTTGTGCAAAAAGAATGAATACTGTTACACTGAAAAAATAAATAAAATGAAAAAAAATAAAGTATTTAGCTTAATACACAAACAAGAAGAGGAAGATCATCAAATATTCAGTCCTTAATTTATTCAAAAAAATCTTATCCTACAATAAAAAATAACAAATAGGAGAGTCTAGATGGAAGGGAAGTAGGAGGAGGTGCCATTTCAACCTGTACCCTAAAGTGAGCTGATCACCTACCAAAGAACTCTGATCACCCATGAAATCAGCTTGAGGTCAGAATTATACACGTCTGGATCTCTACAGGAGCAGAAGATGCGAGTGGGCAGGTAAAGCAGAGTGGGAACATCAGACTGATATTAGAAGATAAACAAAAGGGGGAGGGAGCCACCAGAGGCAACCAATTGGAAAGTAATACCCCAATACGAGAGTGCCCTGCATCTGGGGACCAGCTAGCTTGGAGTCTGGTTGAAAGCACTCAAAAAAAAAAAAAAAAAGAGCAAAGCATCGAGGGGGAAATTGTGGGAATTGGGGCAGTTAGGGACAGGGGCTTAAGTCCCCGGACCCAGGCCAGCCTCCCCTGGTGCTGAGCCAGAGAGCATGTGGAGGAGAAACCAGGTCTTGGTCCCTGAGCTGCCAGCGTGCCTGAGCCGCCAGTGCACCCGAGATTGCATGGGGTGCTCCTGTGAGGGGCTGGGTGCCTCGTCAGATGGCATCCCTGAAACGCGCGCATCCCACATACTCCCCTGGGAGAGGTGCTCACAGGCGCTAGCCGGGAGCTCTGGCACCAGGAAAAATGAGGTATTCCCAGCCCAGGCCAGCGAGAAAATCTCAGTGTGCGATCGCTGCTTGGAACCTCTCTGGCGATCTGGAGCTGACCAGACACCCACCGCTGCCATGGTTTTGGGTACAAGGAGGAGATCCTGCATCCCCAGGGACCATGACTCAGAATCGACTCTGCCAGCAGCTCTGCAGAGTATTCTGAGGCTTCTCTCTGAGAGTGAGGTCTGGGTGCAGTTTGCTCTCTTCTAAAACTCCAAAAATCATCAAAACCTGTGAAGGCGAGAGAAAACAGATGAACAAATATAAAAACCTCCAGAGAACAGAAGCCTGAAAAAAAAAATGGTTTCCTAAGAGCCTGCCCCCTTGAGGGGGGGCGGGAGGACTTAACTCAGGGAACATCGTTGGCTGAAAACCCAAGTGGCAGGCCCCTCCCCAAGAAAAATTTCCAAGAAGGAAGAAAAAAAATAAAAGAAGACGACGACAAAAGAACAACAACCACTACTTCATAAATACAACTTTTAGTTTTAACTCTTTACCACTATTCTGGTTCTTTTTTTTATACATATAGATAATTTTTTAACCTACTTACCATCACAGGGAGATGTCCAGTACATCAAATTCCTTAATAACCTTCTAACCTGAACTTTTTGATACATACCACCGTGTTTTACTTTTGCTTTTCTTTTTAATTTTTTTAAAAAAATTTAATTTAGTTTACGCTAGTTTATTCTTTTTTAATTTTTATTTTCTAATACATATAGAGTTAAACTTCAAGGTAATCCCCTTTCCCCAATCAATGCTACCCCTATAGGCAAACCAATTTGTAATCCCCCTGTATCTTAGGAAAGTTGAGTCCCTTAACAAAGACATCAAGATACATCCAGGAAGAATCAAAATAAGCTTCCTCGCCCACACTGAGAATTTATAACCACTTTCCAATCTTTTCCTTCTGCCAGTGTTTCTGTGTATTTGTGTTTGTCCTGATAGTATATAAATCTTACACTTGTGGTTCTTTTTGACGAGGTTCTTCCTTTTTTTGCTTATATATATATTTTCTCTTGTCATATATTTTTATCAGTCTTTCTGTTGGTCTGTTTTTGATTGTATGCTTCATAAATCTTACCATGGAGCCCATTTGGGCTGAGCCTTCTCTTTTATCTTCCCTTCTCTCTTCTCTCTCTCTTTTCTTTTTTTTTCCCTCTATTTCTTTTTTTTTTCTTTTTTCTCTCATTTGGGTGGGGAATCCTGATTGCACAGAAGCATTCCAGGGTGCACCTTGACTGCACCACAATCGACACACCCAGCTCCATCCGTTCAGTCATCTCTTACCAAAATGACTGGGAGGAGGAATACCCAACAGAAGAAAAATAGAGAGGATGGACCTTCTGCAACAGAGCTAATGGCTATCGACATAGACAATATGTCAGAAGGTGAATTCAGGTTAACAATTATCCAGGCAATAGCTAGGTTGGAGAAAGTCACAGATGACCAAACGTAATCGATTAGGGCAGAACTGAAAGCCACCAGGGATGATGTTTAATGCTCTCAATGAGTTCCAATCTAATCTAAATTCTCTAAAAGCTAGGGAAACTGAGACAGAAGGTGGAATTAGTGATCTGGAGGACAAACAGAGAGAAAGAAAGGATCAGGAGGAAGCCTGGAACAAACAGCTCAGAAGCCACAAAAACAGAATCAGGGAATTAAATGATGCCATGAAACGTTCCAACGTCAGAATTATTGGAATACCTGAAGGGGAGGAAATGGAAAGAAGTCTAGAAGATATAGTGGAAGAAGTTGTCTATGAAAATTTTCACAATCTCACGAATGGAAACAGCGTTCATGTACTAGAAGCAGAACGGTTTCCCCCCAAGATGTTAGATTCTCGAACGTCCTTGTGACACCTGATAGTTAAAATGAAGAATTACAATTCTAGACAGATCCAATTAAAAGCAGCTAGGACAAAGAAGCTCCTTACCTACAGAGGAAAGAGCATTAAAATAATTTCAGACCTGGGACGCCTGGGTGGCTCAGTTGGTTGGGCAGCTGCCTTCGGCTCAGGTCATGATCCTAGCGTCCTGGGATCGAGTCCCATATCGGGCTCCTTGCTCGGCAGGGAGCCTGCTTCTCCCTCTGCCTCTGCCTACTTGTGATCTTTCTCTCTGTCTCTCTCTCTGACAAATAAATAAATAAATAAAATAATTTCAGACCTGTCCACAGAGACGTGGCAAGCCAGGAAGGACTGGCAAAATATATTCAGAGTACTAAATGAGAAGAACATGCAACCAAGAATACTTTATCCAGCAAGACTGATATTCAGAATGGATGGAGAGATAAAGACTTTCCAAGACGGGCAACGCTTAAAAGACCATGAAACCACCAAGCCGACACTGCAGGAAATATTAAGGGGGGTCCTATAAAAGAGAAAAAATCCTAAGAATATCATTGAACAGAAATAGAGAGACAATCTACAGACAGAAAGACTTCAAAGGTAACACGATGTCAATAAAAACGTATCTATCAATAATCACTCTCAATGTGAATGTCATAAGTGCACCAATAAAATGACACAGGGTTGCAGATTAGATAAAAGACAGGACACATTCATATGTTGTCTTAAAGAGACCCATTTTGAACCTAAGGATACACCCAGACTGAAAGTGAAGGGATGAAGAAGCATCTTTCATGCAAATGGACCTCAAAAGAAGGCCGGGGTAGCGATTCTCATATCAGATAAATTAGATTTTAAACTAAAGACTGTAGTCAGAGATACAGAAGGACACGACATAATTCTTTTTTTTTTTTTTTTTTTTTTTTTTTAAAGATTTATTTATTTGACAGATAGAGATCACAAGCAGGCAGAGAGAGAGAGAGGAGGAAACAGGCTTCCTGCTGAGCAGAGAGCCCGATGTGGGGCTTGATCCCAGGACCCTGGGATCATGACCTGAGCCGAAGGCAGCGGCTTAACCCACTGAGCCACCCAGGTGCCCCACGACATAATTCTTAAAGGGAGTATCCACCAAGATGATCTAACAATTGTAAATATCTATGCCCCCAATATGGGAGCAGCCAACTATATAAGAAAACTATTAATCAAGATAAAGAGTCATATTGATATGAATACATTAATAGTAGGAGATCTTAATATGCCTCTCTCAGTAACAGACAGATCATCGAAGCAGAAAATCAAAAAATAAATAAGATCATTGAATGACACATTGGACCAGATGGACCTCATATACATATACAGAACATTCCACCCTAAAAGAACAGAAAACTCATTCTTCTAAATTGCACATGGATCCTTCTCCAGAAGAGACGATATATTGGTTCACAAAGCAGGACTCAACTGATACCAAAAGACTGATATTATTCCCTGCATATTCTCAGATCATAATGCTCTGAAAATGGAACTCAATCACAAGGAAAAGTTCAAAAAGAACTCAAACACCTGGAAGCTATAGACCACCTTTCTTAAGAATGTTTGGAATTGTGAAGTGTGTAAACCTGGTGATTCACAGACCTGTACCCCTGGGGATAAAAATGCATTCTATGTTTTAAGAAAAAAATAAGAAATAAATTAAAAAAAATTTAAATGGAATTGGGGAAAAAAGAATGCTTGCATCAAACAGGAGATCAAAGATGAACTTAAACAATTCATGGAAACCAATGAGAACGAAGACACTTCGGTCCAAAACCTATGGGATACAGCAAAGGCGGTTCTAAGGGGGAAATACATAGCTATCCAAGCCTCCCTCAAAAAAAATGGAAAAATCCAGAATACACCAGCTCTCTCTACACCTTAAAGAACTGGAGAATCAACAACAAATCAAACCAAAACCACATGCAAGAAGGGAAATAATCAAGATTAGAGCGGAGAGCAATGAGGTAGAAACCAGAGATACAGTAGAACGTATCAATGAAACTAGAAGCTGGTTTTTTGAAAGAATCAATAAGATCGATAAACCATTGGCCACACTAATTCAAAAGAAAAGAGAGAAAGTCCAAATTAATAAAATTATGAATGAAAAGGGAGAGATCACAACGACCACCAAGGAAATAGAAACAATCATCAGAAATTATTACCAGCAGTTATATGCCAATAAGCTTAGCAATCTAGATGAAATGGATGCATTCCTGGAAAACTATAAAGTCCCAAAATTTAACCAGGAAGAAATGGACAACCTGAATAGACTGAAATCTAGTAACGAGATTGAAGCAGTGATCAAAAACCTCCCAAAAAACAAGAGCCCAGGACCTGATGGATTCCCTGGGGAATTCTACCAAACTTTCAAAGAAGAAATAACACCAATTCTCCTGAAGCTGTTCTAAAAAATTGAAGCAGAAGGAAAACATCCAGACTCTTTTTATGAAGCCAGCATTACCCTGATCCGCAAACCAGGCAAAGACCCTAACATAAAGGAGAATTTGAGGCCAATATCACTTATGAATATGGATTATAAGGTTGTCATCAGGATCCTAGCAAACAGGATACAACACCACATTCAAAAGATTATCCACCATGACGAGGTGTGATTCATCACTGGGTTACAAGGATTGCACAACATTCGCAAATCAATCATTGTGATAGAACAAATCAATAAGAGAAGAGAGAAGAAACACATCATCCTCTCAATTGATACAGAAAAGCATTTGACAAAATCCAGCCTCCATTCCTCATGAAAATGCTACAAAGTATAGGGATAGAGGGAACATTCCTGAACTTCATAAAATCTATCTTTGAAAGACCCACATCAAATATCATCCTCAATGGGAAAAAGCTTGCAGCCTTCCCGTTGAGATCAGGAACATGACAAGGATGCCCACTCTCACCACTCTTGTTCAACATAATATTAGAAGTCCTAGAAACGGCAATCAGACAACAAAGTGAAATAAAAGATATCCAAATTAGCAATGTAGAAGTCAAACTCTCTCTCTTTGCAGACGACATGATTCTTTATATGGAAAACCCCAAAGACTCCACCCCCATACTACTAGAACTCATACAGCAATTCAGTAAACATGTTAGGATACAAAGTCAATGTACAGAAATCAGTGGCTTCCTTATACACTAACAATGAAAATACAGAAAGGGAAATTAGAGAATCGATTCCATTTACTATAGCACCAAGAACCATAAGATACCTGGGAATAAACCTAACCAAAGAGATAAAGGACCTGTACTCAAGGAACTACAGAACATGCATGAAAGCAATTGCAGAAGACACTAAAAGATGCAAGACCGTTCCATGTTCTTGGATTGGAAGAATAAACATTGGTAAATGTCTATACTGCCTAGAGCAATCTATACTTTTAATGCCATACCAATCAAAATTCCACCAGTATTTTTCAAAGAGCTGGAGCAAATAATCCTAAAATTTGTATGGAATCAGAAGAGACCCCAAATTGCTAAGGAAATGTTAACACACAAAAACAAAATTGGTGGCATCACGTTACCCGATTTCAAGCTTTCCTACAAAGCTGTGATCACCAAGACAGTGTGGTACTGGCATAAAAACAGACACATTGAGCAGAGAACAGAGTGGAGAGCCCAGATATGGACCCTCAACTCTATGCGCAAATAATCTACGACAAAACAGGAAAAATATACAATGGAAAAAAGACAGTCTCTTCAATAAATGGTGCTGGGAAACTGGACAGCTATATGTAGAAGAATGAAACTCGACCATTCTCTTACACCGTACACCAAGATAAACTCGAAATGGATAAAAGACCTCAACATGAGACAGGAATCCATCAGAATCCTAGAGGAAAACAGGGGCAGTAACATCTTCGATATCAGCCACAGCAACTTCTTTTAAGATATGTCTCCAAGGGCCAAGGAAACAAAAGCCAAAATGAACTCTTGGGACTTCATCATGATCAAAAGCTTCTGCACAGCAAAGGAAACAGTCAACAAAACACAAAGGCAACCCACCGAATGGGAGAAGATATTTGCAAATGACAGTACAGACAAAAAGTTGTTATCCATGATCTATAAAGAACTCCTCAAAATCAACACACACAAAACAGATAATCATATCAAAAAATGGGCAGAAGATATGAACAGACACTTCTCCAATGAGGACATAAAAATGGCTATCAGACACATGAAAAAATGTTCATCATCACTAGCCATCAGGGAGATTCAAATTAAAACCACATTGAGATACCACCTGACACCAGTTAGAATGGCCAAAATTAGCAAGACAGGAAACAACGTGTGTTGGAGAGGTTGTGGATAAAGGGGAACCCTCTTACACTGTTGGTGGGAATGCAAGTTAGTGCAACCACTCTGGAGAACAGTGTGGAGATTCCTCAAGAAATTAAAAATAGAGCTTCCCTATGACCCTGCAATTGCACTGCTGGGTATTTACCGCAAAGATACAGATGTAGTGAAAAGAAGAGCCACCTGTACCCCAATATTTAAGCAACAATGACCATGGTCGTCAGACTCTGGAAAGAACCAAGATGTCCTTCAACGGACAAATGGATAAAGAAGATGTTGTCCATATGCACAATGAAGTATTATGCCTCCATCAGAAGGGATGAATACCCAACTTTTGTAGCAACATGGACGGAACTGGAAGAGATTATGCTGAGCGAAATAAGTCAAGCAGAGAGAGTCAAGTATCATATGGTCTCACTTATTTGTGGAGTATATAAAAAACATGGAGGTAATGGGGAGATGGAGAGGAGAAGGGAGTTGACGGAAACTGGAAGGGGAGATGAACCATGAGAGACTATGGACTCTGAAAAACAACCTGAGGTTATGAAGCGGCGGGGGGTGGGATGTTGGGGAAGGAGGTGGAGAATAATAGAGAGGGCACGTATTGCATGGCGCACTGGTTGTGGTGCAAAAACAATGAGTTATTACGCTGAAAATAAATAAATTAAATAATAAAAAGATACACGTAGAAAAAAAGAGAGAGAATAAAAAAGAAAAGAAAAAAAAGAGTTAAAGAGAGAGAGAGAGAGAGAGTCAGGAAAAAACAGGGAAGAGAAATGAGAAGGCTCAACCCAAAGATTTATGAATTATACAAACAAAAGCAGACAAACAAAAAGACTGATAAAAGTATATGGCAAGAGAAAAAAATATATATGTATATATGTAAAAGCAAAAATAGGAAGGACCTCATCAGAAAGAACCCCAAGTATAAAATTTCTACACTATCAAAACAAACACAGATATACATAAACACTGACAGAAGAAAAAGATGTGAGAGTTGTTATAAATTCTGTGTGGCTGAGAAGGTTATTTTATTCTTCCTGGATGTATCTTGATGTCTTTGTTAAAGAACTCAAGTTTCCTAAGATAAAGGGGATTAAAAATTGGTTTACCTATAGGGGTAGCATTGATTGGGGAAAGGGGATTACCTTGACGTTCAACTCTATATGAATAATAGAAAATAAAAATAAAAATAAATAAATAAATAAATAAAATAAAAATAATTAAAAATAAAAATAAAAAAGGAATAAACTAGACTAAACTTTACTAAAATTTAAAAATATTAAAAAAATAGAAAAGTGAAAGAAAAACATGGGTGTATGTATCAATAAGTTCAGCTTAGAAGGTTATTATGGAATTTGTTGTACTGGACATCTCACTGTGATGGTAAATAAGTTAAAAATTATATATATATATATGTATATGTGTACGTGTATATATAATATATGTATATTATATATATATATATTTATTTATATTTATATGTGTATATGTATATATACTAGATAGTGGGAATGAGTTAAAACTAAAAGTTGTATCTATGAAGTAGTGGTGGTTGTTCTCTTGCTGTCTTTTTTTTTTTTTCTTACCTGGTTGGTTTTCTGGGGGAGGGGCCTGTCACTTGGGTTTTCAGTCAATGATGTTCCTTGAGTTATGTCCTCCAACCCCTGTCAAGGGGATGGGCTCTGAGGAAACCATTTTTTTTTTCAGGCTTTTGTTCTCTGGAGGTTTTTATGTTTGTTCATCTGTTTTCTCTCACCTTAATAGCTTTTGATGGTTTTTGGAGGTTTAGGGGAAAGCAAACTGCAGCCTGATCTCCCTCTCAGAGAGAAGCCTCAGCCTGCTACCTGTTGGTGCTGGAGAGTGCATAAATTCCCCCTTGGCCACTGGCAGAGCAGGTTCTGAGTCATGGTCCCTGGGGATGCAGGATCTCCTGCTTGTATTCAAAACCACTGTAGCGGTGGCTGGCTGGGCAGCTCCAGACCGCCAGAGAAGTTCCAAGCAGCTACTGCACACTGAGATTTTCCAGCTGCCCCGGGCTGGGAGTGCCTGGACTTTCCAGGTCTGAGAGCTCCCCGCTGGCACCTGTGCACACCTCTTCTAGGGTATGGTATGGGGCAGGCTTGTCTCAGGCTCTGATTCCTTGGCACCTCAGGCTCTGATCCCTTGGCATGGGTCTAAGAGCATCATGCTGGTGTCTGCCCACACCTCTCTCAAAGAACGCCATCTGGCGAGGCTCCCAGCCCCTCATGGGAGCTGGACGCCACGTGTTCTCAGGCGCCCTGGCTGCTCAGGGACCAAGACCTGTTTTCTCCGCTGCACTCTCTCTGGCTCAGTGCCAAGGGAGGCTGTCCTGGGTCCGGGGACTTAAGCCCCTCTCCCTAACCACCCCAATTCCCACAACATCCCCCCATGATCCTTTGCTCTTTTTTGAGTGCTTTCAACCAGACTCCAAGTTAATGCTGGTCCCCAGACACAGGGCACTCTTGTATTGGGGTATTACTTTCCAATCGGTCGCCTCTGGTTGCTCCCTCCCCCTTTTGTTTATCTTCCAATATCAGTCCGATGTTCCCACTCCGCTTTACCTGCCCACTGGTGTCTTCTGCCTCTGTAGAGATCCAGATGTGTATAATTCTGATCTCAGGCTGATTTCATGGATGATCAGAGTTCTTTGGTAGGTAATCAGCTCACTTTAGGGTACAGGTTGAAACTGTGCCTCCTCTTACTTCCCCGCCATCTTGTCTCTCCCAACTCTCAGTTTGTTTTGTGAGATTAAGAGTCTCTTATGGTTTGTTTCCCTCCCAATCCCATCTTGTTTCATTTATTCCACATAGAAGTAAGATCAGTAGTAATAGTCTTTCTTTTTCTGACTTAGTATATTTAGCATAATTTCCTCCAGGGCTATCCGTATTGTTGCAAATGAAAATTTCCATTTGCTATGGCTAAATAATACTGCATTTTTGTATGTGTATTTATATTTAAAATATTTTTTAATCTACAGACACCTAAGTTTTTTCCATATCTGGCAATTGTAAATAATACTACAATAAACCTGGGTGTGTTTATACTATTTCAATTTAGTGTTTCTGTTTTCTTCAGATAAATAGCCAGAAGTGGAATTGCTGAATTATATAGTAGTTCTGTTTTGATTTTTTCAGAACTTCTCCAGTGTTTTTTATAGTGGCAGTCCAAATTTACATTTCTGCCAGCAATGCACGGGGTTCCAATTTCTCCACATCTGCACTGACACTTGTTAATTCTGGTGTTTTTGGTTTTCGGTTTTTTGCTTTTTTTTCTTATCCATTCTAATGGATAATAAAGGTGTGAGGTGATATTTTGGAGTAGTATTAATTTACATTTCCATAATGATTATTTTTTTGAGCACTTTTCAATGTACCAGTTCGACATCCACATGTCTTTGACAAAGTGTCTATTCAGATATTCTGTCCATTTTTAAATCAGATTACATGGGTTTTGTTGTGTGGTAATGATGGTGGTGATGTTGGTTATGAAGTTGTACAACTCCTTTATATATTTTGTTATATTAAACCTGTAACAGAAATAGATATTTTGAACATTTTCCCCACAGTTTGTTCCCTTCTCATTTTTTGGACGTTTTCTGTTGTTGTGAAGAAGTTTGATGTAATCCTACATACTCAGTTTTGCTTTTGTTACCTTTGCTTTTGAAGTCAAATTAAAAAAAAAAACTATCACCAATTCCAACAATAAGGATCTATGCCTGTTGTTTTTCTTCTGGGAATTTCATGATTTCAGTTCTTAAAATTAAAATCTTTAATCCACACTGACTTAATTTTTGTATATAGTGCTGCTCAATAGTGGCCTAGTTTCCCTTTTTTTTTTTTTTTTTTTTTGGCATGTGACTGTCCAGATTTCCTGACACCATTAATTGAAAAGACTGTCATTTCCCCATGATATATCCATGGCTTCTTTGTCATAAATAACTTTACCATGTGCTCATGGAAATATTTCTGGGCTCCCTAATATGTTCTGTTTTACTTTCTTTTTTCTTTTCTTTTTTTTAGAGAAAGAGAGAAAATCGGGGGCAGGGCACAGGGAGCGGGAGAGAGAGAGAATCTTAAGCAGGTTCCATAGCCAGGTCATAGCCTGAGGTGGAGCTTGATCTCACAGTCCTGAGATGATGACCTGAGCTGAAATCAAAGTCAGACACTAATTGACTGAATCACCCAGGCACAAATCTATTCTCTTCTATTGAATGGTGTTTCTGTTTTTGTGTTAATACATACTGTTTTGATAACTGCAACTGCAATACAGCTTGAAATCAGGGAGGATCATATCTCGAGATATACTCTTCTTTCTTAAGATTGCTTTGGCTATTCAAGGTATTTTGTGGTTCCATAAAACATTTAAAATTTGTTTTATTTCACAGAATTTTAATAGGAATTGCATTTAATGTATAGATTGCTTTAGATATTGTAGAAATTTTAACAATATAAACTCTTTCAATCCATGAGCATGGTACATCTTTCTATTTATTTGTGCCTTCTTCAACTTTTTCATCAATCTCAGGTTTTTAGTGTACAGGTCTTTCATCTATTTGTTTAAATTTCGTCCTTTGTATTTTATTCTTTTTGGTGTGATTATAAATTAAATTTTTAAAATTTTCCTTTATATTTGTTACTAATGCATAGAACTGAAACATGTTTGTGTATTGATTTTGTATCCTGCTATTTTATGACTTCATTATTTCTAACAGTTTTGTCTGTTTTTTGGTTCAGTCCCTAAGGTTTTGTGCATAAAAAGTCATGCTGTGTGGAAATAGAGACAGTTTTACTTTTCCCTTGAAATTTGAAGTTTTATTTCTCGTTCTTACCTAATTTTTCTGGCTCAGGCTTACAATATTATGTTTAATAAAAATGATTAGAGGGGCGCCTGGGTGGCTCAGTGGGTTAAGCCGCTGCCTTCGGCTCAGGTCATGATCCCAGGGTCCTGGGATCGAGTCCCACATCGGGCTCTCTGCTCAGCGGGGTGCCTGCTTCCCTCCCTCTCTCTCTGCCTGCCTCTCTATCTACTTGTGATCTCTCTCTGTCAAATAAAGAAATAAAAAAAATCTTTAAAAAAATGATTAGAGTGGGCATCCTTGTTTTGTTCCTGATCTTAGAGTAAAGAGTTCAGTTTTCCACCTCTGTGTGTTAACTGTGGAATTTCCATATTCGGCCTTTATTATGTTGTGATAAATTTCCTTTATATGCAGTTTGTTTAGAGTTTTTATCATAAATGTATGTTGAATTTTGTCACATGTTTCTCTACAACTCTTCAGGTGATCATATAATTTTTATCCTTCATTTTGTGAATGTGATTTATCACATTGGTTTGCAGAGGATTAACCATCTTTTAATTTCTAGAATAAACACCACTTGATCATGATGTATCCCATATATTTTTTGTTTGTTGTATTTCCATTTCATTTGTCTCCACAATTTTATTTTCTTTTTTGATTTTTCTTTTATCTCTTTTTTTCCAGTAAAATATTGTTTCATCTCCACATACTTGTGAATTTTTAAGTTTCTTTTAAAAATATTTTATTTATTTATTTGAGTGAGAGAGAACATGTGTAGGGGGAGCAGAGGGAAAGGGAGAGTAGACTCCCTGCTAAGATCCTGACAAGGGTCTTGATCTCAGGACCTGAGATCATGATCTCAACAGAAAGTAGACACTTAACGAACGGAGCCATCCAGGTATCCACCAGTTTTCTTTTTGTAATTGATTTCCTATTTCATACCATATGATTTCTTATTTCATACCAATAAAAGATGATTGATATGATTTCAATCTTCCTAAATTATGTAAAACTTATTTTGGGTCCTAACATGTGGCCTATCCTGGAAAATATTCCATATGCACTTGATTTAAGGCTAATGTTTACTCATTGATTTTCTGTGTGGTTGATCTAAATACTAACGAAAGTGGGAGTATTAGAGTTCATTGTTCTTATTTTATTATTTTTTTCTCACTTTAGGTATGTTAATATTTGCCTTATATATTTAAATGGTCCTGTGTTGGATGCATAATATTTTACAATGTTTTATTTTCTTGTGGGATTAACTCCTATATCATTTATAATGTCTTTCTTTGCCTCTTTCTATGGTCTTTGTTTTAGTCTGTTTTCTCTTGTATAATATAGTTTTCCCAGATTTATTTTCCATTTGCATGAAATATTTTTTTCTGTTTGCTTTCAGTCCATATACCTGAATTAAATGAATCTTTTTAACCTTTTTCTATCTATTCATCCACTCTGTTTTTGATTGAATAATTTGATTCATTTACTTCTAAACATATTTTGTTAATTGTTTTTACCCTGGTTTGTAATTATTCTGGATTTTGTGTGTGATTTGATTGTTTTGTGTGGTGGCATGCTTAGATTCCTTTCTCTTTTTGCCTTTTTTAAATCAATTATAAGTTCTGCTTTGCAAGTACTATACGACTTGTAAAAGAAAATTATAAAAACAGTCTATTTTAATTCATTAAAACTTCAGTTTTAACATATTGTAAAACTATACACTTTTAGCCTTCTCTCAAACTTTTATGTTTTTAATGTCACAATATACATCTTATTAATCTTTGTATTCCATAACAAACTATATTTTTACTATTTTTTTCTTTTAGACTTCATACTAGTTTACAAATGATTAACTCACCATCTTTGCATTAGATTATTCTGAACTTTCTTACAAGATCTAACAAGGTTTCTTACATATTTCTTACAAGATCTTTTTTTTTTATTTGACAGAGAGAGAGATCACAAGTAGGCAGAGAGAGAGGAGGAAACAGGCTCCCTGCCGAGCAGAGAACCCAATGCGGGGCTCCATCCCAAGACCCTGAGATCATGACCTGAGGCGAAGGCAGCAGCTTAATCCACTGAGCCACCCAGGTGCCCCCTTACAAGATCTTTTATTGTTACTAATTAGTACCCTTCTATTTCATTTAAAGAACTCCCTTTAACATTGCTTATGTTTGGGGTAATGAAGTACTGTAGCTTTGCTTATGTTTTAAACTTGTCTTTTGCTCAAGTCTTTAACCCATTTTGAGATGGTTTTTGTATAAGTCATAAAATATGTGTCTCTTATCATCTTTTATGTCTATATCCTGTTTTCCCAACACATTTTTTTTTGTTTTTTGTTTTGGTTTTGGTTTTCTTTTTGTTACAAAAAGGTGATTTTTTTAATTTGTTTATTTTCAGCCTAACAGTGTTCATTGTTTTTTCACCACACACAGTGCTCCATGCAGAACGTGTCCACCCAATTACCTACCACCTGGTTCCTCAACCTCCCACCACACCACACCTTCAAAAATCCTCTGGTTGTTTTTCAGAGTCCATAGTCTCTCATGGTTCATTTCCCCTTCCAGTTTCCCTCAAATCCCTCTCCTCTCCATCTCCTCATGTCCTCCATGTTCTTTGTTATGCGCCACAAATAAGTGAAACCATATGACACTTGACTCTCTCTGCTTGACTTATTTCACTCAGCAGAATATCTTCAAGTCCCGTCCATGTTGCTACAACAGTTGGGTATTCATCCTTTCTGATGGAGGCATAATACTCCATCGTGTATATGGACAATATCTTCCTTATCCATTCATTCGTTGAAGGGCATCTTGGTTCTTTCCACAGTTTGGCGACCATGACCATGGCTGCAATAAACATTGGGGTACAGATGGCTCTTCTTTTCACTACATCTGTATCTTTGGGGTAAAAACCCAGCAGTGCAATTGCAGGGTCAAAGGGAAGCTCTATTTTTAATTTCTTGAGGAATCTCCACTGGTTCTCCAATGTGGCTGCCACTAACCTGCATTCCCACCAACAGTGTAAGAGGGTTCCCCTTTCTCCACATCCGCTCCAACACACGTTGTTTCCTGTCTTGCTAATTTTGGCCATTCTTACTGGTGTCAGGTGGTACCTCAATGTAGTTTTAATTTGAACCTCGCTGATGGCTAGTGATGATGAACATTTTTTCATGTCTCTGATAGCCATTTGTATGTCTTCATTGGAGAAGTGTCTGTTCATATCTTCTGCCCATTTTTTTAATTATTTATTTTTTCAGTGTAACAATATTCATTGTTTTTGCACAACACCCAGTGCTCCATGGAAAACGTGCCCTCCCTATTACCCACCACCTGTTCCCCCAACCTCCAACCCCTGACCCTTCAAAACCCTCAGGTTGTTTATCAGAGTCCATAGTTTCTTATGGTTCGCCTCCCCCTCCAATTTTTTTTATAAACATATAATGTATTTTAATCCCCAGGGGTACAGGTCTGTGAATCGCCAGGTTTACACACTTCACAGCACTCACGATAGCACATACCCACCCCAATGTCCATAACCCCCTCCCCCTCTCCCAACCCCACCTCCCCCCAGTAACCCCCAGTTTGTTTTGTGAGATTAAGAGTCATTTATGGTTTGTCTCCCTCCCAATCCCATCTTGTTTCACTTATTCTTCTCCTATCCCCCTAACCCCCCATGTTGCTTCTCCATGTCCTCATATCAGGGAGATCATATGATAGTTGTCTTTCTCCGATTGACTTATTTCACTAAGCATGATACCCTCTAGTTCCGACATATCAGATAAAGGGCTAGTATCCAAAATCTATAAGGAACTTAGCAAACTCAACACCCAAAGAACAAACAATCCAATCAAGAAATGGGCAGAGGACATGAACAGACATTTCTGCAAAGAAGACATCCAGATGGCCAACAGACACATGAAAAAGTGCTCCACGTCACTCGGCATCAGGGAAATACAAATCAAAACCACAATGAGATATCACCTCACATCAGTCAGAATGGCTAATATTAACAAGTCAGGAAATGACAGATGCTGGCGAGGATGCGGAGAAAGGGGAACCCTCCTCCACCGTTGGTGGGAATGCAAGCTGGTGAAACCACTCTGGAAAACAGCATGGAGGTTCCTCAAAATGTTGAAAATAGAACTACCCTATGACCCAGCAATTGCACTACTGGGTAATTACCCTAGAGATGCAAGCATAGTGATCCGAAGGGGCACATGTACCCGAATGTTTATAGCAGCAATGTCTACAATAGCCAAACTATGGAAAGAACCTAGATGTCCATCAACAGATGAATGGGTAAAGAAGAAGTGGTATATATGCACAATGGAATACTATGCAGCCATCAAAAGAAACGAATTCTGCCCATTTTTTGATATGATTATCTGTTTTATGTGTGTTGAGTTTGAGGAGTTCTTTATAGATCTTGGATATCAACCTTTTGTCTGTACTGTCATTTGCAAATATCTTCTCCCATTCCGTGGGTTGCCTTTTTGTTTTGTTGACTGTTTCCTTTGCTGTGCAGAAGCTTTTGATCTTGATGAAGTCTCAAAATTTCATTTTCACTTTTGTTTCCTTGGCCTTTGGAGACATATCTTGAAAGAAGTTACTGTGGCTGATATCGAAGAGGTTGCTGCCTATGTTCTCCTCTGGGATTCTGAGGGATTCCTGTCTCACATTGAGTTCGATTATCCATTTCGAGTTTAGCTTGGTGTACGTTGTAAGAGAATGTTCAAGTTTCATTCTTCTACATATCGCTGTCCAGTTTTCCCAGCACCATTTATTGAAGAGACTGTCTTATTTCCATTGTATATTTTTTCCTGTTTTGTCGAAGATTATTTGAGCATAGAGTTGAGGGTCCATATCTGGGCTCTCCACTCTGTTCTCTGGTCAATTTGTCTGTTTTTATGCCAGTACCACGCTGTCTTGGTGATCACAGTTTGTAGGAAAGCTTGAAATCAAGTAACTTGATGCCACCAGTGTTGTTTTTGTGTGTCAACATTTCCTTAGCAATTCAGGGTCTCTTCTTATTCCATACAAATTATAGGATTATTTGCTCCAGCTCTTTGGAAAATACTGGTGGAATTTTGATCCGAATGGCATTAAAAGTATAGATTGCTCTAGGCAGTATAGACATTTTAACAATGTTTATTCTTCCAATCCAAGAGCATGGAACAGTCTTCCATCTTTTTGTGTCTTCTTCAATTTATTTCATGAGTGTTCTGTAGTTCCTCAAGTACAGGTCCTTTACCTCTTTGGTTAGGTTTATTCCCAGGTATCTTATGGTTCTTGGTGCTATAGTAAATGGAATCGATTCTCTAATTTACCTTTCTGAATTTTCATTGTTAGTGTATAAAAAAGCCAGTGATTTCTGTGCATTGACTTTGTATCCTGCCAAGTTACTGAATTGCTGTCTGAGTTCTAGTATTTTGGGGTGGAGTCTTTGGGGTTTTCCATATAAAGAATCATGTCATCTGCAAAGAGACAGAGTTTGACTTCTACATTGCTAATTTGGATACTTTTTATTTCTCTTTGTTGTCTGATTGCCATTTCTAGGACTTCTATTACTATATTGATCAAGAGTGGTGAGAATGGGCATCGTTGTCATGCTCCTCATCTCAGCGGGAAGGCTGCAAGATTTTTCCCATTGAGGATGATATTTGTTGTGGGTCTTTCATAGATAGATTTTATGAAGTTCAGGAATGTTCACTCTATCCCTATATTTTGAAGCATTGTAGTCCAGAATGGAGGCTGGAATTCGTCAAAAGCTTTTTCTGCATCAATTGAGAGGACCATGTGGTTCTTCTCTTTTCTCTTATTGATTTGTTCTATCACAATGATTGATTTGCGAATGTTGACCAATCTTGTAACCCAGGGATGAATCCCAGCTGGTCATGGTGTATAATCTTTTTAATGTGCTGCTTGATCCTGTTAGCGAGGATCCTGTTGAGAATCTTAGCATCCATATTCATCAGTGACATTGGTCTGAAATTCTCCTTTTTGGTAGGGTCTTTGCCTGGTTTGGGGATCAGGGTAATACTGGCTTCATAAAAAGAGTCTGGAAGTTTTCCTTCTGCTTCAATTTTTTGGAACAGCTTCAGGAGAATTGGTGTTATTTCTTGTTTGAAAGTCTGGTAGAATTCCCCAGGGAATCTGTCAGGTCCTGGCCTCTTGTTTTTGGGGAGGTTTTTGATCACTGCTTCAATCTCATTTCTAGATATCGGTCTATTCAGGTTGTCAATTTCTTCCTGGTTCAATTGTGGGAGTTTATAGTTTTCCAGGAATGCATCTATTTCATCTAGGTTGCTAAGCTTATTGGCATATAACTGTTGGTAAGAATTTCTGATGATTGTTTCTATTTCCTTGGTGTTCGTTGTGATCTCTCCCTTTTCATTCATAATTTTATTAATTTGGGTTTTCTCTCTTTTCTTTTGGATTAGTGTGGCCAATGGTTTATCGATCTTATTGATTCTTTCAAAAAACCAGCTTCTAGTTTCATTGATACGTTCTACTGTATCTCTCGTTTCTACCTCATTGTTCTCTGCTCTAATCTTGATTATTTCCCTTCTTGCATGTGGAGTTTGTTTGATTTGTTGTTGATTCTCCAGTTCATTAAGGTGTAGAGACAGCTGGTGTGTTCTGGATTTTTCTTTTTTTTTTTTTTTGAGGGAGGCTTGGATGGCTATGTATTTCCCCCTTAGGACTGCCTTTGCTGTATCCCATAGGTTTTGGACCAAAGTGTCTTCATTCTCATTGGTTTCCATGAATTGTTTAAGTTCATCTTTAATCTCCTGGCTGATCCAAGCATTCTTAGCAAGGTGGTCTTTAGCTTCCAGGTGTTTGAGTTCATTCTGAACTTTTCCTTGTGATGAGCTCCAGTTTCAAAGCATTGTGAGCTGAGAATATGCAGGGCATAATGTCAGTCTTTTTATATCGGTTGAGCCCTGATTTGTGACACAGTATGTGGCCTATTCTGGAGAAGGTTCCATGTGCACTTGAGAAGAATGAGTATTTTGTTGTTTTAGGGTGGAATGTTCTGTATATGTCTATGAGGTCCACTGGTCCAATGTTTCATTCAATGTTCTTATTTCTTTATTAATTTTCTACTTCAATTATCTGTCTATCAGGAGTAAGATTTCCTACTATTATTGTATTCATATCAATATGACTCTTTATATTGATTAATAGTTTCCTTATGTAATTGGCTGCTCCCATATTGGGGGCATAGATATTCACAATTGTTAGATCATCTTGGCGGATAGTCCCTTTAAGAATTATGTAGTGTCCTTCTGTATCTCTGACTACAGTCTTTAGTTTAACATCTAATTTATCTGATATGAGAATCGCTACCCCGGCCTTCTTTTGAGGCCCATTGGCATGAAAGATGCTTCTCCATCCCTTCATTTTCAGTCTGGGTGTATCCTTAGGTTCAAAATGGGTCTCTTGTAGACAACATGGATGGGTTCTGTCTTTTTATTCAATCTGCAACCCTGTGTCGTTTTATGGGTGCATTTAGGCTATTCACATTGAGAGTGATTATTGAGAGATAGGTTTTTATTGACATTGTGTTACCTTTGAAGGCTTTCTGTCTGTAGATTGTTTCTATACTTCTGTTCATTGATATTCTTAGGATTTTTTTCTCTTTATAGGAACCCCTTAATATTTCCTGCAGTGTTGGCTTGGTGGTTGCATAGTCTTTTAAGCCTTGCCAGTCTTGGAAACTCTTTATCTCTCCATCCATTTTGAATGTCAGTCTTTCTGGATAGAGTATTCTTGGCTGCACGGTCTTCTCATTTAGTAGTCTGAATATATTTTGCCACCCCTTCCTGGCTTGCCAGGTCTCTGTGAACAGGTCTGACATTATTCTAATGGGCTTTCCTCTGTATGTAAGGAGCTTCTTTGCCCTAGCTGCTTTTAAGAGGGTCTCTCTTGAAACATAATTCCTCATTTTAACTATAAGGTGTCGTGAGGACTTTCGAGAATCTAAAATCTTGGGAGAAACTGCTCTGCCTCTAGTCATGAACGTTGTTTCCATTCATGAGATAGGGAAATTTTCATAGACAACATGTTCCACTATATCTTCTAGATTTCTTTCTTTCTCCTCCCCTTCAGAAATTTCAATAATTCTGACATTGGAATGTTTCATGGCATCATTTATTTCCCTGATTCTGTTTTCGTGGCTTCTGAGCTGTTTGTTCCAGGCTTCCTCCTGATCCTTTCTCTCTATCTGTTTGTCCTCCAGATCCCTAATTCTATATTCTGTCTCAGTTACCCTAGCTTTTATGGAATATAGATTAGATTGGAACTCATTAAGAGCATTTTGAACATCATCCCTGGTGTCTTTCAGTTCTGCCCTAATCAATTCCATTTGGTCATCCATGGCTTTCTCCAACCTAGCTATTGCCTGGATTAGTGTTAGTCTGAATTCCTTTTCTGACATATCGTCTATGTCGATAGCCAATAGCTCTGTTGAAGAATGTCCATCCTCTGTATTTTTCTTCTGTTGGGTATTCCTCTTCCTAGTGATTTTGGTAAGAGATGACTTAATGGATGCAGCTGGATTTATTGTTTGTGGTGCAGTCAAGGTATACCCTGGAATGCTTCTGTGTAATCAGGGTTCCCCACCCAAATGAGAGAAAAAAGAAAAGAAAAAGAAATAGAGAAGAAGCCAGAAAAAGTAAGGAAAAGAAAAAATGAAAAAAAAAAGAGAGAGAGAGATAGAGTGAGACAGGAAAAATAGGGAAGATAAAAGAGAAGGGTCAGCCCAAATGGGCCCTTAGGTAAATTTATGAAGTATACAAACAAAAACAGACAAACAAAAAGACTGATAAAAGTATATGACAAGAGAAAAAAATATATATACAAGCAAAAAAAAAAAAAAAAAAGGAAGAACCTCATCAGAAAGAACCCCAAGTATAAGATTTATATACTATCAGGACAAAAACAAATTCACAGAAACACTAGCAGAAGGAAAAATTGGGAGAGTGGTTATAAATTCTCAGTGTGGGCGAGGAAGGTTATTTTGATTCTTCCTGGATGTATTTTGATGTTTTTGTTAAGGGCCTCAACTTTCCTAAGTTACAGGGGGATTAGAAACTGGTTTGCCTATAGGGGTAGCATTGATTGGGGAAAGGGGATTACCTTGAAGTTTAACTCTATATGTATAGTAGAAAATAAAAATTAAAAAAGAATAAACTAGACTAAACTATGTTAAAATTAAAAAAATAGAAAAGCAAAAGAAAAACACGGGTGTATGTATCAAAAATTTCAGGTTAGAAGGTTATTAAGGAATTTGAAGTACTGGACATCTCCGTGTGATGGTAAATAGGTTAAAAATTATCTGTATGTATTAAAAAAAGAAACAGAATATTGGTAAAGAGTTAAAAATAAAAGTTGTATTTATGAAGTAGTGGTGGTTGTTCTCTTGTAGTCTTTTTTTTTTTTTCTTCCTTCCTGTTTGGTTTTTTGGGGGAGGGGCCTACACGTGGGTTTTCAGACAATGATGTTCCCTGAGTTAGGTCCTCCCGCTCCCCTCAAGGGGGTGGGCTCTGAGGAAACTGTTTTTTTCAGGCTTTTGTTCTCTGGGGGTTTTTATGTTCTTTCAACTGTTTTCTCTTGCCATGACAGCTTTTGATGGTTTTTGGAGGTTTAGAGGAGAGCAAACTGCACCCTGACCTCCCACTCAGGAGAAGCCTCAGAATGCTCTGCAGAGCTGCTGGCAGAGTTGGTTCTGAGTCACAGTCCCTAGGGATGCAGTAGCTCCTCGTTGTACCCAATACCAGGGCAGTGACTACTGTCTGGTCAGCTCCAGACTGCCAGAGAGGTTCCAAGCAGAGATCACACACTGAGATTTTCCCGCTGTCCTGGGCCAGGAATGTCTTTTTTTTCTGGATGCCAGAGCTCCAAGATAGCACCTATGATCACCTCTCCCAGGGGATGGTGTGAGACATGTGCGTTTCAGGACTGCCCTCTGTCCAGGCTCCCAGCCCCTCATGGGAGCCTGACCCCACTCGTTCTTGGGTGCGCTACCTGCTCAGGCTTGCTGGTGGCTGAGGGACCGTGACCTGATTTCTCCACTGCACTCTCTCTGGCTCAGCACCAGGGGAGGCTGTCCTGGGTCTGGGGACTTAGGTCCTTGTCCCTAACTGCCCCAATTCCCACTATTTCCCCCACGATCATTTGCACTTTTTTTTTTTTTTTTGAGTGCTTTCAACCAGACTCCAAGTTAATGCTGGTCCCCAGATGCAGGGTATTCTCATATTGGGATATTACTTTCCAATTGGTCACCTCTGGTGGCTTCCTCCTCCTTTTGTTTATCTTCCAATATCAGTCCGATGTTCCCACTCTGCTTTACCTGCCACTGGTGTCTTCTGCTCCTATAGAGATCCAGACGTGTATAATTCTGATCTCAGGCTGATTTCATGGGTGATTGGAGTTCTTTGGTAAGTAATCAGCTCACTTTAGGGTACAGGGTGAAACAGCGCCTCCTCCTACTTCCCCGCCATCCTGACTCGCCCTTCTCTGTCTGTTTTTGTGCCAGTGCCATGTGTAAGGTTTTACAGGTGAGATAAACACGACAACAGGCAAGGTAGGCACAAGGCAAGATTTATAAAAGGCAACCTCGGGCGAGGTTCCATGACTCAGGAGAGGAGAGTCGGGGAAGTCGTGTGGGGAAGGGAGCAAGTGGGTCTTTTATCTGGGTTAAGACAGGGAATAGGTTCACAGCCATATAAGATATGGTATTCAGGGATTGGAGGGTTGGAGGAGTCCTGATACTCCGGTTTCTTGCATAGGTATCAGGTTACTTGTGGAGACGTGACCTGGGCATACATCCTTATGTCGAGAGAGTCAAGGGTTTGGAAGACATGGGGGGCTGGAAGATGGTGGCCCGGCGGTCATTTCTATTGTTTCTCCTGCATTCCTGGAGCTGCCAACCCAACATTCTGACCTTTTTGTTGTAATAGGGGTGGCAATTCATATCTGGCTACTTTCTGCTGGTGAAGGGGCATCATTATAGGGTCCTTCGGATGTGGGTAGGAGGGTATAGGGATGCTGCAGTTGGTTGACAGTGACCCTGGAAACCTCATGGATGTGATCCTGAATGAAGTGAAGACCACAAGGGGCAATTAGTAATGAGAGGCAAAGGAGAATGAGAGGACTTAGGATCAGGAGGAGCTGGGTCATTAAGGGGCAGAGCCACCATTGAAAGGGGGTTGTTTCACGGCGGTGCTGGGCATGGAGGGAGTCAGATTTTTTCCAGGGCATCTATATTGGTTTTGACTATACCGGATTTGTTGATATAATAGCAGCATTCTTCATTGAGGAATACACAGGTTCCTCCCTTGTCTGGTGTGTGCAGGTCCAGGGCTTGTCGGTTCTGTAGGGCTACCTGGGCCATTGAGGTAACCTGTAATTGTAGGGATGCCAAGGATTTGGCTGAGGCTTCCATGGCTTTTTGGAGCTGTTCAGATAAATTTCGGGTAGCATCTATGCAGTGAGTTAGGGCCCCGGTGCCCAGCCCGATGGCCACTAGGGAAGATGTCAAGGAGACCCCAATAACCAGGGGAAGAAACAAAGCCCTTTTCTGTCACAGGAGGGGGTTGGAGAGGATTGTCATTTCTGCTAGGGCTGGCAGCATCCGGACTGGCAATCTGTGGTGACCAGCTGACTAGACTGTGTGGTGTCCCCATGGGTTCAAGTTTCCACTAGGAAGAAGTGTCACCTGAACCCAGGGTCACCGGAAGGGCAGTTATGGGGGGTTAGGAGAAGGGTGAAGAGAAGTGGTGTGGGAAATCCGCACCCACGGGACTGGGAGGTCCAGCCATCTTGTGGTGGAGGTTGTTTTAGGCTGGAGATGTGTACTCACGGGTGGTGTTCCAGAAGTTTTGTTGTGTTGGGAGTTGTAAGAATAACAGTATGGGGAGAGATCCACCTGGACTGTAAGGATTTGGGGTGAAATTTTCGTAGGAGAACTTGGTCCCCAGGGTTTAAGACCTGGGGGAAGTTTCCACCCAGGTTGTGGGGGGTGGAGATGGTTGCATCTGCATGAGCCCTTAGGTGGGCTTGTAAGAGGGTCAGATAGGGCAGATAAGATAGGAAGTGTGGAGGAGAGGCAGGCAGGCTGTGATTGAGTAGAAGGGCCTGCCGTGCAGGAGCTGAAAGGGGCTGAGTCCTGACCGGCTGTGAGGAGAGGCCCTAAGGCAGGTGAGTGTTAGTGGGAGAAGGGTTGGCCAAGAGAGGCGGGTTTCAAGAGTGAGTTTGGTGAGTTGTTCCTTGAGGAGGCTGTTGGCCCTCTCGACCTTACCCAAGGATTGGGAGTGATAGGGGATATGGAGTTTCCAGGTGATGTTGAGGCTCTCTCAGAGATCTGTTGTGTGATGCTGGAGATGAAGTCCGATCTGTCATCTGACTGTAAGGTGCGAGGGAGTCCAAATCTTGGGATGATGTGCTCAATGGGAACTGGGGCGACCATGTCTGCTGCTTCTCTAGTGGTGGGGAATGCTTTGATCCAGCCTGTGAAGGTGTCCACAAGAGTTAGCCGGTATCTGAAGGTTTTGTGTGGAAGCATGTGAGTGAAGTTAAGTTGCCAGTCCTCGCCTGGCTGATACCCACGGAGCTGGTGGTTGGGTCCCGCTCTGCAGAGGCCCCCTGGGCGTTGACCACAGAACAGGTTCTGTAGGCCTGGTGCAGCTCCTTAATGGTCGTTTGGAGGAGAGGGTGGTGAAAGAGAGGTTGGAGAAATTGGTATAGGGCCTTTGGACCAATGTGGAGATACTGGTGGATGTCAGTAATGAGGGTGTGGATTAGGCTGTTCTGGAGGGCAATTTTTTGCTGGACATAATACCATCCCTTGACACCCAACCTGCCACCTAATTTTTTGAGGGCCCGAGTCTCCTCATCAGTGTATGAGGGACTGTGGGGAGTGTTGAGAAACAGGAGAGGAACTGGAGAGGAGTTTAAGGCTACCTGTCGGGCAATAGATTTGGCCTTGTTGTTCCCCAAAGAGATGGGGTCCTTGGAGGCGTGATGGCCATGGCAGTGGACAATAGTCACCTCGGTGGGGTAATTGAGAGCCTTGAGGAGTTTAGCAATGAGAGGCCTATTGACTATGGGGGTTCCCTTGGTCGTGAGAAATCCCCTTTCTCACCAGAGGACAGAGTGAGTGTGGGTAATAAGGAAAGCATATTTGGAGTCAGTATAAATAGTGACCCGTTGGCCCTCAGATAAGTGAAGGGCCCTGGTGAAAGCCATGAGTTCTGCCTTTTGAGAAGGAGTCCCAATGGAAAGGGGGGCCACCTTTATGAGAGCGTCTAGGGTGACCACTGCATAGGCCACCTGTCACCGTCCATCTGGCCCTATGGTTCCCATCCACGAACAGAGTGCGATCGGGGTCAGGCAGTGGCTGGTCTGAAAGTCCTGGATGGGAGGGAGAGAGTTCTTCCAGGAGTTGAGAGCAGGAGTGGGGAGGAGTGGGGGTAGAATAAAGTGTCAGCAAGAGAGTGACAGGATTTAGGCGAGGGGAGAAAGAGTGTGACCTGGGGATTTTCTATGAACAGCAGGTGGTAGAGTTGGAGATGGGAAGGAGTGAGTTGTGCCAAGAATTTGTGACTGACTAAGTCCATCAGTCGATGGGGGGGAGAAGACCGGGAGGGTCTGTCCTAAGGTAAGTTTGAGGGCCTCCTTTTAAGAGAAGCAGCTGCCACTAGGGCCCTGAGACAGGGCTGCCATCCCTGGGCGGTAACATCTAGTTACTTGGAGAGTTAATGGGAATAAGGAGACCCTGCCGTGGGAGGCGGTGGATGATGGGCTTAAGTCCTCACTGGTGGGCTGCTACTATAGGTCTGGAAATGTCGCATACCTGCGGGTCTACGAAGGGGAGACAATCCGGGATAGACGATGAGTCAGAGGGGAGTAGAGGGAGGATGAGGTGAGCAGAAGTCGAGGGAGAGGGAGAGAGAAGAATGGTGGCCTCAAGTTTGTGGAGGGTTTCCCAGCCTAGTAGGGGAACAGGGCAGGAAGGGATAATGAGGAAGAAGTATGAGAAGGGAACCCTTCCAGACTGCACGTAAGGGGTAGGGTGGCCTTTGGAGTGGAGGAAGTACCATCAATTCCCGTAACTGCAACTGGTGAGGGATGAGTAGGACCCGAGTAGGAAGGCAGGATGGAACAGGTAGTCCTCGTATCCAACAGAAGTGAAATGGACTTACCCGTTACCTGGAGTGTGACCCTGGGCTCGGTGTGGGTGAGAGGGATGTCTGAGTCTGGGCTCTGTCAGTCATCTTCCAATCCGAGAAGTTGGAAGGCAGGACTTACCATCTCAGGGTCTCCCCCACATGGAGGCGCTGGGGGAGAGTCTGGGGCAGTCCGATTTCCAGTGGCCCATCATGCGGCATTGAGGGCACAACCTTGTAGGTGCTTTTGGATTGGGACATTGAGGGGCCCAGTGTCCCTCGGCTCCACATTTGAAACAGACCCCTGAAGGGACGCAGTTAGATGCTCCCTTCTGTTGACCCCCAGAACCTGCTGGCCTCAGGGCTGCTACCAGGGCTTGGGTCTACAGTTGGACCTTCTGTTGGAGTCTGGCTTGGTGCTTAAGTTCTGCTGCCTCCTCTTGGGAGTTAAAGACTTTAAATGTCATTTTCACCAGATCAGAAATGGGAGTTTGAGGGTCCTCCTCCGCTTTCTTCAATTTTTTCTGAATGTTGGCAGCTGACTGAGAAATAAAGTGGGTAGCTAAAACAGTCACCCCTGCCGGAGAGGCCAGATCTAGGCAAATGTATTGAGTCAGTGCCTCAGTAAGTCCATTAAGAAACATGGCCCGGTTTTCAATGGGTTCCTGAATGATTTCTCTTAACAAAACTTCTACAACTTTAAAGCATGGAGACAGGAAGCATGGGCAGGAGGAGATGCTGCCCTGATATCCTGAGGCGTGGCTGAATATATACACAGGAGTTGGGTAGGTGAGGACAAAGGGGATGTTAAGAAGGGCTCTCATGGTAAAGAAGACTATCAGGATACTTTATTTACATTTTCTTACCCTCAGCCTCCTTCAGTTTTATGGAGGGAAGGGTGATGTTAGGGCTTGATGAACTGAGTTACTTGTTTCTAGAAGTTGGGCTACTAATAAGATAGTTTTTTTGTTGTTGTTGTTGTAAATTAGTAGGGCATTTGTAAACCGAGGGAGACCCCTGTCTTGAGGATTGTTATTTCTGCAAGTTAACTATTTGTTTTTCTTTTAGAACAGCCAGGAGTGCCTGAAGAATGCCACACAAGTTATCAAGGTGGGGGAAGGGAGGGGGTGTAATGTGCCATTTTTTGCTTTGTCCTCAGCCAGCCTTCTGCTCCCTCATCAATTTGAACTTCAGTAAACTTTGAAGTTTCGCAACTGCTGATAACTTTGTCAGGAGTTAGGATAAGAGTGGGGAGGGGGATGGATAGATGAGGGCACCAGTTCAGAAACCCTGAACATAAGAGACCTTGGCCCATCTACCTTGGTGTTTGCTGAGGTTTTTTAGGTCCATGAGAATCTGGTAATTAAATGTGCCTTCCGGAGGCCATTCAGACTGATTGTGTAATCGGTATTGTGGCCAAGCGACAGTACAGTAACATTGCTTTCACAGGTCCTGGTCCAGTTCCAGGGTTTTAAGATTGGACAACAGGCCTAAAACATCCCAGGGATGTTTTAAGGTCAAATTTGGATTGGGAGGTTCCCATGATTCATTGCTGGGCAACCCGAGGGCTGGAGGAAGGTTTCCCCTCATCCACCACTGAGTTGTGGAAAAGCAGTGTTGACTGCCATAGAGGTTAGGATGTCTCCCAGCCTCTCGGAGTCACGGAGGTCACCTGGTGACTGCAGGGGTCCACCCTGATGTGGCCGTGGTTAGGCAGGGCTTTCCTGAGGGAGGTGTGGAATTGGGGGAAACTCACCAAGGCTTCAAAAGTGGGATTTGGAAAGGCAGGTCCAGGTCCAGATAGGGAGAGAAGAGAGCCTCCCAACAGGGTGGGGGCTCAATCTCCTCCGGCACCAAATTTAAGGTTTTACAGGCGAGATAAACACAACTCCAGGTGAGGTAGGCACAAGGCAAGATTTATTAAAGGCGCCTTCAGGCGAGGTTCTGTGACTCAGGAGAGGAGAGTCAGAGAAGTCACACAGGGAGGTGTTGAGTGGGTCTTTTATCTGGGTTAAGACAGGGAATAGGTTCACAGCCATATAAGGTATAGTATTTGGGGATTGGAGGGTTGGGGGAGTCCTTATGTTCCAGTTTCTTGCATAGGTATTGGGTTACTTGTGGAGACATGACCTGGACATACATCCTTATGGCGAGAGAGTCAAGGGGTAGGAAAGGGGGAGTGCCTGGAAGATGGTGGCCCTGCCATCATTTCTATCATTTCTCCTACATTCTCGGAGCCACCGTCCCAACACCATGCCATCTTGGTGATCACAGTTTTGTAATATAGCTTAAAGTCAGACATTGTGAAGTCCTCAACTTTGCTTTACTTTTCCACTTTCCCCAGAGAACTTGGGATCTTATGTGTTTCCACAGAAATTTTAGGGATGTTTGTTCCCACTCCTTGAAAAAAGATGATTAAAATATCATTTTAATCACATTAAAATAGGAATTGCATTGAGGGTGTAGATTTCCTAGGGCAGCATAGACATTTTCACAATGTTTATTCTTTTTTTTCTTTTTTTAAAAATTTTTTTTTCAGTGTTCCAGAATTCATTTTATATGCAACACACCCAGTGGTCCATGCAATATGTTCCCTCCTTAATACCCACCACCAGGCTCAGCCACCTCCTACCCTCACCCCTCCAAAACCCTCGGTTTGTTTCTCAGAGTCTATGGTTTTTCATGGTTTCTCTCCCCCTCCAATTTCTCCCAACTCACTTCTCTCCATTTCCCCATGTCCTCTGTGTTATTCCTTATGCTCCACAAATAAGCAAAACCGTATGGTAATTGAATCTCTCTGCTTGACTTATTTCACTCAGCATAATCCCCACCAGTCCCATCCATGTTGATACAAAAGTTGGATATTCATTCTTTCTGATGGAGACATAATACTCCATAGTATATATGGACCATATCTCCTTTACCCATTCATCCGTTGAAGGGCATCTTGGTTCTTTCCACAGTTTGGCGATTGTGATCAGTTGCTGCTATGAAAATTGGGGTACAGATGGCACTTCTTTTCACTACATCTGTATCTTTGGGATAAATACCCAGTAGTGCAATTGCAGGGTCATAGGGAATCTCTATTTTTAATTTGTTAAGGAATCTCCATACAGTTTTCCAAAGTGACTGCAGTAACTTGCATTCCCACAAACAGTGTGAGAGGGTTCCCCTTTCTTCATATCCTCTCCAACACATGTTGTTTACTGTCTTGTTGATTTTAGCCATTCTAACCAGTGTAAGGTGGTATCTCAATGTGGTTTTGATTTGAAACTCCCTGATGGCTTGTAATGATGAACATTTTTACATGTGTTTGTTAGTCATTTGATTGTCTTCTTTGGAGAAGTGTCTGTCTTCTGCAAATTTTTGGACCGCAGTGTCTGTTGAGGACGTTTATCCATTTTGAGTTTATCTTTGTGTATGGTATAAGAGAAAGGTCATGTTTCATTCTATACATAGTTGTCCAATTTTCCCAGAACCACTTATTGAAGAGACTGTTTTTTTTTCCCACTATATATTTCTTTCTGCTCTGTTGAAGATTATTTGATCATAAAGTTGAGGGTCCATATCTGGGCTCTCGACTCTGTTCCACTGGTCTATGTGGAACATGTTTCTATGTTTCCGTTTTTGTGTCAGTACCATGCTATCTTGGTGACCATAGCTTTGTACTAAAGATTGAAATCAGGCAACATGATGCCACCAATTGTGTTTTTTTTTTCAACATTTTCATAGCAATTTGGGTTCTCTTCTGGTTCCATACAAATTTCAGGGTTGTTTGTTCCAACTCTTTGAAAGATGCCAGTGGAATTTCAATCAGAATGGCATTGAAAGTATAGTTTGCTCTAGGCAGTATAGACTTTTCTTTTTTAATTTTTTATTTTGTTATAAACATATAATGTATTAGTAGACCCAGGGGTACAGGTCTGTGAATAGCCAGGTTTACACACTTCACAGAACTCAACATAGCATATACCCTCCCCAATGACCATAGCCCCACCACCCTCTCCCTCCCCCAGCTGGCCCCCCTCAGTTTGTTTTGTGAGATTAAGAGACCCTTAGGGTTTGTCTCCCTCCTGATCTGATCTTATTTCATTTAATCTTTTCCTAACCCCTAAACCCCCAATGTTGCATCTCCACTTCCTCATATCAGGGAAATCATATGATAGTTGTCTTTCTCTGATTGACTTATTTCTCTAAGCATAATACCCTCTAGTTCCATCCACATTGTCGCAAATGGCAAGATTTCATTTCTTTTGATGGCTGCATAGTATGCCATTGTATATATATACCACTCTTCTTTATCCATTCATCTGTTGATGGACATCTAGGTTCTTTCCATAGTTTGGCTATTGTAGACATTGCTGCTATAAACATTCAGGTGCACGTGACCCTTCAAATCACTACTTTTTATCTTTAGGATAAATACTCAGTAGAGCAATTGCTAGGCTGTAAGGTAGCTCTATTTTCAACTTTTTGAGGAACCTCCATGCTGTTTTCTAGAGTGGTTGCACAAGCTTGCATTCCCACCAACAGTGGAGGAGGGTTCCGCTTTCTCCACATCCTCACCAGCATCTGTCATTTCCTGACTTGTTTATTTTAGCCATTCTGACTGGTGTGAGGTAGTATCTCAGTGTGGTTTTGATTTGTATTTCCCTGATGCCGAGTGACGTGGAGCACTTTTTCGTGTGTCTGTTAACCATCTGGATGTCTTCTTTGCAGAAATGTCTTTTCATGTCCTCTTCCTATTTCTTGATTGGATTGTTTGTTCTTTGGGTGTTGAGTTTGCTAAGTTCCTTATAGATTTTTGACACTAGCCCTTTATCTGATATGTCTTTGCAAATATCTTTTCCCATTCTGTCAGTTGTCTTTTGGTTTTGTTAACTGTTTCCTTTGCTGTGCAAAAGCTTTTGATCTTGATGAAATCCCAGTAGTTCCTTTTTGCCCTTGCTTCCCTTGCCTTTGCCAATATTCCTAGGAAGATGTTGCTATGGCTGAGGTCAAAGAGGTTGATGCCTGCGTTCTCCTCAAGGATTTGGATGGATTCCTTTATCACATTGAGTTCCTTCATCCATTTTGAGTGTATTTTCCTGTGTGGTGTAAGGAAGTGGTCCAATTTCATTTTTCTGCCTGTGGCCGGCCAATTATCCCAACAACATTTGTTGAAGAGGCTGTGTTTTTTCCATTGAACATTTTTTCCTGCTTTGTCGAATATAAGTTGACCATAGAGTTGAGGGTCAATTTCTGGGCTCTCTATTATGTTCCATTGATCTATGTGTCTGTTTTTGTGCCAATACCGTGCAGTCTTGATGATGACTTTGTAATAGAGCTTGAAGTCCGGAATTGTGATGCCACCAACTTTGGCTTTCTTTTTCAATATTCCTTTGTCTATTCAAGGTCTTTTCTGGATCCATATAAATTTTAGGATTATTTGTTCCATTTCTTTGGAAAAAAAAAAGGTTTGGATTTTGATAGGGATTGCATTAAATGTGTAGATAGCTTTAGGTAGCATAGACGTTTTCACAGTATTTTTTCTTCCAATCCAGGAGCATGGAACATTTTTTCATTTCTTTGTGTTTTTCTCAATTTCTTTCATGAGTCCTTTATAGTTTTCTGCATATAGATTCTTAGTCTCCTTAGGTAGGTTTATTCCTAGGTATCTTATGGTTTTGGGTGCAATTATAAATGGGATTGACTCCTTAATTTCTCTTTCTTCTGTCTTGTTGTCAGTGTAAAGAAATGCAGCTGATTTCTGTGCATTGATTTTATATCCTGACACATTACTGAATTCCTGTACAAGTTCTAAGCATGTTTGGAGTGGAGTCGTTCGGGTTCTCCACATATAGTATCATATCATCTGCAAAGAATGATAGTTTGACTTCTTTGCTGATTTGGATGCCTTTAATTTCCTTTTGTTGTCTGATTTCTGACGCTAGGACTTCTAGTACTATGCTGAATAGCAGTGGTGATAATGGACATCCCTGCCATGTTCCTGACCTTAGCAGAAAATCTTTCAGTTTTTCTCCATTGAGAATGATATTTCCAGTGGGTTTTTCATAGATGGCTTTGATAATATTGAGATATCTGTCCACTGTCCCTACTTTGAAGAGTTTTGATCAGGAAGTGATACTGTACTTTGTTAAATGCTTTTTCAGCATCTATTCAGAGTATCATATATTTCTTGTTCTTTTTTTTATTAATGTATTGTATCCCATTTATTGATTTGCGGATGTTGAATCAAACTTGCAGCCCTGGAATAAATCCCACTTGGTTGTGGTGAATCATCCTTTTAATGTACTATTGGATCCTATTGGCTAGTATTTTGGTGAGAATTTTCGCATCTGTGTTCATCAAGCATATTGGTCCGTAATATTCCTTTTAGATGGGATCCTTGTCTGGTTGTGGGATCAAGGTGATGCTGGCCTCATAAAATGAGTTTGGAAGTTTTCCTCCCATTTCTATTTCTTGGAACAGTTTCAGGATAATAGGGATTAATTCTTTTTTAAATGTTTGGTAGAACTCACCTGGGAAGCTGTCTGGCCCTCCGCTTTTGTTTGTTTGGAGATTTTTGATGACTATTTCAATCTTCTTACTGGTTATTGGTCTGTTCAGGTTTTCTATTTTTTCCTGATTCAGTTATGGTACTTTATATGTCTCTAGGAATGCATCCATTTCTTCCAGACTGTCAAATTTGCTGGCCTGTAGTTACTCATAATATGTTCTTATAATTGTTTGTATTTCTTTGGTGTTGTTTGTGATCTTTCCGCTTCCATTCATGATTTATTTATTTGGGTACTTTCTCTTTTCTTTTTGGTAAATCTGGCCAGGGTTTTATCAATCTTATTAATTCTGTCAACGAACCAGCTCCTAGTTTCATTGACTTGTTCTATTGTTTTTTTGGTTTCTATTTCATTGATTTCTGCTCTGATCTTTATTATTTCTCTTCTCCTGCTGGGTTTAGATTTCTTTGATATTCTTTCTCCAACTCCTTTAGGTGTAGGGTTAGGTTGTGAAGTTGAGACCTTTCTTGTTTCTTGAGAAGGGCTTGTATATTTTCCTCTCAGGACTGCCTTTGCTGTGTCCGACAGATTTTGAACCATTGTGTTTTCATTATCATTTGTTTCTATGAATTTTTTTTTCAATTCTTCTTTAATTTCCTGGTTGACCCATTCATCCTTTAGAAGGATGCTCCATGTATTTGGGTTCATTCCACATTCCCTTTTGTTACTGAGTTCTAGCTTCAGAGCATTGTGGTCTGAAAATATGCAGGGAATGATCCCAATCTTTTGGTAACAGTTGAGACCTGATTTATGACCGAGGATGTGATCTATTCTGGAGAATGTTCCATGTGCACTAGAGAAGAATGTGTATTCTGTTGCTTTGGGATGGAATGTTCTGAATATATCTGTGATGTCCAACTGGTCCAGTGTGTCATTTAAGGCCTTTATTTCCTTGTGGATCTTTTGCTTCGATGATCCATCCATTTCAGTGAGGGGAGTGTTTAAGTCCCCTACTATTATTGTATTATTATTGATGTATTTCTTTGATTTTGTAATTAATTGGTTTATATAGTTGGTTGCTCTCATCTTGGGGCATAGATATTTAAAATTGTTAGATCTTCATGTTGGACAGACACTTTTAGTATGACATATTGTCCTTCCTCGTCTCTTATTATAGACTTTGGCTTAAAATCTAATTGATCTGATCTAAAGATTGCCACCTCAGCTTTCTTCTGATGTCCATTAGCATGGTAAATTGTTTTCCACCTCCTCACTTTAAATCTGGAGGTGTCTTCGGGTCTTAAATGAATTTCTTGTAGGCAGCATATTGATGGGTTATATTTTTCCAACCATTCTGATACCCTGTGTCTTTTGATTGGGGCATTTAGCCCATTAACATTCAGGGTAACTATTGAGAGATATGAATTTAGTGCCACTGTATTGCCTGTAAGGTGACTGTTACTGTATATTGTCTCTGTTTCTTTCTGATCTACTACTTATAGGGTCTCTCTTTGCTTAGAGAACTCCTTTCAATATTTCCTCTGGAGCTGGTTGGTGTTTGCAAATTCTTTTAGTTTTTGTTTGTCCTGGAAGCTTTTTAATCTATCCTTCTATTTTCAATGATAGCCTAGATGGATACAGTATTCTTGGATTCATGTTTTTCTCGTTTAGTGCTGTGAATATATCATGCCAGTTCTTTCTGGCCTGCCAGTTCTCTGTGGATAAGTCTGCTGCTAATCTAGTATTTTTCCCATTGTAGGTTACAGACTTCTTGTCCTGGGCGGTTTTAAGGTTTTTTCTCTTTTTCACTAAGACTTGTAAATTTTACTATTAGGTGACAGGGTGTGGACCTATTCTTACTGATTTTAAGGTGAGTTCTCTGCACCTCCTGGATTTTGATGCTTCTTTCCTTTGCCATATTAGGGAAATTCTCTACAATAATTCTCTCCAATATACCTTTTGTTCCCCTCTCTCTTTCTTCTTCTTCTGGAATCCCAATTATTCTAATGTTGTTTCATCTTATGGTATTACTTATCTTTCAAATTCTCCTCTCATGGTCCAGTTGTTGTTTGTCTCTCTTTTGCTCAGCTTCTTTATTCTCTGTCATTTTGTCTTCTATATCACTAATTCTTTCTTCTGCCTCATTTATCCTAGCAATAAGAGACTCCATTCTTGATTGCACCTCATTAATAGCTTTTGTCTATTTCGACTTGGTTAGATATTAGTTCTTTTATTACTCCAGAAAGGGCTTTAATTTCTCTTGACAGGGTTTCTCTAATATCTTCCATGCCTTTTGCGAGCCCGGATAGAACCTTGAGAATCATCATTCTGAACTCTGGATCTGACATATTACCCATGTCAGTATTGATTAGGACCCTAGCCGTCGGTACTGCCTCTTTTTCTTTTTTTCTTTCTTTTTTTTTTTTTTTTTGATTTTTTTTCCATTTTATTTATTTTTTCAGTGTAACAGTATTCATTGTTTTTGCACAACACCCAGTGCTCCATGCAAAACGTGCCCTCCCTATTACCCACCACCTGTTCCCCAACCTCCCACCCCTGACCCTTCAAAACCCTCAGGTTGTTTTTCAGAGTCCATAGTCTCTTATGGTTCGCCTCCCCTTCCAAATTTTTTTAAATAAACATATAATGTATTTTTATCTCCAGGGGTACAGATTTGTGAATCGCCAGGTTTACACACTTCACTGCACTCACGATAGCACATACCCTCCCCAATTTCCATAGCCCCCTCCCCCTCTCCCAATCCCACCTCCCCCCAGCAACCCCCAGTTTGTTTTGTGAGATTAAGAGTCATTTATGGTTTGTCTCCCTCCCAATCCCATCTTGTTTCATTTACTCTTCTCCTATCCCCCTACCCCCCATGTTGCTTCTCCATGTCCTCATATCAGGGAGATCATATGATAGTTGTCTTTCTCCGATTGACTTATTTCACTAAGCATGATACGCTCTAGTTCCATCCATGTCGTCACAAATGGCAAGATTTCATTTCTTTTGATGGCTGCATAGTATTCCATTGTGTATATATACCACTTCTTCTTGATCCATTCATCTGTTGATGGACATCTAGGTTCTTTCCATAGTCTGGCTATTGTAGACATTGCTGCTATAAACATTCGGGTACACGTGCCCCTTCGGATCACTATGTTTGTATCTTTAGGGTAAATACCCAGTAGTGCAATTGCTGGGTCATAGGGTAGTTCTATTTTCAACATTTTGAGGAACCTCCATGCTGTTTTCCAGAGTGGTTGCACCAGCTTGCATTCCCACCAACAGTGGAGGAGGGTTCCCCTTTCTCCGCATCCTCGCCAGCATCTGTCATTTCCTGACTTGTTAATTATAGCCATTCTGACTGGTGTGAGGTGATATCTCATTGTGGTTTTGATTTGTATTTCCCTGATGCCGAGTGACGTGGAGCACTTTTTCATGTGTCTGTTGGCCATCTGGATGTCTTCTTTGCAGAAATGTCTGTTCATGTCCTCTGCCCATTTCTTGATTGGATTGTTTGTTCTTTGGGTGTTGAGTTTGCTAAGTTCCTTATAGATTTTGACTACTAGCCCTTTATCTGATATGTCGTTTGCAAATATCTTCTCCCATTCTGTCAGTTGTCTTTTGGTTTTGTTAACTGTTTCCTTTGCTGTGCAAAAGCTTTTAATCTTGATGAAATCCCAATAGTTCATTTTTGCCCTTGCTTCCCTTGCCCTTGCCGATATTCCTAGGAAGATGTTGCTACGGCTGAGGTCGAAGAGGTTGCTGCCTGAATTCTCCTCAAGCATTTTGATGGATTCCTTTCTCACATTGAGGTCCTTCATCCATTTGGAGTCTATTTTCGTGTGTGGTGTAAGGAGGTAGTCCAAATTCATTTTTCTGCATGTGGCTGTCCAATTTTCCCAGCACCATTTATTGAAGAGGCTGTCTATTTTCCATTGGACATTCTTTCCTGCTTTGTCGAAGATTAGTTGACCATAGAGTTGAGGGTCTATTTCTGGGCTCTCTATTCTGTTCCACTGATCTATGTGTCTGTTTTTGTGCCAGTACCATGCTGTCTTGATGATGACAGCTTTGTAATAGAGCTTGAAGTCCGGAATTGTAATGCCACCAACTTTGGGTTTCTTTTTCAATATTCGTTTGGCTATTCGAGGTCTTTTCTGGTTCCATCTAAATTTTAGGATTATTTGTTCCATTTCTTTGAAAAAAATGGATGGTATTTTGATAGGGATTGCATTAAATGTGTAGATTGCTTTAGGTAGCATGGACATTTTCACAATATTTATTCTTCCAATACAGGAGCATGGAACATTCTTCCATTTCTTTGTGTCTTCCTCAATTTCTTTCATGAGTACCTTAAAATTTTCTGTGTATAGATTCTTAGTCTCTTTGGTTAGGTTTATTCCTAGGTATCTTATAGTTTTGGGTGCAATTGTAAAGGGAATTGACTCCTTAATTTCTCTTTCTTCTGTCTTGTTGTTGGTGTACAGAAATGCAACTGATTTCTGTGCATTGATTTTATATCCTGACACTTTACTGAATTCCTGGACAAGTTCTAGCAGTTTTGGAGTGGAGTCTTTTGGGTTTTCCACATATAGTATCATATCATCTGCGAAGAGTGATAGTTTGACTTCTTCTTTACCAATTTGGATACCTTTAATTTCCTTTTGTTGTCTGATTGCTGAGGCTAGGACTTCTAATACTATGTTGAATAGCAGTGGTGATAATGGACATCCCTGCCGTGTTCCTGACCTTAACGGAAAAGCTTTCAGTTTTTCTCCATTCAGAATGATATTTGCGGTAGGTTTTTCATAGATGGCTTTGATCATATTGAGGTATGTGCCCTCTATCCCTACACTTTGGAGAGTTTTGATCAGGAAGGAATGCTGTACTTTGTCAAATGCTTTTTCAGCATCTATGGAGAGTGTCATATGGTTCTTGTTCTTTCTTTTATTAAAATGTGGTATCACATTGATTTATTTGCAGATGTTGAACCAACCCTGCAGCCCTGGAATAAATCCCACTTGATCGTGGTGAATAATACTTTTAATGTACTGTTGAATCCTATTGGCTAGTATTTTGGCGAGAATTTTTGCGTCTGTGTTCATCAAGGATATTGGTCTGTAGTTCTCTTTTTTGGTGGGATCCTTGTCTGGTTTGGGGATCAAGGTGATGCTGACCTCATAAAATGAGTTTGGAAGTTTTCGTTCCGTTTCTTTTTTTTGGAACAGTTCAGGAGAATAGGAATTAGTTCTTCTTGAAATGTTTGGTAGAATTCCCCTGGGAAGCCGTCTGGCCCTGGGCTTTTGTTTGTCTGGAGATTTTTTTTTCTTTTTTTTCATTTTATTTATTTTTTCAGTGTAACAGTATTCATTCTTTTTGCACAACACCCAGTGCTCCATGCAAAACGTGCCCTCCCCATTACCCACCACCTGTTCCCCCAACCTCCCACCCCTGACCCTTCAAAACCCTCAGGTTGTTTTTCAGAGTCCATAGTCTCTTATGGTTCGCCTCCCCTCCTGAATGTCCATAGCCTGCTCCCCCTCTCCCAATCCCACCTCCCCCCAGAAACCCCCAGTTTGTTTTGTGAGATTAAGAGTCATTTATGGTTTGTCTCCCTCCCAATCCCATCTTGTTTCATTTACTCTTCTCCTATCCCCCTACCCCCCCATGTTGCTTCTCCATGTCCTCATATCAGGGAGATCATATGATAGTTGTCTTTCTCCGATTGACTTATTTCACTAAGCATGATACGCTCTAGTTCCATCCACGTCGTCGCAAATGGCATGATTTCATTTCTTTTGATGGCTGCATAGTATTCCATTGTGTATATATACCACATCTTCTTGATCCATTCATCTGTTGATGGACATCTAGGTTCTTTCCATAGTCTGGCTATTGTAGACATTGCTGCTATAAACATTCGGGTACACGTGCCCCTTCGGATCACTATGTTTGTATCTTTAGGGTAAATACCCAGTAGTGCAATTGCTGGGTCATAGGGTAGTTCTATTTTCAACATTTTGAGGAACCTCCATGCTGTTTTCCAGAGTGGTTGCACCAGCTTGCATTCCCACCAACAGTGGAGGAGGGTTCCCCTTTCTCCACATCCTCTCCAGCATCTGTCATTTCCTGAGTTGTTGATTTTAGCCATTCTGACTGGTGTGAGGTGATATCTCATTGTGGTTTTGATTTGTATTTCCCTGATGCCGAGTGACGTGGAGCACTTTTTCATGTGTCTGTTGGCCATCTGGATGTCTTCTTTGCAGAAATGTCTGTTCATGTCCTCTGCCCATTTCTTGATTGGATTGTTTGTTCTTTGGGTGTTGAGTTTGCTAAGTTCCTTATAGATTTTGACTACTAGCCCTTTATCTGATATGTCGTTTGCAAATATCTTCTCCCATTCTGTCAGTTGTCTTTTGGTTTTGTTAAATGTTTCCTTTGCTGTGCAAAAGCTTTTGATCGTGATGAAATCCCAATAGTTCATTTTTGCCCTTGCTTCCCTTGCCTTTGCCGTTGTTCCTAGGAAGATGTTGCTACGGCTGAGGTCGAAGAGGTTGCTGCCTGCATTCTCCTCAAGGATTTGGATGGATTCCTTTCTCACATTGAGGTCCTTCATCCATTTGGAGTCTATTTTCGTGTGTGGTGTAAGGAAGTGGTCCAATTTCATTTTTCTGCATGTGGCTGTCCAATTTTCCCAGCACCATTTATTGAAGAGGCTGTCTTTTTTCCATTGGATATTCTTTCCTGCTTTGTCGAAGATTAGTTGACCATAGAGTTGAGGGTCGATTTCTGGGCTCTCTATTCTGTTCCACTGATCTATGTGTCTGTTTTTGTGCCAGTACCATGCTGTCTTGATGATGACAGATTTGTAATAGAGCTTGAAGTCCGGAATTGTGATGCCACCAACTTTGACTTTGTTCTTCAATATTCCTTTGGCTATTCGAGGTCTTTTCTGGTTCCATATAAATTTGAGGATTATTTGTTCCATTTCTTTGAAAAAAATGGATGGTATTTTGATAGGGATTGCATTAAATGTGTAGATTGCTTTAGGTAGCATAGACATTTTCACAATATTTAATCTTCCATTCCAGGAGCATGGAACATTTTTCCATTTTTTTTGTGTCTTCCTCAATTTCTTTCATGAGTACTTTATAATTTTCTGTGTATAGATTCTTAGTCTCTTTGGTTAGGTTTATTCCTAGGTATCTTATAGTTTTGGGTACAATTGTAAATGGGATTGACTCCTTAATTTCTCTTTCTTCAGTCTTGTTGTTGGTGTACAGAAATGCAACTGATTTCTGTGCATTGATTTTATATCCTGACACTTTACTGAATTCCTGGACAAGTTCTAGCAGTTTTGGAGTGGAGTCTTTTGGGTTTTCCACATATAGTATCATATCATCTGCGAAGAGTGATAGTTTGACTTCTTCTTTACCAATTTGGATACCTTTAATTTCCTTTTGTTGTCTGATTGCTGAGGCTAGGACTTCTAATACTATGTTGAATAGCAGTGGTGATAATGGACATCCCTGCCGTGTTCCTGACCTTAACGGAAAAGCTTTCAGTTTTTCTCCATTGAGAATGATATTTGCGGTGGGTTTTTCATAGATGGCTTTGATAATATTGAGGTATGTGCCCTCTATCCCCACACGTTGAAGAGTTTTGATCAGGAAGGGATGCTGTACTTTGTCAAATGCTTTTTCAGCATCTATGGAGAGTATCATATGGTTCTTGTTCTTTCTTTTATTAATGTGTTCTATCACATTGATGGATTTGCGGATGTTGAACCAACCCTGCAGCCCTGGAATAAATCCCACTTGATCATGGTGAATAATCCTTTTAATGTACTGTTGAATCCTATTGGCTAGTATTTTGGTGAGAATTTTTGCATCTGTGTTCATCAAGGATATTGGTCTGTAGTTCTCTTTTTTGGTGGGATCCTTGTCTGGTTTGGGGATCAAGGTGATGCTGGCCTCATAAAATGAGTTTGGAAGTTTTCCTTTCATTTCTATTTTTTGGAACAGTTTCAAGAGAATAGGAATTAGTTCTTCTTTAAATGTTTGGTAGAATTCCCCTGGGAAGCCGTCTGGCCCTGGGCTTTTGTTTGTTTGGAGATTTTTGATGACTGTTTCAATCTCCTTACTGGTTATGGGCCTGTTCAGGTTTTCTATTTCTTCCTGGTTCAGTTGTGGTAGTTTATATGTCTCTAGGAATGCATCCATTTCTTCCAGATTGTCCAATTTGTTGGCGTAGAGTTGCTCATAGTATGTTCTTATAATTGTCTGTATTTCTTTGGTGTTAGTTGTGATCTCTCCTCTTTCATTCATGATTTTATTGATTTGGGTCCTTTCTCTTTTCTTTTTGATGAGTCTGGCCAGGGGTTTATCAATCTTATTGATTCTTTCAAAGAACCAGCTCCTAGTTTCATTGATTTTTTCTATTGGTTTTTTTTTTTGGTTTCTATTTCATTGATTTCTGCTCTGATCTTTATGATTTCTCTTCTCCTGCTGGGTTTAGGGTTTCTTTCTTGTTCTTTCTCCAGCTCCTTTACGTGTAGTGTTAGGTTGTGTACTTGAGACCTTTCTTGTTTCTTGAGAAAGGCTTGTACCGCTATGTATTTTCCTCTCAGGACTGCCTTTGCTGTGTCCCACAGATTTTGAACTGTTGTGTTTTCATTATCATTAGTTTCCATGAATTTTTTCAATTCTTCTTTAATTTCCTGGTTAACCCATTCATTCTTTAGAAGGATGCTGTTTAGTCTCCATGGATTTGGGTTCTTTCCAGCTTTCCTCTTGTGATTGAGTTCTAGCTTCAGAGCATTGTGGTCTGAAAATATGCAGGGAATGATCCTAATCTTTTGACACTGGTTGAGACCTGATTTGTGACCCAGGATGTGATCTATTCTGGAGAAGGTTCCATGTGCACTAGAGAAGAATGTGTTTTCTGTTGCTTTGGGATGAAATGTTCTGAATATATCTGTGATATCCATCTGGTCCAGTGTGTCATTTAGGCCTTTATTTCCTTGTTGATCTTTGGCTTGGATGATCTGTCCATTTCAGGGAGGGGAGTGTTAAAGTACCCTGCTATTATTGTTTTATTATTTATGTGTTTCTTTGATTTTGTTATTAATTGGTTGATAGAGTTGGCTGCTCCCACGTTAGGGGCATAGATATTTAAAATTGTTAGATCTTCTTGTTGGACAGACCCTTTGAGTAGGATATAGTGTCCTTCCTCATCTCTTATTATAGTCTTTGGCTTGAAATCTAATTGATCTGATATAAGGATTGCCACCCCAGCTTTCTTCTGATGCCCATTAGCATGGTAAATTGTTTTCCACGCCCTCACTTTAAATCTGGAGGTGTCTTCGCGTCTAAAATGAGTTTCTTGTAGGCAACATACTGATGGGTTTTGTTTTTTTTATCCATTCTGATACCTTGTGTCTTTTGATTGGGGCATTTAGCCCATTAACATTCAGGGTAACTATTGAGAGATATGAATTTAGTGCCACTGTATTGCCTGTAAGGTGACTGTTACTGTATTTTGTCTGTGTACCTTTATGATCTACTACTTTTAGGCTCTCTCTTTGCTTAGAGGACCGCTTTCAATATTTCCTGTAGAGCTGGTTTGGTGTTTGCAAATTCTTTCAGTTTTTGTTTGTCCTGGAAGCTTTTGATCTCTCCTTCTATTTTCAATGATAGCCTAGCTGGATAGAGTATTCTTGGCTGCATGTTTTTCTCATTTAGTGTTCTGAATATATCATGCCAGCTCTTCCTGGCCTGCCAGGTCTCTGTGGATAAGTCTGCTGCCAATCTAATATTTTTAACTTTGTATGTTACAGACTTTTTTTTCTCGGGCTGCTTTCAGGATGTTCTCTTTGTCACTAAGACTTGTAAATTTTACTATTAGGTGACAGGGTGTGGACCTATTTTTGTTGACTTTGAGGGGGGTTCTCTGCATCTCCTGGATTTTGATGCTTGTTCCCTTTGCCATATTAGGGAAATTCTCTCCAATAATTCTCTCCAATAGACCTTCTGCTCCCCTCTCTGTTTCTTCTTCTTCTGGAATCCCAATTATTCTAATGTTGTTTCATCTTATGGTGTCACTTATCTCTCGAATTCTCCCCTCATGGTCCAGTAGCTGTTTGTCCCTCTTTTGTTCAGCTTCTTTATTCTCTGTCATTTGGTCTTCTATATCACTAATTCTTTCTTCTGCCTCATTGATCCTAGCAGTGAGAGCCTCCATTTTTGATTGCACCTCATTAATAGATTTTTTGATTTCAACTTGGTTAGATTTTATTTCTTTAATTTTTCCAGAAAGGGCTTTAATATCTCCAGAGAGGGTTTCTCTAATATCTTCCATGCCTTTTTTGAGCCCGGCTAGAATGTTCAGAATCGTCATTCTGAACTCTTGATCTGACATATTACCAATGTCAGTGTTGATTAGGTCCCTAGCCTTCGGTACTGTCTCTTGTTCTTTTGTTTTTGGTGATTTTTTCCGCCTTGTCATTTTGTCCAGATAAGAGGATATGTAGGAGCAAATAAAATACTAAAAGGGTGGCAAAGACCCCAGAAAAATGCGCTGTAACCAAATGAGAAGAGACCCCAAATTGTGGGAGGGAGAAAGGGGATAAAAAGAGGTTCAGGGGCGCCTGGGTGGCTCAGTGGGTTAAAGCCTCTGCCTTCAGCTCGCGTCATGGTCCCGGGGTCCTGGGATCGAGCCCCGCATCGGGCTCTCTGCTTGGCGGGGAGCCTGCTTCCTCCTCTCTCTCTGCCTGCCTCTCTGCCTAGTTGTGATTTCTCTCTGTCAAAGAAATAAAAATTTAAAAAAAAAAGAGGTTCAGAAAAAAAAGAAAAAAAATTTAAAAAATAAAACAAAGAAAAAATATAAAAAAGAAAGAAAAAATATATATATTTAGATAAGCTAGTCAAAAAACGTTAAAAAAGAAAAGGGTAAAATTTTTAAAAAAAATTTAGCAGAAGAAGAAAAAAGAAAAAAGAAAGAAAATTGAAAAAAGAAAAAAAAATTGAAGTAGCCACAAGACTAAATAATCATGGGGAGAAATCCATGAGTTCCGTGCTTTGCTTTCTCCTCTTCTGGAACTGCGCTTCTTTCTTAGGAATTGAACCTACTTTCCTTGATAGATGAACTTCGTCCTGGCTGGATATTTTGTTGATCTTCTGGGGGAGGGGCCTGTTGTAGTGCCCGAGGCGGGATTGCACCACCCTTACTGGCTGCCGGTCTAAGTAATCGGCTTGGGTTCACTTTTGGGAGCTTCTGTTCCCTGAACGCTTTCAGTAGAGTTCCGGAGGACGGGAATGAAAATGGCGGCCTCCCAGTCTCCGGCCCGGAGGAGCCAAGAGCCTGGGGCCCCACTCCTCTGTGTGCCCCTAGAAGACAGCACCCAATCACTCCCGTATCCCCAGCCTCTAGCCGCACTCCGAGCTCACCCAGCTCGCGACCCGTTCAAGGTAACCCCGAGCTGAGAGTTCAGTCCTCAGCTCTGTCTCTGCAGCCGGCTTCTCCATTCTAATACCTCTGTGACACTCCTACCACCCCGATCCTTCTGTGACCCTGCGGGACCTGGGGCCACGCTGACCCCACGTGGGCTTCACCCTGGTTTAGCCTCTGGAGCAATGTCCCTCAGTGGAACAGACTTTTAAAAGTCCTGATTTTGTGCTCCGTTGCTCCGCCGCTTGCCGGGAGCTGGCCCCTCCTCCTGTGGTCTATCTTCCCGTCATTTTAGATTCACTTCTCCGCCAGTCCTACCTTTCAGAAAGTGGTTGATTTTCTGTTTCGAGATTTGCTGTTCTTCTTCTCTTCGCTCTCCCGTTGGATTTGTAGGTGTTTGCAATGTTTAGATAAGCTATCGAGCTGATCTCCTGCTACCTGATGTAGTCTCAGCCTGCTACTTCTCTGCCATCTTGACCTCTTTTTTTTTTTTTTTGTGGTTAGTTTTTCCGCCTTGTCATTTTGTCCTGATAAGTATATATGAAGAGCAAATAAAATACTAAAAGGGTGGGAAATACCCCAGAAATAAGTGCTTTAAACAAATAAGAAGAGACCCCAAATCATGGGGGGGAAAGGGGATAAAATGAAGTTCAAAAAATTTTTTTAAAAAGAAAACAAATAAAGAAAAAAATATATTCGACTGGCGACTAGAATGGTCACCCACTTGATTTTGGGAGTATTTTGGTCTCTTAGAAGGAACTACCTCTCAAAATTCTAAGGAATGAAAAACATATATAAGCATAAACACAATGAAGGGATGGAATATGATTATATAGATAATTTTTTTTTAATTCCTAAAAAAGGATTGATAATTTAAATTCGTTGGGACAATAAAGAAAAAGAAAGTGGAGAGAATTTTCTCAGGCTGGAGACTAGAACAAGCCCAGTGAGAGATTTATGGTGTATTTTGATCTATTATAGGAAGTTGTAACCCACATTTTTTAGAAGAAAAAACCCTACATGTATACAAAAGATAAAGTTAGATACAATGAATGATAAAATATGACTATAATAATGAAGTTTCAAAAAAGATTATTATTATTTTTATGAAAGGTATTGTTAAGATAAACTAGTTAAAAAACATTAAAAGAGGAAAGGATAAAAGTTAAACAAAATTAGCAGAAGAAAAATAAAATGAAGAAAATTAGGGGCGCCTGGGTGGCTCAGTGGGTTAAGCCACTGCCTTCAGCTCAGGTCATGATCTCGGGGTCCTGAGCTCGAGTCCCGCATCAGGCTCTCTGCTTGGCAGGGAGGCTGCTTCCCTCTCTCTCTCTCTGCTTGCCTCTCTGTCTGCTTGTGATCTCTCTCTGTCAAATAAATAAATAAAATCTTAAAAAAAAAAAGAAAAAAGGAAATTAATTAACTTTGCAAGACTAAAGGATCATGGAGAGAAAGCCATGATTCCATGCTTTGTTTTCTCCTCCTCTGGAATTCTGCTGTTCTCCTTGTTAAGTGAACTTGGTCTTGACTGGATTTCTTGTTGATCTTCTGGGGTAGGGGCCTGTTGTAATGATTCTCAACTGTCTTTGCCCGCGGCAGAATTGCACTGCCTTTACCAGGGGCCAGGCTAAGTAATCTGCTCGGTTTCACTTTCAGGAGCTTTTGTTCCTGAATGCTTTCCATAGAGTTCCATAGGGCGGGAATGAAAATGTCAGCCTTTCAATCTCCTGCCCAGAGGAGCCGAGATCTTGGAGCCCCACTCCTCAGTGTGCCCTCAGATAAAAGTGCTCCATCACTCCCGTCTCCCTGGTCTCCAGCCGTGCTTGGAGAAAAGTGCTCAATCACTCCCACGTCCCTCCCTGGTCGCCGGCTGCGCTCTGAGCTCACCCAGCCTGTGACCAAGCGTCCCTCTCTCTCTGGCACACAGCTCCACCTGGCGTCAATGAACCCCACAGATACCTGAGCTCTTCCAGGGGGGGTCTCCCCCGGTCTTGTGGGGACCCCACTCACAGAGCAGTGGCCTGTGCCATGTATTGTGGTTCAAGGTATCCCCGAGTTGAGAGCTCACTCCTTGGCTCCATCTCTGTAGCCAGCCTCCCCACTCTAACACCTATAAGCTCTGAGACACTCAGACACCCCGATGCTTCTGTAACCCCTTTGGAATTGAGGCCACGCTATCCCTGCATGGGCTTCACCCCAGTTTAGCCTCTGGAGCAATGTCCCTCAGTTGAGCAGTCTTTTAAAATTTCTGATTTTGTACCCTGTTTCTCTGCTGCTTGCCAGAAGCCAGGCTCTCCACCCACGATCTATCTTCCCATTGCTTTGGAATCACTTTTCCTCTGGTCCTACCTTTCAGAAAGTGGTAGATTTTCTGTTTCTAGAATTGCAGCTCTTCTTCCCTTAAATCTCCTGTTTTATTTGTAGGTGTTCAGAATTGTTTGATAAGCTTTTTAGCTGATTTCCTGGTACCCGATGTCATCTCAGCATGCTACTTCTATAGCATCTTGACTCCTGGCCAGTATAGACATTTTAACAATGTTTATTCTTCTGATCAATGAGCATAGAATGGTCTTCCATCTTTTTCTGTCTTCTTTGATTTCTTCCATGAGTGTTCTGTAGTTCCTCGAGTACAGATCCTTTATCTCTTTGGTTAGGATTATTCCCAGAGATCTTATGGTTCTTGGTACTAGAGTAAATGGAATCGATTCTCGAATTTCCCTTTCTGTATTTTCATTGTTAGTGTGTAAGAAAGCAACTGACTTCTGTACATTGACTTTGTATCCTGCCACATTACTGAATTGCTGTATGAGTTCTAGTAGTTTGGGGGTGGACTCTTTTGGGTTTTCCATATAAAGTATCATGTCATCTGCGAAGAGAGAGTTTGACTTCTTCTTTGCCAATTTGAATACCTTTTATTTCTCTTTGTTGTCTGATTTCTTTTCTTTTCTTTTTTTAAAAGATTTTATTTATTTATTTCACAGACAGGGATCACAAGTCAGATAGAGATCACAAGTAGGCAGAGAGGCAGGCCAAAAGAGAAGGGGAAGCAGGCTCCCTGCCAAGCAGATAGCCCGATGCAGGGCTCAATCCCAGGACCCTGGGATCATGACCTGAGCCGAAGGCAGAGACTTTAACCCACTGAGCCACCCAGGTGCCCCTGTTGTCTGATTTCTGTTGATAGAACTTCTAATACTATGTTGAACAAGAGTGGTGAGAGTGGGCATCCTTGTCGTGTTTCTGATCTCAACGGGAAGGCTGTGAGCTTTTTCCCATTGAGGATGATATTTGCTGTGGGTCTTTCATAGATAGATTTTATGAAGTTCAGGAATGTTCCCTCTACCCCTATACTTTGAAGCGTTTTAATCAGGAACAGATGCTTGATTTTGTCAAATGCTTTTTCTGCATCAATTGAGAGGACCTTGTGGTTCTTCTCTCTTCTCTTAATAATTTGTTCAATCACATTGATTGATTTGTGAATGTTGAACCAGCCCTGCATCCCATGGATAATTCCCACATGGTCATGGTGGATAATCTTCTCTTTTAAAGATTTTATTTATTTATTTGACAGACAGAGATCACAAGTAGTAAGAGAGGCAGCAGAGAGAGGAGGAAGCAGGCTCCCTGCTGAGCAGACAGCCCAATGGGGGACTTGATCACAGGACCTTAGGATCATGACGAGCTGAAGACAGAGGCTTTACCCCACTTAGTCACCCAGGTGCCCTGGATAATCTTTTTAATGTACTGTTAGATCCTATGAGCTAGGATCTTGTTGAGAATCTTGGCATCCATATTCATCTGGGATATTGGTCTGAAATTATCCTTTTTGTCGGGATCTTTGCCTGGTTTGGGGATCAGGGTAATGCTGGCTTCATAAAAAGTATCTGGAAGCTTTCCTTCTGCTTCTATTTTTTTAACAGATTCAGGAGAATAGGTATTATTTCTTCTTTGAATGCTTGGTAGAATTTCCAGGGAAACTGTCAGGTCCCGAGCTCTTGTTTTGGAGGATATTTTTGATCATTGCTTCAATCTCATTACTAGACTTTGGTCTATTCAGGTTGTCAATTTTTTCCTGATTCAGTTTTGGAAGTTTATACGTTTCCAGGAATGCATGTATTTCTTCTAGGTTGCTTAACTTATTGGCACACAGTTGTTGATAATATTTTCTGATGATTGTTTCTATTTCTTTGGTCTTAGTCATATATCCCTTTTCATTCGTAATTTTATTAATTTGGGTCCTCTCTCTCACTCTCTCTCTCTCTCTCTCTCTCTCTCTCTCTCTCTCTCCCTATTGCATTAGTTTGGCCAGTGGTTTATCTATCTTATTGATTCTTTCAAAAAAAAACAGCTCCTAGTTTCATTGATGTGTTCTACTGTATCTCTAAATTCTATATCATTGATCTCTGCTCTAATCTTGATTATTTCTTTTCTTGTTTGTAGGGTTGGCTTAATTTGTTGTTGATTATTCATTTCTTAAGGTGTAAAGAGAGTTAGTGTATTCTGGATTTTTCAGTTTTTTGGGGGGAGGCTTGGATGGCTATGTATCTCCCCCTTAAGACCACCTTTGCTTTATCCCATAGGTTTTGGACCAAAGTGTCTGCATTCTTATTGGTTTTCATGAATTGTTTAGGTTCTTCTTTGATTTCCTAGTCTGTCCAAACATTCTTAAGCAAGGTGGTCTTTAGTTTCCAGGTGTTTGAATTCCTTCCAAACTTTTCCTTGTGGTTGAGCTCCAGTTTCAAAGCATTGTGAATATGTAGGGAATAATCTCCATCTTTTGGTATCAGTTGAGTCCTGATTTGTGCCCACTATGTGGCCTATTCCGGAGAAGGTTCCATGTGCACTTGAGAAGAATGAGTATTCTGTTGTTTTAGGGTGGAATGTTTTGTACATATCTATGAGATCCATCTCGTCCAATGTGTTATTCAAAGCTCTTATTTCTTTTTTTTTTTTTTTTTAGATTTTTTTTTTATTTATTTGACACACAGAGAGAGATCACAAGTAGGCAGAGAGGCAGGCAGAGAGAGAGAGAGGAGGAAGCAGGCTTCCTGCTGAGCAGAGAGCCTGATGTGGGGCTCGATCCCAGGACCCTGAGATCATGACCTGAGCCGAAGGCAGCGGCTTAACCCACTGAGCCACCCAGGCGCCCCAATGCTCTTATTTTTTTATTGATTTTCTGCTTGGATGATCTGTCTATTACTGAGAAATCCCCTACTATAGATGTATTCATATCGATATGACTCTTTATCTTCATTAACAGTTTTCTTATGTAATTGGCTGCTCCTGTATATAGGGTATAGATATTTACAATTGCTAAATTTTCTTCTTGGATAGTCCCTTTAAGAATGATGGAGTGTCCTTTTTTTATCTCTGACTATAGTCTTCAGTTTAAAATCTAATTTATCTGGTATGAGAATCATGACACTAGCCTTATTTCAAGGCCCATGGGCATGAAAGTTGCTGCTGTATCCCTTCATTTTAAGTCTGGTTCTGTCTTTATGTTCTAAATGGATCTTTTGTAGACAGCAAATGGATGGGTCCTATCATTTTATCCAATCTGCAACCCTGTGGCATTTTATGGGAGCATTTAGGTCATTCATTTTTTTTAAGATTTTATTCATTTATTTTTTTAATTATTATTTTATTTATTTGACAGAGAGAGATCACAAGTAGGCAGAGAGGCAGGCAGAGAAGGTGGGGAAGCAGTCTCTCTGCTGAACAGACAGCCCCATGTGGGGCTCGATCCCAGGACCCTGAGATCATGACCTGAGCCAAAGGCAGAGGCTTAACCCACTGAGCCACCCAGGCGCCCCTAGACCATTCATGTTGAAAGTGATTATTGAGAGATACTTTTTTATCTACATCGTGTTGCCTGTGAATTCCTTGTTTCTATAGGTTGTTTCTGTTCTATGACACTCTTGGGTTCTTTCTTCTTTTATAGAACCCTCCCCTCTTAATATTTCTTGTATTGCTGACTTGGTGGTCACATACTCTTTTAAACCTTGCCGGTCTTGGAAACTCTTTTCTCTCCATCCATTTTGAATGCCAGCCTTGCTGGACAAAGTATTCTTGGCTGCACGTTCTTTTCATTTGGTGCCCTGAATACATCTTGCCTGCCCTTTTTGGCTTGCCAGGTTTCTGTGGACAGGTCTGACATTATTCTGATGGGCCTTCCTCTGTACATAAGGATTCTCTTCCCCCTAGCTGCTTTCAAGAGCTTTTGTCTAAAATGATGATTCATCAGTTTCACAATGAGTTTTTCCGAGGTCTTTCTAGGTTCTATGATCTTTGGGGAAAACCTTTCTGCCTCTAGGGCATGAACCCTGGTTCCATTCCCAGGTTGGGATAATTTTCACAGAGAATTTGTTCAACTATATATTCTAGTCTTCTTTTCCCCACTCAGGGATTCCAATAATTCTGACTTTGGAAAGTTTCAGGGCGTCTTTTATTTCCCTAATCCTGTTTTCATGGCTTCTAAGCTGTTTGTCCCAGGCCTCCTCCTGATCCTTTTTCTCTATCAGTTTGTCCTCTAGATCACTAATTCTATCTTCTGCCTCATTTACCCTAGCTGTTAGAGAATTTAGATTAGATTGGAACTCATTGAGTGCATTGTTAACATCTTCCCTGGTAGCTTTGACTTCTTCCCTAATTGATTCCATGTTGTCATTAATGCTTTTCTCCATTCTAGCCATTGCTGAATAACTATTACACTGAATTTAGTTTCCAACATACTGTTTATGTCCATATCCAAAAGCTCTGATGGAGCGGGCACAGTCTCTGAATTGTTGCTCTGTTGGTTATTCCTCGTCCTAGTCATTTTGGTGAGAGATGGCTGAGGTGATGTGTAGCTGAATGTATTAACTATGATCCAGGCAAGGTGCACCCTGGAATGCTTCTGAGCAATCAGGTGTCCCTACCAAAAATAATTAACAAAGAAAAAAAAATAGAGAGAGAGACAGGAAACAAAAAAAGAGAGAGAGAGAAAGAGAAGACTGAGACACAATAGGCCCCAAAGATAAGATTTATAAAGTATATAAAGAAAAACAAACAAAAAGACCAACAAAAGTAAATGACAAGGGAAAAAAATAGAACACACCCAAAATGAACTCCAAGTATAAGATTTATGTAATACCATAACAAAAATAAGTACACAGAAACACTGACAGAAGTAAAAGTTTGGAGGGTGGTTATAAATCCTCAGTGTGATCAGGAAGTTTATTTTGATTCTTCCTGGGTGTATATTGATATCTTTTTTAAAGAACGTATCTTTCCTGAGTTAAAGGGAGATTAAAACTGGTTTCTATATAGGGGTATTATTGTTTGGGGAAAGAGGATTACCTTGAAGCTTACATCTATATGAATATTAAAAAAAAACAGAATAGCAAAATAAATAAATAAATAAATAAATAAATAAATAAATAAATAAAATAGCAAAGAAAAACACAGGTATATGTATTGAAAAAGTTCAAGTTAAAACATTATTGTGGAATTTGTTGTATTGAACCTCCCATGATGGTAAATAGCTTAAAACTTATAAAAAATTAAAAAGAATGAGAATAGTAGGAACAAATTAAAAATAAAAGTTGTATCTATGAAGTACATAGGTTATGGCAATACTGGGAGCTTAATACCTTCTTTTTCCCTGACATTGGGGTTTAACAGTTTTATGGGGACACTGTGGTGGTTGTCCTCTCATTTTGTTTTGTTTTGTTTTGTTATTGGGGAGGGAGCTGGCTTTCTGGGGGAAGGGCCTACCACATTGTTTTTCAGTCAGTCTTGCTTGGGTTGAGTCCTCCTGCCCCCTATCAAGGGACTGGGCTCTGAGAAAACTGGTTTTTCAGACTTCTGTTCTTTGGAGTTTTGTTTTGTTTTATTTTCTCTTGGCTGCTTTTGGTGGTTCTTTGGAGGTTTAGAGGAAAGGAAATTGCACCCAGATCTCCGTCTCAGAGAGAAGCCTTAGTCTGTTCCCCTCTGAGTGGTCCAGAGCTCAGACTCCTGCTCTGCCACCTCCCACTGGGATATCACTTCTCCAGCCACTGTCTCAGGGGTCGCAGGAATTCCCGCTTGTCTCTGCACCCCAGTGTTACTAAAACGGCAAGCAGTATTGGTCCAGGGAGCCGGCTTCCAGTGGCTGCCTTTGCCCGGCTGCTGTGTGGGTAGGTCGAGACCGCCAGAGAGATCCCAACCAGAGATAACATGCTGAGATTTTCCTGTTGGCTGGGGCTGGGAGTGTTCAGACTCTCAGCTGGTCCTAGAGACTACTGGCTAGTGCCTGCAAGGACCTCAGTTAAGGGAGGGTGTGGAGCATGTCTTAGAACCTGGTCATGCAGCATGTACACAGAGTGCAAAAGGCAATGGTTCTAGAGAGTGCACTGGTGTGCACCCAGGTTCTCATGTAGGCTGGCAGCTCAGGGACCATGGCCTGGATGCTTCACTGCACTCTCTCTGACAAGGCAGTGGTTGCTATCCTGGGTCCATGGGCTTAAGCCCGTGCCTGTGACCGCCCGATTCCACCAGTTTCCCCTTAAGATCTTTTGCTCTTTTTGAGTGCTTTTAACCAGACTCCAAGTTAATGCTGGTCCCAATCACAGGGCATTCTTGTATTGGGGTATTACTTTCCAATCGGTCACTACTGGTAGCTCCCTCCCACTTCTGTTTATCCTCTGATATCAATGGAATCTTTAAAAACTCCCCTTTACCTCACAACTGGTGACTTCTGCCCCTGTAGAGATCCATAAATGTAATATCCTAAATCTCAGGCTGATTTCATGAGTGTGCAGAGAGTTCTGGTAGATAATCAGCTCACTTTAGGGGACCGGTTGAAGCAGCATCTCCTACTTCACCATCTTACCCCTTCCCTCCCGCAATGTTTATTCTTCCAATCCATGAGCATTGAATGTTTTTCCATCTCTTTGTGTCTGCCTCAATTTCTTTCTGTTTCTGTTTCTGTTCTCAGTTTCTGTTCTCAATTTCTATCTTTCTGTTCTGTAGTTTTCAGAGTATAGATCCTTTACCTCTTCGGTTAGGTTTATTGATAGTTATCTTATGGTTCTTGGTGTTCCTGTAAATGGAATCAATTTCTTAATTTCTCCTTCTATAGCTACATTGTTAGTATATAGGAAAGCAACTGATTTCTGTGCATTGATTTTATATCCTGCCAAATTGCTGAATTGCTGTATTGGTCCTAGAAATTTGGGGATGAGGTCTTTTGGGTTTTCCACATAAAGTATCATGTAATCTGCAAAGAGAAAATGTTTGACATCTTCTTTGCCAATTTGAATGTATTTTATTTCTTTTTGTTGTCTGATTGCTGAGGCTAGGACTTCTAGTACTATGTTGAACAAAAGTGGTGAGAATGGGGATCCCTGGCATGTTCCTGATGTTAAGGGAAAAGTTCTCAGATTTTCCCTTTTGGAATGATATTTGCTGTGACCTTTTCATAGATTTTTTTCTGTACTGTTGAGGAGGGTTCCCTTTATCCTTATACCCTGATGAGTTTTAATCAGGAAAGGATACTGTATCTTGGCAAATGCTATTTCTGCATCGATTGAGAGGGTCATATGGTTCTTGTCTTTTCTTTTCATAATGTGCTATATCATATTGATTGCATTGCAGTTGTTGAATCACCCTTGCATCCCAGGTATGAATCCTACCTGGTCGTGATGGATAATCATTGCACCCTGTTGGCTAGGATCTTGTTGATTGTTTTGGCATCCATGTTCATCAGGGATTTTTGGTCTGTAATTTTCCTTTTTGATCTGATCTTTGCCTGGTCTTGGGGTTAGGGTAATTCTAACCAAATAGAATGAGTTTTGAAGTTTTCCTTCTATTTCTATTTTTTGAAACAGTTTTGGTAGAATAGGTATGACTTCTTTATTACATGTTTGGTAGAATTCCCCTGGGAAGCCATCTAGCAGTGGACTCTTTTATTTTGGGGGAGGTTTGATTATTTCTTCAATTTTGTTACTGGTTATTTGTCCTATTCAGATTATCTATTTCTTCCTGTTTCACTCCTTGTACTTTATAAGTTTCCAGGAATGCATCCATATCTTTCAGGTTGCTTAATTTGTTTGCATATGTTTGCTGGTAATGATTTCTAATAATTGTTTCTATTTCTTTGGTGTTAGTCGTGAATTCTCCCTCTTCATTCATGACTTTTTAGATTTGGGTCCTTTCTCTTTTCTTTTGGATATTTACAGCCAAGGATTTATGGATCTTATTAATTCTTTTAAAGAATCAGCTTCTAGTTTTGTTTATCTGTTTACTGGTCCCCCCCCCCTGGTTTCTATTTCGTTGATCTTAGCTCTAATCTTTATTATTTTTCTTCTCTAACTTGGTTTAGGCTTTTTTGTTTGTTTTTGTTTTTGTTTTTCTGTTCTCTCTCCTGTCACTTTAGGCTTAAGGCTAGCTTGTGCATTCGGGATTTTTCTAAATTTTGAGTCTTGAATGGCTATGTATTTCCCACTAAAGGAATGCCTTTGCATTATCCCATAGGTTTTGGACCAATGTGTGTGTGTGTGTGTTTTAAGGATTTTATTTATTTATTTGACAGACAGAGATCACAAGTAGGCAGAGATACAGGCAGAGAGAGATGGAGAAGTAGGCTCCATGCTGAGCAGAGAGCCCAATGTGGGACTCGATCCCAGGACCCTAGGATCATGACCTGAGCTGAAGCCAGATGCTTTAACCCCCTGATACACCCAGGCGCCTGTGGATCAATGTGTTTTCATTCTCACTAGCTACCATGAATTATTTAAGTTCTTCTTTAATTTTCTGGTTTACCCAATCATTCTTTAGCAGGATGATTGAGGATGTTTCTTAACTACCATGTGTTTGAATTTCTTCCAAAATTTTTTCTTATGATTGTGTTCCAGTTTCAAAACATTGTAGTCTGATAACATTTAGGTAATAATCTCAATCTTTTGGTTTCTGTTGAAACCTGATTTGTGATCCATTATGTGGTCTATACTGGAGAAATTTCTGTGTGGACATGAGAAGAATCCATATTCTGTTGTTTTAGGGTGGAATGTTGTGTATATATCTACAAAGTCTGTCTGGTCCAATATGTCTTTCAGAGCTCTTGTTTCTTTGTTGATATTCTGCTTGGAATATCTGTTCACTGATGAGACTGGAATGTTAAGGTCTACTACTACTAATGTATTTTTTCAATATGATTCTTTACTTTAATTATTAACTGGCTTATACAGATTGCTGCTCCTACAGTGGGGGCATAGATATTTACAATTGTAAGATCCTCTTGTTGGGCAGACCCTTTAAGTATGTTATAGTGTCCACCTACATCTGTAGTATTACATACTACATACTACAGTCTTTGGTTTAAAATCTAATTTGTCTGATCTGAGAATTGCTACTCCAGCTGTCTTTTGAGGTTTGTTGGCATGATAAATTGTTCTCCATCCATCAATTTTAATCTAGAGGTGTCTCTAGGTTCAAAATGAGTCTCTTGTAGACCTCATACGGATGGGTTTTTTTTTTTTTTTGCTCCAATATGTTAACATTTGTCTTTTTATTTGATCATTTAATCCATTTACATTCAGAGTAACTATTGAAATATATGAATTTGGTGCTATTATATTGCCTGTAGTCCCTGTTTCTGTAGATTGCCTCTGTTATTTTATGTTCTGTTACTTTTGGTGTCTCTTTGCTTAATACTTCTTACAGGGCTAGTGTTGTTGTGCATGGAAATAAAGTTCTCACTCATCAGTCTGAATGGTCATGCAGGGTTGCCTCTGGAAAGGAGAGCAGCAGCAGCTAAATCTTACACATAGATTTTATTTTGTTCTCCATTTTATTTTCTGTTAGGTTTTTTTTTTAATCAGAAAAGCATGGACATATGGGTCCTATTGTGGGAAAGGAATACAAAGGGATGGCAAATATCTTGAAGCAGGCTTGAATTTTTCCCCTGTGCATACACATGCAGGTAGTCAGTCAGGGGATGAGTGAGGAGTGGAATGTTTGGGTTAGAAATCACAAGGTGCAGAAAGGGGATACTCAGAGTTACTTTCATTCATAGCTCCTAACTATGTGCTGCCCTGGGGGATTGTGGGATCCTGATTCTCCTGGGCCATTGTATTTAATAGTCTGAGAACAGAAACACTGCTGACATTTCAGCTGTTTACAGAGTCACTCCTTAAGGTTTACATTATATTTCCTAAGAATAACTCCATAGGCTGGATTGATCATCACATATTCTTTATTTTTTTGCTGTCCTGAAAGCTTTGTCTCTCCATCCACTATGAATGACAGCCTTGAGGGATAAAGTATTCTTGGCTGCATGTTCTTCTCATTTAGTAACCTGAATATACCTTGTCAGTCTTTTCTGGCTTTTCAGGTTGCTGTGGATAAGCCTGATGATATTCTGATGTTCCTCCCTCCATATGTAAGGAACCTCTTCTCCCTAGATGCCCTCAGGATAGCTTCTTTGACTCTAAGATTTGCAGGCTTCACTATTATATGTTGGGGTGTTGGTCTATTTTTATTGATTTGGTGAGGGGTCCTCTATGCCTCTTGGACATGAATGCTTGTTTCCTTCCCCAGATTAGGGAAGTTCTCAGCCATGAATTGCTCAAATATACCTTCTAGCTTTCTCTCTCCAACGCCTCTGGGACCACAATAAAATGGACATTAGTTCATTTCAAGGCGTCCTTAAATTCTCAAAGCCTTTCTTCATGGGCTGTTCATTGTTCTCTTTTCTTCAACTTTCTTCCTTTCCATCACCCTGTCCTCTAGATCTCATGTTTTCTCTTCTGCCTCATTGACCCTAGCTGTTAGAGCAGCCAATTTAGACTGCATCTCATTAATAGCTTTTTGAAGTTTGGCCTGATTACATCTCATTTCCACCCTTCAAGATGCTGTGTTATCATTTATGTTTTCTTTGAGTGTTGTTATCAACTTGATAATTGTTATCCTGAATTCCATCTTCGACATCTTAAGTATATCCACACTGATTAGTTCTGTAGTAGAGAACATTGCCTCTGTTTCTTTCCTTAGTTGTGAGTTCCTATTTCTATTCATTCTTCCCAGGTAAGGATGGGTAAGCAAATGAAACAAGCCCAAAATATCAAGCATGATCTGTGCAAAATGCATTCTAGAAAAAAACTCAAGTGGTTGGAAGCCGTTACAAAACAAACAAAGTCAAAATGCAACAGAACTTTAAATAACAATGATAATAATAATAATAATAATAATAATAATAAAGAATAGTTGTGGGAGAGTGAGACTATAATCTAAAAGTGTGGATGAGTCATTCAGGGTGATCCATTTGTTCCTGTTTGAATTTTGGTCTCTGTGTTAGAAGACACTAAATTCCCAAATTGCAAAGAAACAACATTTATATTTATATAAAGATCAAAATTTAACAGAGGGAAAAAGGACTAGAATGAATCTTCTATGTTTAAAATGTAGATATGAAAGAAATAAAAATTAAGAAGTGACTTAAAAGCATAAATTGGTAAAATTAAAATTTTGTTGAAATGGGAAAAAGATAAAGAGAAAAAAAAGAAATTGAGAATTTTATTTATTTATTTATTTTTAAAGATTTTATTTATTTGACAGACAGAGATCACAATTGGGCAGAGAGGCAGACAGAGAGAGAGGAGGAAGCAGGCTACCTGCAGAGCAGAGAGTCTGATGCGGGTCTTAACCCCAGGACCCTGGGATCATGACCTGATCCAAAAGCAGAGGCTTTAACCCACTCAGCCACCCAGGTATCCCAGAAATTGAGAATTTTAGAATGAAGGATAAATGAGTTGTGGGAAACACCTGGAGCTCAATATGCTATTTTCCCCTGGTGCTGGATTTTTACCATCTTATGGGATCCATAAGCTTGTTGTTTACCTGTTCTTCTAGTCTGTCTTCTGGGGTAAGGGGTCTGATTTACTGCTTCTCAAGTGTCTTTTCCTGGACAGAGTTTTCTCACTCCTTGTCGGGGGATGGGCTTAATGCAAGCTGGTCTTCTGTGTGGCTTTTTTCCCCTGGCAGCTTTCCATGCCTCTTCAGAGGTTCAGAGCAAAAATGGTCCTTCCTGGATTTCTGGCCCAAAGCTATAAGTTCATGGTCCCCCCCCTATTCAATAAATCCTCTAGGTCAAACAGAATCCACTTCTCTGTGTTCTAGAGTCTGCAGATTCCCACAGTTCAAGCTCACTGCAATCCTCCCATGAGGAGTACCAGCGAGTTGTGAGCATCACTAATCTTTGTGTCTTTGTGACTACAAGCATTTTGGGTTTGGCCTGTACCCTACTCTACTGTTCCCAGGTCATGGCTGGGTGTCATCCTACGGTCCTTTCCAGGGCTACTCCCACCCTGAGAGCTGTTGCCCAGTCATGGTTGCAGTTGTTTCATCCCTCCCAGGGGATGGTAACTGGCCCATATATTCCTAGTCCATTTCTGGGTGCTCAGGAATGGAGTGATCTCATTTCCAGCCTGGCACTGGGTTTGATGTGACCAGGGCTGAAAGTCCTTCCTGGGCTTCCTGACCATAACCAGTTTCCCTGCTCCACTGCTTGGTCATTCTATTGGTTCAGGCACCCCCATTCTTTCTGTGTCTCTTGGGATCCTGAGACCACAATGGCCCACCTAGAATTCTATCTTCTTAATCCCCTGCAACCTTTTCAGAAAAGGATATCTCTCACTGGAACAGTTTTATACATGTTCTGATTTTGTGCTCTGATGTTATATCAGTTTCTAATAGCCAGCTTATGGAGCCCACCCATTTATTTTCTCATATTTCCCCACAGATTCATGACTCCACACCTCCTATCTTGCAAAAAGCATTTGCTTTTCTGCTTGTAGTTTTCCAGATATATTTTCTTACATCTCAGGCTGATTTTTTTAGGTGTTCAGAATTGTTTGATAGATATCCAGCTAAATTCAAGGTACAAGAAGAAACGAAGTCCTCTACTGTACCTCCATCTTTCCTGCAGCTGGCTAATTGAGTTTAAAAAAATGAACAAATAAGCCTTATATATCATTTTTGTAGTTTGTTTGCTTGTTTGTTTTCCTAAGCATACATAGTTTTTTTAAGGAACACACCAAGGACATACACTGTAGTTATAGAACAATGTCATGTGTTAATTATCCACAAGGTGGCAGATGGATAATGCCAATTTGGTCCCCTAGTAATACCTATTGTAGGGCTATATAGAATCTAAAAAAACCTTCTGGGGATTTAATAGATATATGGATTTCTTCTCCCTGCAAAGACATCATCAAGCCAAGGAAGGGATAAAGGGGAGAAGAATGAATGTCCCAGATACAATTACAAATGATTGAAATTGGTAATTAATATATGTTATTTAATGAATCAAGAGACACTGCTGATGATAACTGTGCCTTGAGAACACAAGAAAAAATGTTAAGTGACCATATGATAAAAGAAGAGCTACCTTTGTCTCAAGAAGAAAGTCACAGATTCAGATAATCTCTGTTGTAAGAACACTTTCCACTTTCTTGATTTTTTAAAAAAGATTTTATTTATTTATTTAACAGACAGAGATCACAAGTAGGCAGAGAAGCAGGCAGAGAGAGAGAGAGAGGAGGAAGCAGGCTCCCCGCTGAGCAGAGAGCCCGATGCAGGGCTCGATACCAGAACCCCAGGATCATGACCCGAGTCAAAGGCAGAGGTTTTAACCCACTGAGCCACCCAGGCATCCCCACTTTCTTGATTTTTTAACAGGAAATCATTTTTTAAGACAGGAAAATTTGGTACAGAGAGATTAGATAACATGCCGAAGGATACACAACACAGAAATTTTAAAACAAATTCAAATACCAGTCAGTTTAAGTAAAGCCTATGATCTTAACATTATTCATTTGCACCTAAATTCATTCATTTGCATATGGGTTGGAAGTAACTTAAACATTTAAATGAATAGGAAAAATATAAAATCAGTTCAAAAGCTGAACAATCAATGATTTGGAGTATGCAAATGTAGAAGTCTGAAAATTTTAGTAAAATCTATTGGAACAGAAAGATGTTCACTGAGTACAGTAGATCATCTAACTTCTTACCAGAGAAGGCATCACAAAGACCAGTTTAAAGACTGAATATACTGGGGGATGTCTTTAGCTCATAAACTTACATAGTTTATTGAAGAGACAGTATGTTACCTTATGATTCCAAATTGTATCATGTTATATAATGTTTCACATGGGCAAGAATGTTGGTTAAAAAACCTTTAATTTGACAAACAGATCAATTCACTAAAATAAGCAAGATTCCTGATTAAAAAACTTTTAATTTCAAAAACGGATCGATTCACTAAAATAAACAAGTATAAACACTTTATATATGCTGCAAGTTCTAGGCATTGGAAAAACAAGTGATTACAATGTATTTTATTCATATAAGAAATGTTAAGTCTGTAGAAGTGGTGATAGCATTTGTTTTTTCCAGTGATTTTTGTCATTGCTGTTGCCATAATTAATTATAAGTAATATATTGTGTCTTTACTATTTGCTAGGCACCACTTATTGGGCTATCTGACAAACATGCTTATACTAAATTAATCAATCAACTCCAAGACTGCCCTGCATTCCTAATATCTCTAATTTATTCATTTACTCAACTGATCTGTAAAACATTTTTCTTTTTTTCTTAAAATTTTAATGATCACTTCTCCCTTTCATAAGTAGAAGTTATCCTTGATTCTACTTGCACTGTGAAATAGAGGAAATCTGAGGATAACTCACTTTTATCACCTTTGCTCTGCATTACCTCCTGCTATTGCAAATGAACTAGCCAAGCTAAATAAAAACAAAAAACAAACAAAACAAGCAAGCAAGCAAACATACAAACAAAAACAGCTCTTTACCTAAATTGATTTCTATGCTTTCTGTCTTTCTCAAAGGTCATTTTCTGGAAGAAGTTTCCTTCATTTTGTTTCCATTATCAATATATGCTTTGTGATAGATTATTCCCTTTAACATAACTGCAATATCCTACAATAATAAAAACATATTGGTATAATATCCCTTTCTAACCACTACTCCAATTATTTGCTCTCATTTTTTTTAAAAAAATGTATTTTAACTCTACTCACCTTGTCCACTTTCTCCCCTTCTATTTTACTCTGAATTCTCTTGGAGCACAACTTCATTGGAATTGCTTTTATTAAGGTCATAATTGATCTTTGTGTTGACAAATACAGTGGCTAATGAAGAGTCTCATTGTCATCCAACAAGAAACAGCATCTAGTGAAGTTGATTACACTCCAGTTTTGAAGTTTTCTCACTTCTATCTGAGATATTACTTCTTCTTATTACGTCAGTCACGGTCTCCTGTCTCACTTTCTTGCCCGCTGAACAGCTGCCTTAGTCTTACATCTTTATTCCTACTTAGGTTTAAACTAATCTTATGCCTTTAAAGTATTCATTCTACTCTGAAGACTACCAAATTAACCCAATGAGCCACCAGGCATCCCTGAAGACTACCAAATTTAAACCTTCAGCCCTTAACTCCAATCTGAGCCCCAGTTGGCTTCCTATATCTAAGAGATATTTCAAAATTCTCTCAACAACTAAATCCTTGATTTCTTCTACCCAATTTTGCCACTCTACATGTTTTCAAAAATCTCATGGAGCAGATATCCTAGATTCCTTTCCCTTGAGGTTAATTGACTTATTTTTCATTTCACTTGCTTTTCTAATAGTCATCCTTTCCATGAGCTAAATACTCTTTGTAACTACATGACTAATCCTTCTTTCCTCTCACGTATAGATTCCTAAATTTTTTTCCTGCATACAATCTAGTTCCCTCTTCTATATACCACACACATAGATGTAGCATGGAAGTATGCATATTTCACACACATAGATATAGCGTGGAAGTATGCATAAAGTAGTGCACATAAAAATATACATCTTATCAAGCAAGTTATGTCTATACAGAAAATTTATCAAAAGTTTTCCTTCTCAGTGCAAAGAAGCTGAATTGAATCCAACTCCTGTTGATGAATCACACAGAATTGGACAATGTAAATTTTCTCCCATAGACTTCACTTTTATGCTATGAAATATCATGGAAAAAGGAACAGTAGTTCTCTTTGATGTCTCTATCCCTTTTGAGTAGGTATGTAATGCCTGAGTATACAACATTCAGTTTAGCTTACTCAGTATTTACTGTGTTCTAGTATTTGACAGTCACTATTTCTGCACAGGTGTATGAAGATGATCATAGAGGTTAAAATTCTCTGATGCAAAGCCAATAAAGACCATATTAAGATTGTGTGATTTCTATCCTTTGTCATTTGTAAATTGGTATTGTTTTACTTTATTGTAACAAAAATACACAATTATTGGCAACAAAATTCCTTAGCTTTGTAAGGAATTTTTGTGTTAAGGGTGAAAGGACTTTCACAGGTTTGCTGTGAACTCTAAGATATGTCTTTTTTACCCTTTATTTAGTCTGAGAGACAAGAACCAGAATCAAATGAATTCTTTAACTGATGTAATAATATCTCATTGTTGGTATGTAGCCAAAATGTGTCTGCACAACTAATGAAAAATCTTTGTTTCCCTCCCCTAGTAGCAAGAAGCCAGCCACGGAAAATCCTCTTGATTGGCAATTGTAAGTAATCTTTGACAGCTGACCAAATAGTCATATTTGAAACAGGACAATAGAAAATGTTCTTAGGAAGACCTATTGTCAGTTTACTGAATTCTTAAGCATCACTTGTGGATACTTTTTGAGCAGATGAGATTTGTGATAGTATCATTTTAAATGCCCCCATTACATCCTTGTTTCTGAGGCTATAGATAAGAAGATTGAGCATGGGTGTGACAATGGTATAGAAGGCTGACACTACCTTGTCTTGCTCAGGAGTGTGAAAAGACTGGGGCAGAACATAAGTGTAGAAGGCAGCTCCATAGAAAATGCTGACTACAGTCAAATGGGACGAACAAGTGGTAAAGGCTTTCTTCCGGCCTTCAGCAGAGTGCATTCGGTGGACAGTTAACAAGATGAGAGAGTAGGAGGTTGAAATGATAGAGATGGGGATAAGCAACATGAGTACACAGCAGATGTACATTAGAGTTTCATACAAGGATGTGTCAGCACAGGCTAGTCTGAGAACTGCAGGGATCTCACAGAAAAAATGGTTGATACTGCGGGAGCCACAGTAGGGGACATTCATGGTGATGGGGGTGAGCAGAAAGCCATCCAGGGACCCACCAAACCAGGCACCAGCAGCCAGCAGGAGACACACCCTGTGATTCATCAGGACTGGATACCTAAGAGGGTTACAGACAGCCACATAGCGGTCATAAGCCATGAGGCCCAAGAGGAAGAACTCTGAGCCAATCATGGTCAGGTAGAGGAAGATCTGGATGCCACAACCTACAAAGGAAATGGTCTTCTCTTTAGAAACCATGTCGACCAGAAGTTTTGGGACAGTGGTACAAATGAAAAGGGTGTCCATGATAGACAGCTGACTGAGCAGGAAATACATAGGAGTATGGAGACGGGAGTCCACCTGAATCAAGACTATCATGACCAAATTTGCAGTTACAGTCACCACAAAAATAGCAAAAATAACAGGAAAGATGATCCCTATAGCTTTATTGTTCACCAGAAGCCCCAGGAGGATAAAGTCAGAGGATAAAGTTATATTCTTCATTGACATTGCTGATGGCAGCTCCAGTAAAGCAGGAAGCCACAAAGACCAGGAAGGAAAAGGAGAGAGGACACTTTCAGTATGGATGAAACTTACAATGGAGATGAAACCTCAGAGAGTGCTGGATGGGCTGAAATTTTCTAAGTCAAAATGCTAGAGAAAAATGAACAGATCAAGAGACAGATGTTAAGATGGAAACTGCTGATCTCTTCCTCCATGTTCGAGAACAACAATTTATATTGTGTTTATGTTCATGCTGCAAGACATAGATTATGCTAACTGCATAAAAATGTTGGTATTTGCTATACCTGGATTAGGGTTTAACTATATATTTCCTAGTCACTCTCTGCATTTCTGGCATCCAGAATGTTGTCCAGTCTATAGTAGCTCTAAGCCAGTACTGGTTGGGTAAGTCTCATTGATTCACTGATTATTTGGATGGCAAAGGCAAGCAAATTGAGTAACTTAGGAAGTACAGAATGTAAAGAAAAAAATTTCTATGTGTCTTCATTATTCTCATTATTTCAGCTCTGACACTATTGTTCACCAAAATTTTGAGGGTTTATTTTCCATAATAAGCAATGTCCAACTCTTTAGACAACCAGCTGGGTGTCCTACAATTTAATGTAATACTCATACCATCTACATAGAGATAGCTTAATATCTTACTGCTTAATGGCTTAGTCCCACAAAACTGTTCCCCAAATCGGATACTAATTGCCAAATAGAGCTTATCACTTGGGCTTCTGAACCACTGGCTCTAAATAGAATGATCCCACCCCTGGGTTCAATTAATTTTCTAGAGTGGAAAATATTTTAATTACTGGATTGACTAGCATTTAACTAAGGAAAAACCAGGTAGTGGAGATACACAAGTTAAGGTGTGTTGGGAAAGACCAAGAACTCTTTGTCCTCTCTGGATGTACCATCCTCTTAGTCACTGCATATGTTCAGAAGCTCTCTGAACCTCGCCCTTTTTTTTTAAGATTTTATTTATTTATTTGACAGAGAGAGAGATCACAAGTAGGCAGAGAGGCAGGCAGAGAGAGGGGAGGAAGCAGGCTCCCCGCGGAGCAGAGAGCCCGATGCGGGGCTCGATCCCAGGACCCTGAGATCATGACCTGAGCCGAAGGCAGCGGCTTAATCCACTGAGCCACCCAGGTGCCCCTGAACCTCGTCCTTTTTGATTTTTAGGGATGCTTGATTATTTGGGCATGATTGATCAAATCATTTTCCCTTAGTGATTATTGAAACCTCTAGATCCTCTCCTTGGAAATCTGAGAGATGGAGATTTTAAAAATTGCAAACCTTTAATTATGGTTATTTTCCTGGCAACAAGCTCTGATTCTTAGGAGATTTCCATAAGTCACCTCATTAGCATAAACTCAAGATGTGGTAGAAGGGCCTTTTTATGAATAACAAAAGACATCCACATATTTCTATTTAGGAAATTATGAGGGTTTTAGGAATTCTATGCCAGGAATATGAAAAAAAAATAAATGAATTATGCATCATGACATCACAAAGTGTTAGGACATTTGTTGGCACTTTGTAAATGAAATGTTCCCAGCCATATTTCATCTAGGTTATTCTGGTAGCTTTCCTGCTATCTCCGTGATCTCTCTTTCTTTTCTATTTTTAGTCTAACCTCAGCAGAACAAAAGTGATCTTTAAAATTTTACATCGGGGGGGCACCTGGGTTTCTCAGTTGGTTAAGTGTCTGCTTTGGGCTCAGGTCATGATCTCAAGGTCCTGAGATGGAGCCCTTCTTTGGGCTTTCAAAGGGAGAAGAAGAAGAAGAACCTCCTTCTCCCTTTCCTTCTGCTGCTTCCCTGCTTGTGTGCTCTCTTTTTCTCTCTTTCTCAAATAAATAGTCCTTAAAAATTCTACATCAGAGCATGTCAACTCCTGCTCACAGATCTACTATGAAACTTCTTATTTCATTTCAAGGCCCACCATACTGTAACACTTTAATCCTCTGAAATCATTTTTTGCTTCCTCCAGGGCATTTGCCCTGGTGCTGTAAATTCAGTATGTCCTCCCTGCTAATCCTTTGTCCCTACTTTGGGGGTGCCTCCAGTCCAGAGCTTTTGTCTCTGCTGAGACCCACGCCAGGGTCTCCTGCCCACATCTGTGACTGACACCTCATTTCATTCATTTAGGGTTTTGTTTTAAGCCCACCTTCTCAGAGGGTCCTATTCTTAACAGTCTTGGTGACTATTGTTTTTATATTCCTTCACACCACTTAACATATATATTCATTTCACTTTGTGTTTGTTTCCTGTCACTAACAATCTCAATATGAGTAAGGCAGTTTGCCTGTTTTGTTCACTATGTGCTTTCAGAATATAAAAGAATGCCTGGAACATAGTAAATATTACTTGAATATTTAAATATTGTTAAACATATATGGTTCACTAAACATATATATGTATATATATGTATGTTTATATATAAACATATATAGTCACTATATTGTGGATGTTAATAACATAGTTTAATTCATCCTAGATAATACAGACAAAAGGACAGAAAAATCATTGTGAATGTTTTTCTTGCCAGTAGTTTACATCTGTCTCATATTATCAGAAAAAATATGTCTTCAAATATGTTTCTATAAATTTTGTATTTTTTTAAGATTTATTTTTTTGACAGATAGAGATTACAAGTAGGCAGAGAGGCAGACAGAGAGAGAGAGAGAGGAGGAAGCAGGCTCCCAGCCAAGCAGAGAGCCCGATGCGGGGCTTGATCCCAGGACCCTGGGATCATGACCTGAGCCGAATGCAGAGGCTTTAACCCGCTGAGCCACCCAGGCGCCCCTAAATTTTGTATTTTATTAAACAATAAATCTAGGATATATTTTAATTGGTGATAAATAAAGCCAATTATATTATGCAGAATAATGTCCTCACCCCACTCAAGGATCCTTATATCTTAATTTCAAGACTATGAAATATTTCCTTATTTGGCAAAATAGATTTTGAAGATGTGATTAGGATATTATTCTGGAAGTGCTTGGTTGACTCACTAGGTTAAGCATCAAACTCTTGATATCAGCTCAGGTCTTGATCTCAGTGTTGTGAATTCAAGCCCTGTGTTGGCCTCCACATGGGAGTGGAGCCTACTTAAAAAGAGAGAGAGTGAGTGCGCATGTGTATGTGTGTGAGAGAGAGAGAGAGAAGAATTATTCTGGAATGTCCTGTTGTGTTCAATGTAAATACAAGAGTCCTTATAAGAGAGGGGAAGAAAGGAGGAGGGAGAGATGTGGTGTTAGGAACAGAAGGCCACATGATTCAAACACTGGCATTGAAGATGAAGTGGACCATGATGCAAGGAATTAATTAAGTGGTTTCTAGAATCTGAAAAATTAAAAAAAAGTTTTCTCCTCTAAGGCCTTCAGAAATGAGTACAAGTCCTCCTCAATCTTGGTCTATTATGATCATTTTTGACTTGTGACCTCCAGAATAGAAAGATAATAAGTTTGTGTCATCTAAAGTTAGTGGTAATTAGATACAACAGTCACACCAACAAATAATTTTATCAGGTTTTAACAAGTATAATGAGGCATATTGATTGCTAATAACAAATTAGCCAGTACTCATGCAGTGCTTACCCTTTGCCAGTAATCTCTCCATATGCTCTGGTGTTTTGATGTATTTACTTTTCACAGCACCTCTATGGGGACAGTTACTATAATTATCATTATTGTTCAATTGGAGAAACTAAGGCATGGAGAGGGCAAATGGCAGATCTGGGCCTGGTTCAAGAAGCAAGACTTTGGGGCGCCTGGGTGGCTCAGCGGGTTAAGCCACTGCCTTCGGCTCAGGTCATGATCCCGGGGTCCTGGGATCAAGTCCCGCATTGGGCTCTCTGCTCAGCAGGGAGCCTGCTTCCCTCTCTCTCTCTCTCTCTCTCTGCCTGCCTCTCTATCTACTTGTAATCTCTCTCTCTCTCAAATAAATAAATATTTTAAAAAAAGAAGCAAGACTTTGTTTTTCATACTTTCCACAGCTATGTTCAACTCACCCTAAATATACAATATCCTTTTAATCATTTGTTGAATTTACAGTTATATGAGACAAATCATATTAAAATAGGCTGCAAAACCATAATCACATTTAAAAATTTTTGGATTTATGGTCAAAGTTTTCAACAAAGTCATAAAGTAAGAAATGAAGTTCATTATTTCCAAAAATATAAAGTGTTCTCTAACTCCTGGGCAATCTCTAAGAATCACATATTTTCTTATAGATGTCTGACTTCCCATTTTAACATCCAAGGGGTGGGCAGAGCAGTGGGGGGGGGGGAAGAAAAAGAAAAAAAGTCCTCACTTAATGTAACCTGGGAATGGTCCTCCAAACACCAGACTCACAATTCTCACTGCTGAATAATCACTGTTTAGGGAAGCTACTTATCTCCAAGAAGACATAATAATGCCCTTTCAATAGTACTATTCCCAGTCTTTCACCAGTATAACTATCATTACATATGAAACTCTGTAAAGCTGACACCATATTTCCTTTTGAAGATCCACCTTTGAAAGAAATCCTCCATGTGTGTAAGGGGGAAGTGGCAGAATTAACTCCTGAATAAATGACCAATGAGGACAAGATTATTAAAATTGAATGAAGAATGAACAACAAAGACATTTCAGAAATTACCTGAAAGTGTGAACCCAAATTAACTCATTGTGGCATAAACTGAAATGTTACTAGAAATGTCTTATCAATGATTTATAAATCTAAAACCATAAGTTAAATTATCAAGTTTTTAATACATGATTTCCCTCTTCTCCTGTATATATATATTTTTTTAGTTACAGATGTTCCTAAATCCTAAAGAATGATAATTCTTTAACACTTAGGGTTGACTGGCTGGCTCAGTCTGTGGAGCATGTGACTCTTGATCTTGGGGTCATGAGTTCAGCCGCACATTGGATGCAGAGCTTACTTAAAAAATGTAAAAAAAAAATAAAAAATATATATAAAACACATTTTAAAAAGACTTAAAGTAAGATGCTAGCTCTGTGGTCAGACCTCAGACCTGTTATGGTTGTGTCTAACATAATACATCACTCTCTTAAACCAAAACCTCTCTACAGGTGGAGGTACTTTGAGAACTTCCCCAGTGTTGATTAAAGTCATTGGTTCCATTAAAAACAGACATCTTCTATATGATTATTCCTTAATTGAGTATGATCAGAGTTAGTTACTGAGTTCAGTAACATTGAAAAATCAAGGTGTTTTGGCCTCTGTTTCCAACCAGGTAGAAGTCCCTGGATTGTGTTGCTGAATCCATAAAAACAACCCCCACCACTTTCTTCCCTGAATATGTATGAATCACTGAGCACTTGGTGTTACAGTCCTCTATACACATATAACTATATATAGTTTAATAATTATATACTTATAAACAAATATATATGCATATATTAAATTATAAAATATATCCAAGTTTTCACTGATGGTGAAGATTCAAGTGACATCAATTTCTTCTGGATCTTATTTTCTGTATTCCTACAAGTATAGATTATATGTGGAAAAAGAATTTACTTTAAGTCAAAGGATAAGCTTCTTATTAAAAGTTTGGGCAATTAATAAATAAAATTTTCCACATCTCAGTCTCTAAATACTAAGAGGATGACTGAGCAGGCATGAAATTACACCAGAACCCTGCCTGTATCTCTCCCAAATCGGAAGACAAAATTCATCAAATTCCTCCCTACTGTTAAACATTGTACTACAAGATGCTACCTGAAATAAATCTTTATTGTCTTAAATATGCATGTTAACCATTGTAAACTAAATTCAGAGGGACTTACTAATATACATACATCAAAAAGTCAGAAGATACAAATTTTTAAATACATAAGGTATTAAAAAATTAAAAGAATTATCAAAGAAAGGAAAGCTACATACAAAAGAATGCCCCCAAGCGATTGAGACTAAACATTGGTATAAATAATTTCAATTTGCTAGTTTAAATTCCCCAGTTTTCTAAAATAACTTCAAACTCTAAGATACCATTTTATCCATTAATCCTGATGCAATTTAATCTGATCCTTAGAAAGAATCTGTGTCTTGATGGCCTGGGTAAAAATCCAGGGTCTGCCGCTTATTAGCCATATGACAACAGGGAAGTCACTCCTCAAGTTCCTCACTAGACAAAAGGGCATCAGAGCAGTCCCTGTCCTCAATATTATTGTGCAGTGTGTGTAAGGCTCTTATAACAATACTAAGAACCTAATAATGCTATAAAAGTATTGACTATAAATTGTAGGATCTCCTCTGACTGAAAACAACTCTCCAACTTGGTAGTTGTGGAGAAACAATAGGCCTCAGAGTAGGAAAACAATATAATTTCTGAATCTTAAAATTGCAGTACATAACCTTGTTTTTGTTACTTAAATCCTTTTACTCTAATTTTCCATATATTTAAAGCAGACATGATGGTAAAAGTGATTGTAAATTATATAAATTTTAGATGATAAATTTAAGATTATCAAACTATTTATTTAGTTAGTTAGTTCAATTAGCCAACATATAGTACATCATTAGTTTCTGATGTAGTAATGAATCTTGAAGACTACATCAAAAGGATTCATTTTTAATAAAACAATAGCATTAGACCAGTTATCTCTCTTGATACTGGTTTTACTTCTTAATATGTACACAGCATGCAATCTTGTTCTTAAAAATACTCACACATTTTTACAATCTTTCAAATTAGAAAGAACAATTATATGCAGAAAGCTCTGAGTTTGGTTACATTTATATTATTTTTTTCCTCATGAAAGAAGTTTCCCACACAATTTTTCTAAGGAGGAAAGATAGTGCCTGTCTGTTTCATCAACTCTGCAGAAGCTAAGTTCCAGAGACAGATTTAATTATATTCAAACATGTTTCCTGATTTTATCTTTCTAAGTTTATTGGATACTTATTAAAATCACTACTCACTGCAGTTAAGCACTATAAATTCAGGAGAAGAAAAGTCTTGATATCAATTTAAATATATAAACCTAAGCCTCATTTTAACATCTATGTTTTCAATTAATATGGAAAGAGGCAAATTTTGTCTCCTCAACTGAGCAAATGCCTGCATATGAAACATACTCCTGTTTCTCAAAAAGAAAATGGTTAACTGTGACAAGTATAGCAAAAACCAGCTATTCTTTCTTTGCAGGGGCTACAGCTTAAAAGCATTTAAATAGAAATGACATCAGAATTGGTGACATTGGAAGGAATTTAGGTATAATTCTTTTGCTTCGACCTTCTTCCTTGACGTGTAATGAAATGTGAGCTTAAAAAACACATCTAATTTTACTGATCTACAGTTTCTACTACAACTCTTCAAGTTTGGGATTCCCAGAAGAAAGGGAAAAACAATTTAAAAAAGGATTATTCTTAATTTTTTTTTTATTTAAGGGATCACTGAACTCAATGTGGGGGTCAAACTCATGATCTTAAGATCAGGAGTCACATGCTCTTCTAATTGAGTCATCCAGGTGCCCCTAAACCCAAGTAATTTTGAGTGCTAATTCTGAAATAAAATAGTTTTCATTTATTCAACTATTTTAGCACATTTTCTATATCAGGGATAGTTCATGGAGCTTGGAGTACATAATAGATCACGATGAAGATCTCTGTCCTTTCTTTTGTGATGAGTAAAATATATATAATAGAATAAACTTAAAATCTGGTCAAAGAAAATGAAATAAAGCAATGAGAGATAATCAAGAGTTGATGGATTTATCACCTTTATGTCCTTAATTAATGGAAACCAAGGAGATATAGTAGAATGGAAACCTTAGATATTTTCTTAAAATTTGAGTCTTTAGGATTTTGAAAGGAAAACTCCCTGAGATGTTTGCTAAATATTTGTCAATACCATGGTAGGCATGTATTATTCAGGTTTAACACAATCTATACTTAACAAAATCCCAGCTGACAAAAATACTAGCTGTATATTATGAATCAGCCCTTTATTTTAGTCAAATGACATTTCAATACCATGGAATTATACATTAAAATTGTTCTGCCTCATGAAAATAACTTGTGTATAGTCAGTATCTGAGATTTTGAACATTTATTTCATGCTGTTATTGGACCTATTAGCAGAACTTTTCCAAAGTGAAGAATCAACTTGGCAAGGATGCAATTCCAATTTCTAGGCAAAAGAGATCTGTATTTATTTCTTCACACTAAACAATTTATAAACATTTTTAGTTTTTCTTATCACTCCTTTACTTGCTGAGTATTTAATAAAGCATTTAATAATTAAATTTTATACTACCCACTATTTCCATTTTTATGTTATATAAATATACACAAATTGTGGTCTAAGTAAAATAAATATGTGGAAGCAAGAGTTTAATTATTTCATGTCCATATTTCTCACCTGTAGAAAGACAGCAGAGAGTGCATGACTGCCCTTCAACATGCGTCATCAGGTCCTTGGTAGACCAGCCTAGCTGGTATTGAACAGAGAATGAATATGGGTTTTATCAACATGTCACTCTCAGAGGAATTTTCCAAGTTTATCACTAGGATTAATAAGCTAGAAGCTGCTCATTGTATCACATGCTTCTCTTCTTTGGAAATAGTTTAACATTTAATGACATGATTTGGCACAAAACATAAGAAAAACTCAGAAAACATGGTTCTGAAGCTCCCATCTGCCTCTTGTGCATGAGAGGCAATTTTTTTTTTTTTTTTGCTCTTTACATCAGCTTCCCCATGGGGCTGATTACTTCTGTAAATACTGGAAGGATTTTGGGGAAATCAGAATGAAAACCAGATAATATGTTTAAATATGATTTGGAATTTGGAGAATATTTCCTTCACTTTTAACACATAAAACAATACCCAGTTTATGCAAGTATAGAGTTGGTGACTTAAAATTAATTTAAAATTATTACAATGTATAATTTTATTTCCCAAGTTAATAGAATGTATTTTTAATAAAGATGAAAATCTAGTTACCACAAATCATCTAATATAGGAATTTGTTAATATTACTGGGGAACATCTCTGGTCATCCCTTTTAAGTGAGGGGAAAGGATACCCATCATATGTCTATAGTAATTTTTAAGTTAAATTATATTAAAATATACAACAGAAAACTGCAAAATTTAGAAGAGGCATGATTGATAAATCATCACAGAATAAACAAAGAAATGTAGTCACCACTTGGAGGAGGGTGTGTGTCCAGTACATCATTTGAGAAAATAAACCCAAGATTAAACTCATTGAAGTGGCAAGGCAGTAAAGACTAGAAGTGTCTAGTATTTCAAATGTGAAGATATCACATGTAGCCATCAAGAAACATAAATATTCATGGAATCATCATACCACAATAAGAACATAATAGTTTTTCAGTACAACTTCACAGAAATGGAGATCCCAGATTTATCCAGTAAATAATTCAAAATAGTCCTTGTAAAAGCCTCTGTGAGTTAAAAGAAACATAGAAAAATAGCTCAATAAAATCAGGAAAACAATACACAAGCAAAATGAGTTCTTTAAAGATAGAAGTTATAGAAAAGAACCAAAGAAAAATTGTTGATCTGAAGAATAGAGAATGGGTGAAATTAAAAATTCAAAAGAGAACATTAATATCAGACTTGATCAAACAGAAAACTTGTGACCTAAAGACAGATTATTTGAAATTATCTAGCCATAATAGAAAAAAAATGACAAAAAGTGAAGACATCCTATGTGACTTATGAGAAATCATCAACTGAAAAAAAAATCTAGGCATTTTTTTGAGTCTCAGAATAAAAATAAAGATAGAGGGGCAGGAATCTTAATCCAAGTTCATGAAGATCATGAGTCCCCAAGCTTATTATTTAGTAACTTAAACAATAAATTATTACTTAACATAATAAAACTGTTAAATCAAACAAAAACTAAAGTTTAAAACTGGAAGAGAAAAAAAGAAATATACATACAAGGAATCCTCATGAGTGGATATTTTATCATAAAACTTGCAGGCCAGGTAAAGTAATATATTGAAAGTGCTGAAAGGAAAACAAAATAAAACAAAACAACTAACCAAAAATACTTTAACGTCCAAATGTGTTTTTCAAAAGTGACAAAGAGATAAAGATAAAACAAGAAAAAAAAAAAAAAAAGTTCAGGGAGTTCATTATCACTAGCCCTGCCTTACAAGAAAAGCTGAAAAGGGCATCCTCAAATTTAAATAAAAGAACCCTATTAAGAAAGGTGAAACATTTGGAAATATAAAAGTTAGGTTTTTTTGTAAGATTTTATTTATTTTCTGACAAAGACATAGCAAGAGAGGGAACACAAGCAGCAGAATTGGGGCAGGGAGAAGCAGGCTTCCTGCTGAACAGGAGCCCTATGTGGGGCTCTATCCCAGGGCCCTGGGATCATGACCTGAGCTGAAGGGAGAGGCTTAATGATTACTCCACCCAAGTGCCCCATAAAATTTAGTTTTAAACATAATTGGAGGGACCCCTGGGTGGCTCAGTTGTTGGGTCACCAACTCTTCATATGCTCTAAGGGTCAGGAGATTGGCCTGCACTGGGCTTCATGCTCAGTGAGAGGTCTGCTTGAGATTCTCTTCTTCTCCCTCTCCCTCTGCTCCTCCCCAACACAGGCATGTGTGCTCTTTCTCTCTTAAATAATAAATAAATCTTTAAGAAAATAAAGATATTTGCATATTCAAAGTCAAAGTACATTAATACTGTAATATAAAGTTGTGTTATCAGTTAACTTTAAAGAAAATTTTAAGAAAATTGTTTTAAAATAAATAAATAAAACGACTATAACTTGATAATAAATACACAATATATAAAAGAAATTAAAAAATAAATAAAAATTTAAAAAAGAAATAAAAAGGTGTATTGTGATATCAAATACATATTATATGGCAAATGAGAATAAAAACGTAGAGTATCTCTATACAATCTAAGATAAGTTGTTATTACCTTAACATAGGATATTTATGTAAGCCTCAATGTAAAAAAAAAACAAAAATTTACAGTTGATGCAAGAAGCTCATATGTGGCAGGGATACAAGATGACAGGGGAGTAGGAGGAGGCGCCTTTTCAACCTGGACCCTAAAGTGAGCTGATTACCTACCAAAGAACTCTGATCACCCAAGAAATCAGCCTGAGACTAGAATTATACACTTCTGGATCTCTATGGGGGCAGAAGATGCCAGTGGGCAGGTAAAGCAGAATGGGAACATCAGGTTAATATTGGAAAATAAACAAAAGGAGGAAGGAGCCAACAGACGTGACCCATTGGAAAGTAATACTCCAATATGAGAGTGCCTTGCAATTGGGGACCAGCATTAACTTGAGTCTGGTTGAAAGCACTCAAAAAGAGCAAAGGATCATGGGGGGAAATTGTGGGAATTGGAGTGGTTAGGGACAGGTACTTGAGTCCCTACACCCAGGACAGCCACCTCTGGCACTGAGCCAGAGAGAGTGTGGCAAAGAAGCCAGGTCTTGGTCCCTGAGACGCCAGCATGCCTGAGATCCTCTGGGTGGTGGCTCCCATTGGGGGCAGGGAGCCTCACCAGCCAGCAGAACCAGTGCCTTATGCACTCTCCAGCATGCACCATGCTACCAGAGTCTGAGTCGTGCCCCCCATCCAGAGGTGCATGCAGGTACCAGCCAGCAGAACCACAGCCTTTTGAACTATCCACATGTGGGCTGTGCTACCAGAGCCTGAGTCACTCCCCACCCCACACCCCTACCTGAGAGAGGCGCTACAGGTGCCAGCCAGTGCTCTCTTGGACATGGAGAGTCTGAGCATTCCCAACCTGGGCCAGTGGAAAATCTCAGTGTTGTACCACAACTTGGAACCTCTCTGGTGGCCTGAAGCTGCCCAGACAGCCGAGGCGATAGTGGTTTTGGGTACAAGCAGGAGTTCCTATGACCCCAGAGACCATGACTGGGAATGTGGTCTGCCAGTGGCTGAGGGGGAATTTATGTGCTCTGAAGCACCCAGAGCAGAACAGACTGAGGCTTCTCTCTGAGAGGGAGGTCTTGGGGAAGTTTGCTTTCCTCTTAATCTCCAAAAACCATCAAAAGCTGCCAAGGTGAGAGAAAACAAATGAACAAACAAACAAAAAAGCCTCTAGAGAACAAACGCCTGAAAAAAACAGTTTCCTCAGAGTCCACCCCCTTGATGGGGACAGGAGGATTTAACTCAGGGAACAGTGCCTGAGAAACGACACAGAAGGCCCTTCGCCCAGAAAGCCCTTCGCCCAGAAAGTCAACCAAAAAAAAAAAAAAAAAAAAAGGACAACCGCCACTACTTCGTAGATACAACTTCTATTTTTAATTCGTTCCATGATTCTGGTTCATTTTTTTATTTAAATTCAATTAATTAACATAATATACCATTGATTCAGAGGTAGGGTGTCAGTGATTCATCATTCTTTTTTTTTAAGATTTTATTTATTTATTTGACAGAGAGATCACAAGTAGACAGAGAGGCAGGCAGAGAGAGAGAGAGAGAGGGAAGCAGGTTCCCTGCTGAGCAGAGAGCCCGATGTGGGACTCGATCCCAGGACCCTGAGATCATGACCTGAGACAAAGGCAGTGGCTTAACCCACTGAGCCACCCAGGCGCCCCTGGTTCATTTTTTAATAGCTAATTTTTAACCTATTTACCATCACAGTGAGATGCTGAGTACATCAAATTCCATAATAACTTTTTAAAATGAACTTTTTGATACATATACCTGTGTTTTTCTTTTGCTTTTCTATATTTTTTAGTTTTTTTAAAATTTAGTTTAGTTTATTCTTTTTTTATTTTTATTTTTAAATATTCATACAGAGTTAAATTTCAAGGTAATCCCCTTTCCCCAATCAATGCTACCCCATAGGTAAACCAGTTTTTAATCCCCCTTTATGTTAGGGAAGCTGAGTGATCTAACAAAGATATCAAGATACATCCAGGAAGACTCAAAACAACCATCCTCGCCCACACTGAGAATTTATAACCACTCTCTTATCTATTTCTTCTGCCAGTGCTTCTGTGTATTTGTTTTTGTACTGATAGTATATAAATCTTATACTTGGGGTTCTTTTTGATGAGGTTCTTTTTTTGTTTTGCTTATATATATTTTTTTTTTCTCTTGTCATCTAATTTTATCATTCTTTTTGTTTGTCTGTTTTTGTTTGTATTTGGGTTGTCCTTCTCTTTTATTTTATCTTTCTTTATTTCCCCTGTTTTTCTCTCTCTTTTTTTTTTCTTCCTTACTCTTTTCTTTCTTTTGGTTGGGACACTTGATTGCTCAGAAGCATTACAGGGTGCCCCTTGCCTGCACCACAGTCGATACAACCAGCTACATCTGTTCAGCCATCTCTCACCAAAATGACTAAGAAGAGGAATGCCCAACAGAAGACAAATGTAGAGGTTGGGCCTTCTGCAACAGAGCTAATGGCTATGGACAAAGACAATATGTTGGAAAGGGAATTCAGGCTAACAATTGTCCAGGCAATAGCTAGGTTGGAAAAAGGCATGGATGACAAAATGGAATTGACTACGACAAAAGTGAAAGCCACCAGGGATGATGTTCACAATGTTTTCAAAGAGTTCCAATCTAATCTAATTTCTTTAAAATCTAGGGTAACTGGACAAAAAGTAGAATCAGGAGGAAACCTGGAACAAACTGCTTAGAAGCCATGAAAACAGAATTAGGGAAATAAATGATGCCATGAAATGTTCCAACGTCAGAATTATTGGAATTTCTGAGGGGAAGGAGAAAGAAAGAAGACTAGAAGATATAGATGAATATTTCTCCATGACAATTTTCTCAATCTTGAGAATGGAACCAGCCTTCATGTACTAGAAGCAGAATAGTCTCCCCTCAGGATTATAGAATCTATAAAGACTTCAAGACACCTGATAATAAGAATGAGGAATCATAGTTGTAGACAGTACCTTGTCAAAGCAGCTAGGATGAAGAAGTTCCTTCTGGACAGAGGAAAGCCTATCAGAATAACATCAGATTGGTCAACAGAAACCTGGCAAGACAGAAAGGGTTGGCAAGATGTATTCAGGGCACTAAATGAGAAGAACATGTAGCCAAGAATACTTTATCCAGCAATACTGACATTCAAAATGGATGGAAAGATAAAGAATTTCCAAGACAAGCAAGGTTTAAGAGAGTATGCGACCACGAAGTCGACACTGCAGGAAATATTAAGGGGGGTTCTATAAAAGAGGAAAATCCTAAGAATATCATTGAACAGAAATATATGGAGACAATCTACAGAAAGAAAGACTTCCATGGCAACATGATGCCAATAAAAATGTATCTATCAATAATCACTCTCAATGTGAATTGCCTAAATGCACCCATAAATCGACACAGGATTGCAGGTTGGATAAAACGACAGGATCCATCTGTATGTTGTCTACAAGAGACGGATTTAGAACCTAAGGATACACCCAGACTGAAAGTGAATGGATGAAGAAGCATCTTTCATGCCAATGGGCCTCAAAAGAAGGCCGGGGTAGGGATTCTCATATCAGATAAATTAGATTTTAAACTAAAGACTGTGGTCACAGATACAGAAGGAAACTACATCATTCTCAAAGGGCCTCTCCACCAACAAGATCTAACAATTGTAAATATTTATGCCCCCAATATGGGAGCAGCCAATTACATAAGAAAACTATTAATAAAGATAGAGTCATATTTATATGAATACACAAATAGTAGGAGAACTTAACATGCCTCTATCAGTAATAGACAGATCATCCAAGCAGAAAATCAATGAAGAAACAAGAGCATTGAATGACACATTGGACCAGATGGACCTCATAGATATATACAGAACATTCCATCCTAAAACAACAGAATACTCATTCTTCTCAAGTGCACATGGAACCTTATCCAGAATAAACCACATATTGTGTCAAAAATCAGGGCTCAAACGATATCAAAAGACTGACATTATTCCCTGCATATTCTCAGCTCACAATGCTTTGAAACTGGAGTTCATCACAAGGGAAAGTTCAGAAGGATCACAAACACCTGGAAGCTAAAGACCACCTTGCTTAAGAATGCTTGGATCAGCCTAAACAATTCATGGAAACCAATGAGAATGAAGGCACTTCGGCCCAAAACCTATGGGATACAGCAAAGACAGTACTGAGGGGGAAATATATAGTCATCCAAGCCTCCATCAAAAAATTGGAAAAATCCAGAATACATAACAGTATCTACATCTTAAGGAACTGGAGAAACAACAACAAATCAAACCAACTCCACACACAAAAAAGGAAATATTCAAGATTAGAGCAGAGACCAATGAGGTAGACACCAGAGATACAGTAGAACGTATCAATGAAACTAGAAGCTGGTTTTTGAAATAATCAATAAGATCGATAAATCATTGGCCACACTAATCCAAAATAATAGAGAAAAAGCTCAAATTAATAAAATTATGAATGAAAAGGGAGAGATCACAATGAACACCAAGGAAATAGAAACAATCATCAGAAATTCTTACCAACAGTTATATGCCAATAAGCTAAGCAACCTAGATGAAATGGATGCATCCCTGGAAAATTATAAACTCCCAAAATTGAACCAGGAAGAAATTGACAACCTGAATAGAACAATATCTAGTAACGAGATTGAAGCAGTAATCAAAAACCTCCCAAAAATCAAGAGTCCAGGACCTGATGGATTCCCTGGGGAATTCTACCAAACTTTCAAAGAAGAAATAACACCTATTCTCCTGAAGTTGTTTCAAAAAATAGAAAGAGAAGGAAAACTTCCTGACTCCTTTTATGAAGCCAGCATTACCCTGATCCCCAAACCAGCAAAGACCCCACCAAAAAGAAGAATTTCAGACCAATATCACTGATGAATATGGATGCTATGATTCTCAACAAGATCTTAGCAAACAGAATTCAACAGCACATTCAAACGATTATCCAGTATGACCAGGTGGGATTCATCCCTGGGTTAGAAGAATGGTTCAACATTCACAAATCAATGTGATAGAACAAATCAATAAGAGCAGAGAGAAGAACCACATGGTTCTCTCAACTGATGCAGAAAAAGCATTTGACAAAATCCAGCATTTGTTCTGGATTAAAACACTTCAAAATATAGGGATAGAGGGAACATTCCTGTGCTTCATAAAATCTATGAAAAACCCACAGCAAATATCATCCTCAATGTGAAAAAGCATACAGCTTCCCTCATTGAGATCAGGATCACGACAAGAATCCCAATTCTCACTGCTCTTTTTCAACATAGTATTAGAATTCCTAACAACAGCAGACAACAAAGAGAAATAAAAGGTATCCAAATTGGCAAGGAAGAAGTCAAACTCTCTCTCTATCTGCAGATGACATGGTATTTTATATGGAAGACCCAGAAGACTCCACCCCTACTATTAGACTACTAGAACTCATATAGCAATTCAGTAACGTGGCAGGATACAAAGACAATGTACAGAAATCAGTGGCTTTCTTATACACTAACAATGAAAACACAGATGGGAAATTGCAGAATCAATTCCATTTACTCTAGCACCAAGAACCATAAGACACCTGGGAATAAACCTAACAAAAGAGGTAAAGGATCTGTATTTGAGGAACTACAGAACACTCATGGAAGAAATTAAAGAAGACACAAAAAGATGGAAGACCATTCCATGCTCTTGGATCAGAATAATAAACATTGTTAAAATGTCTATACTGCCTAGAACAATCTATACTTTTAATGCCATACCGATCAAAATTCCACTGGTATTATTCAAAGAGCTGGAGCAAATAATCCTAAAATTGGTATGGAATCAGAAGAGACCCTGAATCACTAAGGAAATGTTGAAAAACAAAAACAAAACTGATGGCATCACGTTACATCATTTCAAGCTTTACTACAAAGCTGTGATCACCAAGACAGCATGGTACTGGCATAAAAACAGACATAGACCAGTGGAACAGAGTAGAGAGCCCAGATATGGACCCTCAATTCTATGGTCAAATTATCTTCGACAAAACAGGAAAAAATATACAGTGCAAAAAAGACAGTCTCTTCAATAAATGGTGCTGGGAAAACTGGACAGCTATATGTAGAAGAATGAAACTTGACCAGTCTCTTACACCGTACAGAAAGATAAACTCAAAAAGTATAATAGACCTCAACGTGAGTCAGGAATCCATCAGAATCCTAGAGGAGAACATAGGCAGTAACCTCTTCAACACCAGCCACAGCAACTTCTTTCAATATATGTGCCCAAAGCCAAAGGAAACAAAAGCAAATATTAACGTTCGGGACTTCATCAAGATCAAAAGCTTCTGCACACCAAAGGCAACAGTCAACAAAACAAAGAGGCAACCCACGGAATGGGAGAATATATTTGCAATGGCAGTACAGACAAAAGGTTGTTATCCAAGATCTACAAAGAATTCCAAAAACTCAACACACACAAAAAAGATAATCATGTTAAAAACTGGGCAGAAGACATGAACAGACACTTCCCCAAAGAAGACATTCAAATGGCTAACAGACACATGAAAAATGTTCATCATCACTAGTCATCAGGGATATTCAAATTAAAACCACATTGTGACACCACCTTATACCAGTTGGTTCTCAGTGAGTGGAAGGAATAAGTTATTCTATACAAATGGAAAGCAAAAGAGAGGATGGGAAGCTAATGTTATAGTAGTCAAAACAGTTTCTAAGTCCAAACTGTATAAAGAGATACAAAAGGTCAATGTAAAATATGCAGGAAATAATCCATGAATACTATATAACAGTGGTCAAGATTTATGTACCCAACATTGGGGCAACCAAATATATTAAGTAAATTCTAAGAGGTAAACCGAGAACTAGACAATACTACAATAAGAATAATAGATTTCAATAAGCCATTAAACAATAGAAGCATTGTCAAGACATAAAATCACTATGCAAATATTGGGCTTAATTATGCTTGAGGACAAAGTAATTCAGCAGATAAATCTATCATAATCCATCCACAGTAGCAGAATACACATTCTTCCCGAACACACACAAGACATTTTCCAGGTTATATCATATATTAATTTACAGCCAAGTCTTACCAATTTTTAACAATATTTTATTTATTTGACAGAGAGAAATCACAACTAGGCATAGAGGCAGGCAGAGAGAGAGGAGGAAGCAGGCTCCCTGCGGAGCAGAGATCCTGATGTGGGGCTTGATCCTAGGACTCTAGGATCATGACCTGAGCCGAAGGCAGAGGCTTTAACCCACTGAGCCACCCAGGCACCCAAGTCTTACCAATTTTAAGAAGATTAAAATTATAAAAGTATTACTTCTGACCACTATGGTATGAAAATAGAGATCAATATGAGGAAAGGTAAAAAATCTACAACTATGTGAAAACTAAACAACATGCTTACATACAATCAATTGATAAAAGAAGAAAACAAATGTGAAATCAAAGAATATCTCAAAACAAATGACAGTAAAAATACAACATACCCAAACCCAATGGACCCTGCAAAGGAATCTTAAGGGGGCATTTGTAACAATAAATACATCCATTAAAACATTATGAAGGGGGCGCCTGGGTGGCTCAGTGGGTTAAGCCACTGCCTTCAGCTCAGGTCATGATCTCGGGGTCCTGGGATCGAGTCCCACATCGGGCTCTCTGCTCAGCGGAGAGCCTGCTTCCCTTCCTCTCTCTCTGCCTGCCTCTCTTGTGATTTCTCTCTGTCAAATAAATAAATCTTAAAAAAAAAAAACAAAAAAAAACAAAAAACATTATGAAGGGTGGAGGAGGGGTCAAGATGGCGGAGAAGTAGCAGCCTGAGACTACATCAGGTAGCAGGAGATCAGCTTGATAGCTTATCTAAACATTGCAAACACCTACAAATCCAACGGGAGAGCGAAGAGAAGAAGAACAGCAACTCTAGAAACAGAAAATCAACCACTTTCTGAAAGGTAGGACTGGCGGAGAAGTGAATCTAAAACGACGGGAAGATAGACAGCGGGGGGAGGGGCCGGCTCCCGGCAAGCGGCGGAGCAACGGAGCACAAAATCAGGACTTTTAAAAGTCTGTTCCACTGAGGGACACTGCTCCAGAGGCTAAACCAGGGTGAAGCCCACGCGGGGTCAGCGTGGCCCCAGGCCCCACAGGGTCACAGAAGGATCGGGGGTGTCAGAGTGTCGGAGAGCTCGCAGGTATTAGAACGGAGAAGCCGGCTGCAGAGACAGAGCCGAGGACTGAACTCTCAGCTCGGGGTTACCTTGAACTGGTCGCGGGCTGGGTGAGCTCAGAGCGCGGCTAGAGGCTGGGGATACGGGAGTGATTGGGTGCTGTCCTCTGGGGGCGCACTGAGGAGTGGGGCCCCAGGCTCTTGGCATCTCCGGGCCGGAGACTGGGAGGCCGCCATTTTCATTCGCGTCCTCCGGAACTCTACGGAAAGCGTTCAGGGAACAGAAGCTCCCAAAAGAGAACCCGAGACAATTACTTAGTCTGGCCGCCGGTAAGGGCGGTGCAATCCCGCCTCGGGCAAAGACACTTGAGAGTCACTACAACAGGCCCCTCCCCCAGAAGATCAACAAAATATCCAGCCAGGATGAAGTTCATCTATCAAGGAGAAAGCAGGTTCAATTCCTAAGACAGCAGAGCAATTCCAGAGGAGGAGAAAGCAAAGCACGGAACTCATAGATTTCTCCCCATGATTCTTTAGACTTGCGGCTACTTCAATTTTTTTTTTCTTTTTTCAATTTTTTTTCTTTTTTCTTTTTTCTTCTTCTCTTAATTTTCTAAAACATTTACCCTTTTCTTTTTTAACGTTTTTTGACTAGTTCATCTAAATATATATATTTTTTCTTTCTTTATTATATTTTTCTATTTGTTTTATTTTTTAAATTTTTTTCTTTTTTTTTCTTTTTTTTTGAGAACCTGTTTTTATCCCCTTTCTCCCCCCCACAATTAGGGGTCTCTTCTGATTTGGTTACAGCGCATTTTTCTGGGGTCTTTGCCACCCTTTTAGTAGTTTATTTGCTCCTTCATATCCTCTTATCTGGACAAAATGACAAGGCGGAAAAAATCACCACAAACAAAAGAACAAGAGACAGTACCGAAGACTAGGGACCTAATCAACACAGACATTGGTAATATGTCAGATATCAAGAGTTCAGAATGACGATTCTGAACATTCTAGCCAGGCTCGAAAAAAGCATGGAAGATATTAGAGAAACCCTCTCTGGAGATATTAAAGCCCTTTCTGGAAAAATTAAAGAACTAAAATCTAACCAAGTTGAAATCAAAAAAGCTATTAATGAGGTGCAATCAAAAATGGAGGCTCTCACTGCTAGGATCAATGAGGCAGAAGAAAGAATTAGTGATATAGAAGACCAAATGACAGAGAATAAAGAAGCCGAGCAAAAGAGGGACAAACAGCTACTGGACCATGAGGGGAGATTTCGAGAGATAAGTGACACCATAAGACGAAACAACATTAGAATAATTGGGATTCCAGAAGAAGAAGAAACAGAGAGGGGAGCAGAAGGTCTATTGGTGAGAATCATTGGAGAGAATTTCCCTAATATGGCAAAGGGAACAAGCATCAAAATCCAGGAGATGCAGAGAACCCCCCTCAAAGTCAACAAGAATAGGTCCACACCCCATCACCTAATAGTAAAATTTACAAGTCTTAGTGACAAAGAGAAAATCCTGAAAGCAGCCCGAGAAAAGAAGTCAGTAACATACAATGGTAAAAATATTAGATTGGCGGCAGACTTATCCACAGAGACCTGGCAGGCCAGAAAGAGCTTGCATGATATATTCAGAGCACTAAACGAGAAAAACATGTAGCCAAGAATACTCCATCCAGCTAAGATATCATTGAAAATAGAAGGAGAGATCAAAAGCTTCCAGGACAAACAAAAACTGAAAGAATTTGCAAACACCAAACCAGCTCTACAGGAAATATTGAAAGGGGTCCTCTAAGCAAAGAGAGAGCCTAAAAGTAGTAGATCAGAAAGGTACAGAGACAATATACAGTAACAGTCACCTTACAGGCAATACAGTGGCACTAAATTCATATCCCTCAATAGTTACCCTGAATGTTAATGGGCTAAATGCCCCAATCAAAAGACACAGGGTATCAGAATGGACAAAAAAACAAAACCCATCAGTATGTTGCCTACAAGAAACTCATTTTAGACGTGAAGACACCCCCAGATTTAAAGTGAGGGGGTGGAAAACAATTTACCATGCTAATGGGCATCAGAAGAAAGCTGGGGTGGCAATCCTTATATCAGGTCAATTAGATTTCAAGCCAAAGACTATAATAAGAGATGAGGAAGGACACTATATCCTACTCAAAGGGTCTGTCCAACAAGAAGATCTAACTATTTTAAATATCTATGCCCCTAACGTGGGAGCAGCCAACTATATCAACCAATTAATAACAAAATCAAAGAAACACATCAATAATAATACAAAAATAGTAGGGGACTTGAATACTCCCCTCACTGAAATGGACAGATCATCCAAGCAAAAGATCAACAAGGAAATAAAGGCCTTAAATGACACACTGGACCAGATGGACATCACAGATATATTCAGAACATTTCATCCCAAAGCAACAGAATACACATTCTTCTCTAGTGCACATGGAACCTTCTCCAGAATAGATCACATCCTGGGTCACAAATCAGGTCTCAACCGGTATCAAAAGATTAGGATTATTCCCTGCATATTTTCAGACCACAATGCTCTGAAGCTAGAACTCAATCACAAGAGGAAAGCTGGAAAGAACCCAAATCCATGGAGACTAAACAGCATCCTTCTAAAGAATGAATGGGTTAACCAGGAAATTAAAGAAGAATTGAAAAAATTCATGGAAACAAATGATAATGAAAACACAACAGTTCAAAATCTGTGGGACACAGAAAAGGCAGTCCTGAGAGGAAAATATATAGCGGTACAAGCCTTTCTCAAGAAAAAAGAAAGGTCTCGAGTACACAACCTAACCCTACACGTAAAGGAGTTGGAGAAAGAACAAGAAAGAAACCCTAAACCCAGCAGGAGAAGAGAAATCATAAAGATCAGAGCAGAAATCAACGAAATAGAAACCAAAAAAAAAAAACAATAGAAAAAATCAATGAAACTAGGAGCTGGTTCTTTGAAAGAATCAATAAGATTGATAAACCCCTGGCCAGACTCATCAAAAAGAAAAGAGAAAGGACCCAAATAAATAAAATCATGAATGAAAGAGGAGAGATCACAACTAACTCCAAAGAAATACAGACAATTATAAGAACATACTATGAGCAACTCTACGCCAACAAATTGGACAATCTGGAAGAAATGGATGCATTCCTAGAGACATATAAACTACCACAACTGAACCAGGAAGAAATAGAAAACCTGAACAGGCCCATAACCAGTAAGGAGATTGAAACAGTCATCAAAAATCTCCAAACAAACAAAAGCCCAGGGCCAGACGGCTTCCCACGGGAATTCTACCAAACATTTAAAGAAGAACTAATTCCTATTCTCCTGAAACTGTTCCAAAAAATAGAAATGGAAGGAAAACTTCCAAACTCATTTTATGAGGCCAGCATCACCTTGATCACCAAACCAGACAAGGATCCCACCAAAAAAGAGAACTACAGACCAATATCCTTGATGAACACAGACGCAAAAATTATCACCACAATACTAGCCAATCGGATTCAACAGTACATTAAAAGGATTATTCACCACGATCAGGTGGGATTTATTCCAGGGCTGCAGGGTTGGTTCAACATCCGCAAATCAATCAATGTGATAGAACACATTAATAAAAGAAAGAACAAGAACCATATGATACTCTCAATAGATGCTGAAAAAGCATTTGACAAATACAGCATCCCTTCCTGATCAAAACTATTCAAAGTGTGGGGATAGGGGGCACATACCTCAATATGATCAAAGCCATCTATGAAAAACCCACCGCAAATATCATTCTCAATGGAGAAAAACTGAAAGCTTTTCCGTTAAGGTCAGGAACACGGCAGGGATGTCCATTATCACCACTGCTATTCAACATAGTACTAGAAGTCCTAGCCTCAGCAATCAGACAACAAAAAGAAATTAAAGGCATCCAAATTGGTAAAGAAGAAGTCAAACTATCACTCTTCGCAGATGATATGATACTATATGTGGAAAACCCAAAAGACTCCACTCCAAAACTGCTAGAACTTGTACGGAAATTCAATAAACTGTCAGGATATAAAATCAATGCACAGAAATCAGTTGCATTTCTGTACACCAACAACACGACTGAAGAAAGAGAAATTAAGGAGTCAATCCCATTTACAATTGTACCCAAAACTATAAGATACCTAGGAATAAACCTAACCAAAGAGACTAAGAATCTATACACAGAAAATTATAAAGTACTCATGAAAGAAATTGAGGAAGACACAAAAAAATGGAAAAATGTTCCATGCTCCTGGATTGGAAGATTAAATATTGCGACAATGTCTATGCTACCTAAAGCAATCTACACATTTAATGCAATCCCTATCAAAATACCATCCATTTTTTTCAAAGAAATGGAACAAATAATCCTAAAATTTATATGGAACCAGAAAAGACCTCGAATAGCCAAAGGAATATTGAAAAAGAAAGCCAAAGTTGGTGGCATCACAATTCCGGACGTCAAGCTCTATTACAAAGCTGTCATCATCAAGACAGCATGGTACTGGCACAAAAACAGACACATAGATCAGTGGAACAGAATAGAGAGCCCAGAAATCGACCCTCAACTCTATGGTCAACTAATCTTTGACAAAGCAGGAAAGAATGTCCAATGGAAAAAAGACAGCCTCTTCAATAAATGGTGCTGGGAAAATTGGACAGCCACATGCAGAAAAATGAAATTGGACCACTTCCTTACACCACACACGAAAATAGACTCCAAATGGATGAAGGACCTCAATGTGAGAAAGGAATCCATCAAAATGCTTGAGGAGAATGCAGGGAGCAACCTCTTTGACCTCAGCCGTAGCAACATCTTCCTAGGAACAACGGCAAAGGCAAGGGAAGCAAGGGCAAAAATGAACTATTGGGATTTCATCAAGATCAAAGCTTTTGCACAGCAAAGGAAACAGTTAACAAAACCAAAAGACAACTGACAGAATGGGAGAAGATATTTGCAAACGACATATCAGATAAAGGGCTAGTATCCAAAATCTATAAGGAACTTAGCAAACTCAACACCCAAATAACAAACAATCCAATCAAGAAATGGGCAGAGGACATGAACAGACATTTCTGCAAAGAAGACATCCAGATGGCCAACAGACACATGAAAAAGTGCTCCACGTCACTCGGCATCAGGGAAATACAAATCAAAACCACAATGAGATATCACCTCACACCTGTCAGAATGGCTGAAATTAACAAGTCAGGAAATGACAGATGCTGGAGAGGATGTGGAGAAAGGGAACCCTCCTCCACTGTTGGTGGGAATGCAAGCTGGTGCAACCACTCTGGAAAACAGCATGGAGGTTCCTCAAAATGTTGAAAATAGAACTACCCTATGACCCAGCAATTGCACTACTGGGTATTTACCCTAAAGATACAAACATAGTGATTCGAAGGGGCACGTGTACCCGAATGTTTATAGCAGCAATGTCTACAATAGCCAAACTATGGAAAGAACTTAGATGTCCATCAACAGATGAATGGATAAAGAAGTAGTGGTATATATACACAATGGAATACTATGCAGCCATCAAAAGAAATGAAATCATGCCATTTGCGACGACGTGGATGGAACTAGAGCGTATCATGCTTAGTGAAATAAGTCAATCGGAGAAAGACAACTATCATATGATCTCCCTGATATGAGGACATGGAGAAGCAACATGGGGGTGTAGGGGGCTAGGAGAAGAATAAATGAAACAAGATGGGATTGGGAGGGAGACAAACCATATATGACTCTTAATCTCACAAAACAAACTGGGGGTTGCTGGGGCGAGGTGGGATTGGGAGAGGGGGAGAGAGCTATGGACATTGGGGAGGGTAAGTGCTATCGTGAGTGCTGTGAAGTGTGTAAACCTGGCGATTCACAGACCTGTACCCCTGGGGATAAAAATACATTATATGTTTATTAAAAAAAAAATTGGAAGGGGAGGCGAACCATAAGAGACTATGGACTCTGAAAAACAACCTGAGGGTTTTGAAGGGTCAGGGGTGGGAGGTTGGGGTAATGGGGAGGGCACGTTTTGCATGGAGCACTGGGTGTTGTGCAAAAAGAATGAATACTGTTACGCTTAAAAAATGAATAAAATGGAAAAAAAAACACTATGAAGAGTGACATTACTAACATGGCAACACAAGTTGTTTCCTATTTACTTCCTTTCACAAGAACAAGGAAAAAGTATTCAGAAGAAGACACCACTGAGAAAATCTTACAGCATGGGAGAAAGGTTGAAGCATTCTCCTGTATCATGAGACAGGGAAAAACTACATTGAAGTGGTAGGAGAAGCAGCTACATTATGATTGCTGCTCCTCACCCAGGTCAATACAGCACCCCACTGACAGAGCTTCCCTGAATCTATTGTCCTCCAGGAGTAAAAAGAGAGTTAAGGATCAACTCCCAGCTCTCCAGTCTTGTAGGTCTTTTGGGGAGATATTTCACACTGGTCTTGCACCACAGGGTTTGCAGAGGAAATTATGGGGCTTGATTACTGAAAATCTGGTTGTGATGAAGAATGGTGGTGAACTAATGAAAACAAGTAGTCATATACTAGCACACCAAATTCCTACCTGCTACACCCAAGTAGAAGTCCCAACTACCAGTTATGTTAATCTGGAGAGACAAGGTGGTGGTATAGCCTAGCCAGGAAACTAACTGCGGGTACAGGTCTACCTGATTCAGGACCTCAAACAATAATCTTTCTATACGTGGGGCCTGATCTGACCCCACCAAAGCCAGGGAGCTGAGTGACACTGATGCATTCCTGAGTATATCTCCTGGGTCTACTGGGACACCTTAAAACTGCATATCTCAGCAATATTGAAGCAGAGATTATGGTAGGCAGAGACAATATTCACAGAGTAAAGCCAGTGGCAGCACTGAACCAAGGAACTTGTAGAGTGATTTGTCTTGAGTCAAGACCACAAAGAGACTTTAGTCTCCATAAGTCGGTACTCTCACCCTGCCCGGTGAGGAGAAGTAATTTGTAGCTTCACCAATTGCTGAGTATAGCTCTAAATACCTACAGACCAGAAAACCTGACTGGGAACATTTAGGAAGCCACTTAGACCTGGTCTTCCCATTCTGCTCTTATAGAGGACCTAAATCTAGTCTCACCCACCAATGAATGTAGAGCCAGTCTTCAAAGAAGCAGAAAGAGGGGCACCTGGGTGGCTCAGTGGTTTAAGCTGCTGCCTTCGGCTCAGGTCATGATCTCAGGGTCCTGGGATTGAGTCCCGCATTGGGCTTTCTGCTCGGCAGGGAGCTTGCTTCCCTCTCACTCTCTCTGCCTGCCTCTCTGCCTACTTGTGATCTCTCTCTGTCAAATAAATAAATAAAATCTTCAAAGAAGCAGAAAGATATATTGGAATATCTGGAAAACTGTATAACTCAAAATTTTTGAGCAGAGAGTGTAATAGGAAGAGATATTTATACTGAAAACAGATTCAGTGGTCTCACTTGGCCAGGGTATTTGGAAGCATGTACCACCTTTAGTCAAGACAACAAAGAGCCTTGGCAGCCTTGGAGGCAGTTTTCCTGTTCTACCTATTTAGGAACTTGATTTAAAGCCCAGCCCACTTCTGAAAAGAACCTTCAGTACACCTGACCAGAGAACTTAGGAAAGTACATCGAAAGTTTCTTACCCCATCCAACAGCCTTGATTAGAGTGCTAGTTTAACTCAGAACACAACCTGCAGCTTTTGCCATCTTCAAGACCAAACCATAAGTTCTACCTGCCAGGAAGTTTGTCATACGGTCTTGATTTACTTGAATCTCCAAACAACCAGCCATGTAGGCCCTGGGTTCCATTTTGATGTTCTGTCAGTAGTCATAGCCCTGACTATTGCTGAATATAATGCCGAGTTCCCAAATCCGGTAATACCGACCAGAAATTAAGACCACCACTGAACCCATTCTACAGCTTCGCTAGATGGGTATAATATCAGAAATCTTATCCAATTGTTCTCAACAGCAGCACCCAACCACTGTTCTCAAAGTTCAGGAAGCAGCTTTTCTCCAAAATAGACCGTGATAGCAAGCCCTACACACCCAAGAATGTTTATTAGTAGAGTTGTCCAAAAACCCGTACTGAGCTGACTGTTGAAAAACTATCACTACCAAAGTGCATCTGCAAAGTCTGGAAAAAGAGCACACTCAATCACATGCAGCTACTAACATCAGAAATCAAATGTCATAAAAAATTAACTACCATGAAAAATCAGGTAATCATGACACCACCAAAAAAAAGGAGCAAACAAAAACAACAACAAAAACAACAAATAAATAAACAACAACAACCACAAAAAACTAACATATCCCAATAATGGTTTATAGAGAAAAGAGTGTCTATGAATGGTCAGACAAAAAATTAAATATAATCCTCTTCAAGAAGTGGAGTAAACTGTAAGAACATACAAACAGCTAAAGAAAATCAAGAAACCAGTTCATAAACAAAAGAAGTTCATAAAAAAGAATAAAATAACCCAAGAAAACAAGAACAGAAAAATACAATGGCCATCCTTAAGAATAAAATAATGAGCTTAAAAAGCAGACTTAAGCAATAAGAAAAAAGAATCAGTGTCCTAAACCACAGCATTATTTTAAATTATCCAGTTAGAGTAATAAAAAGAAGACAAGAATAAAAAAAAAAAAGATAAAGTCTTCAGAACTTATAAGACAATGTTAAAAGAAATAACATCAACATTATGGGAATTCCAGAAGTTAAAGAATAATAGAATGGAATAGAAAGTGTATTTAAAGCAATAAGAGATGAAAATTTCCAAACTCTAGGGAGAAAAATGGACACCCAGATCCATGAGGCCCAAATAAGTTCAGCCCAAAGATAGAAACATCAAGACAGAAGTAATGTGGAAATCAGAAAAACAATAGAATAGGGAATCTGGGTGGCTCAGATTGGAGCAGAGGATTGGAGGCAGAATTTGATGTTCCCAGAGTGGAGATTAGAAAGGAGGCCAGGGTGGCCAGGGGAAGCTGAGGAGGAGAGCAGAGATGGATGGTAGGAGGGCCCAGGCCCGGGGCAGTTAGAAAGTATCAGTGCCCTTTTCCCAGTGCTGTGTGACCACATTTCCCCACACTCAGTGGCTGAACCCACAAACTCTATCTCTCAGTCTCAGGAGATCAGTAACCAGCAGTGCCCAGCTAGTTGGGGCTTTTGACAACACCAAGATAGGACCTACTTCACTGAGAACCTGACTCACTTGGGGGAATTGGCCAGATAGAGCCCATCTCAAAGACCTGGGTCCTTCTCTCTGTTGTTGACCCACAGTGCTAGGCTTCAGGCATATGTCTGTGTCATGGTTCAACCTAAGTGCTTGTACTCCAGTGTGAGGATCTGAGAGAGAATATGTGTCAGAGTCAACATGGCTGGGCAATGGGTTTTTATAAATAAATATCAGCAGGGACTTTGGGTCATGTTGCAATGTTCTGTGGAATGGAAATGAATCACTAAATCCAGACCACACTCAGGGGAGGAGGTTGCAAAATGATGTATACAGACTAGAAGGGGAACCAGTAGAGCCCCTGCAGGGAGAAGGTGACGATCCCTGCAGAGTCCATGCCTTGCCCAGAATCAGGCTGGTAGGAAGGATTACTAGGCATGAACCCAGCTCTCTGAGTTTCCTGAAAGGTGGGGTCCTGGATATACCTGGTCATTCACTGGGGGCTCTGGAAAAGGTTGTCTAAAAGGAAGTGGCTATAGACATGGAAATGGTATTGGGCTGAGAGTGATCATTGATATCCTATATAGGAGACATCTATCCATGTTCTTATATGAGGAGGACCCCAGGTCATGGTAAATCAGTGAATGGACACCTATCAACATCCCACCATTTGGAAAGGAGGTAATGGCTTGCATCACAGGACAGGCAGTCTCTAGGGGTAAGGGTGGATTCTGACCACCAAGGGCCAAGGGTCCAGTCCCTTCTTTAGGGTTTGCATTGAAAATTAGAAGCCTAATTTTCATTTGGGAATGAATTTGGGAAACTAGTTGGGAAACTATTGCCCACCCCTATGTAGGTGAGGCTGTCATCCTCTGGGACTCCAGAATGTAAGCACTGATGAACACATGTGTGCACACAGGAGAGATTGTGCATGTGCATACAAAAACAAACAAACCAATCGGGACTGTGGGGTGAGATCTGACTAATTGCAGATTCAAAGAAGTTGATAAGAGGAAGGAAATTTGGTTGAATATATTTCCTACATGTGACACCACTCCTCTAACATTATAGATATTATCTAACCTATGCCTGTGGATATCTGGTAGAAGGGCTTGCTAGAATCATCTGTATTTCACAGAGAAGACCATTCTAGTCAGGCAAAATGGCGTATCTAGGGTCAAATGCAGGTATGAATAGAGAGTTGTTCCTGAAACCAGGTGTGTTTCCAAGCTGAGGCCCTGGCTGTACCCAGATCTTCCCTGGGGGCCTGTGGAGAGGGATGTGTTGTTGTCACTGTTTACAGATGTGACAGAAAGTGTATGAGGAGATGACAGACCAGAGCACTGTTTGTGTAGGTGCCAAACCAGGAGTGGACTCCAGTAGGGGATCCCAGGCAGTGATGTAGCTTCCTTGACCACAGACGCCAGCAGAACTTGGTACCCCTGCAACCAGGCAATCACATTCTAGTGTAGTCCAGTATCAGAGTTACTTGGCTGGAGACATCTGATATGGAAAGATGTTCTCTTGCTTCTTGCCTACTTCCTGGGGCTCTGGCTCCCAGAAACCCCAGGGGAATGACTTTTTACATGCTGGGGACATTGGCTCAAACCTCGACCCCAATGCCTCAGGGTATTTTGCAGGAAGTGCTATAAGGTACTTAATACTGCGCAGACAAGGCAATGCCCATCTCTCTGAACCAAAGGCGATGCCCACCCGTCTGAACCATCCAAGGGCAGCACCATCCCTTAATCTTAAGTTTTAGGGAAGGAGGTGTATGTGTGGTTTCCCACCCATGGGCTGGGGGAAGTTGAGCACAGTGGATACCCTGGTGATCCCTTCTTGTTCACACCAATGTCATGGTAGGCAGTGTAGAGAGAGGATTCCTGAGGTGACTTTTAACTGTGCCAGAGCACATCCAAGGCCCTGAAGCTGTGCCACGTTTCTCTCCTTGTTGGAGGTGTGTGCATACTTGGGTGTGTTGTATCTGGAGTGCCCTAGATCTGAAGACCTACAGAGTCATCTAGACAGGGCTCTGAGGCCTCCTGCCTGGCTGCCAGGCACTGCTTCTGTAGAGCTCTACAAAGGATATGGGGCAGAAGCTGAATGATGATATCCACTGCTCTACCTCCTTGAAGGACAAAAAGGTGCCCCACACTGCCAACATAATCCAGTGCTGGTTCAGGGTGAGTGCAGGTGCTAGGGAAAACTGACCCCTAGGACACTGATGCAGCACAATGGGCCCGACTTCCTAGAAGCCAGCCTGAGCTCCTAGAATCCTGTACTCACATGAATATGCATCCCATCTCTTCCCCAAACTTGCCCTAATGGTCCTGCTCATGTCTTGGATAGAAGCAGAGTCATTGTTCACATATTTATAGGAATGTTATTAAAGAGACTTTAAACCATGTGTCATCCCATTTATCTAGAATCCTTTTGCACTGTGCTATGGATTTTCCTAAATCATGCTCCCAGGTGTCCCCATTGACCCAACAGTCCTTCCCTAAGTTCTGCAAGTATTGCAAGTGATTGTGGTGAGTTGGGAGACTTTTATCCAAAGGGACCTCTGGCCCATGGTACTATGTCTCTTGCTATGCTCTTTTGTTTTGATGGAACACATCTTTGGGGCCCCTCTAGGGTCAAGAACAGGGAACTAACTGCAATGCACCCCATTCCTGAAGGCCAGTCATTTATCACAGTCATTGAGCCCTTTACTAATGCAGGACTTTGATTTGATCCCCTTCTGTCACCAACACACAGTACTGCATCCTACATCCTCCATGCCCTAGTATCCTAAGCCCTCTCACATTAAATATCTCTGTGTTCTCAACTCAAGAATGGGTTATGTTATCAGAAATCACAGGATCGACAACATTCATGCAGGGAGGTGCTATCAATACTCAGCTCACAAAGTGACCTGAGATACTATCAGGTTCAGACATCATTTCCTTCAATTCTTTTTATAGATGCCAAGAACATTTTTTCTTTTTCCCCAAATGTTTATTAATTGATTGGTCAATTGGCGGATTTGAGACAGAGGCAGGGGGAGAGTGGGGAGAAGTAGAGGGAGAGACAGAATCCTCAAGCAGACACTGCCCTGTGTACACAGCCCTATGAAGAGCTCAGTCTCAGGACATTGAGATCTTGACCTGAACCAAAACCAAGACCATTATGTTTAACAGAATGAAATACTGAGTCACCTTATTCTTTTTATGACTGTGGGCCCTCTTGTTCCACCTCTTGCCACAAGTCACTGAGATCTGGGGTTCAGTCTGCCCTCCAATCCCCAGCTCTCCTGGTGGCTATAGAACTGACTCATGTCTCCTTTGATTCATCTCAGGGTAAAAATGGATCGAACAAGAAGAGGAATGAGACATCCTTGCTATGGACCAACCAGGCCAACACGCTGGAGACAGAAAACAAAAACAAAAACAAAAAAAAAAACCTGGTGCCTGTCTTCCTAAGAAGAGATCCAAATTCTACATGTTCTACATGTTCCTGGGTGCATACCGAGCCTTTGCCACCACCCAAGATGTGCCGGACCTCCTATTTGCAAGATGACCACCCTGCCCCTAACTGCCAAGTGTGATTTGGCCAATGCCTGGTTGTGATATTTTGGCATGTCCCCAAACTTCACAAAGCCTCAATTTGCTCCGCCTTGGGTCAGAGTTATTATAGGGACTCAGTAGGGTCTCGTAGGGAAAGTACACCTGGGTGTCTGCTCCTGTGGAAAAGTCTGCCAGAGGTCTTGTGGTCAGACAATTTTAGCATTCTCCTGCTACTCATGATGAAGTCTCTGCCTCATTCTTCACTATTACGATGGCCTGGCTCTGGGATGCTTTGCCATTTAAAGGGAGATCTGAGACTCCATCTGGGGATCCTGGGTGTGAGCAAGGGGCCAGGCCCACTCACATACCTCTGATGGGCTGGTTGGGGTCCTTTTATTCATCAAGCAATCAGAAAGCCCCACTCAGTAGAGGTGTTTATGTAGGAACTAAATGGGATCCCTACACATAACAGAAAACACCCCAGGGCTGCAGACTAGTAGGGGGTCAGATGATGAGAGGTAGCATCTACAGGACATTTCATGTGGTGTCCCCTGGCCTCCTCTAGATATGGGTGCATTTTGTCCAGCTATGATGAGGTCAGAGGAACCCAGAAGAAGCGTAACATGTGAGTGAGTTTTAGCTGATAAAGGAGTGCCTTCCCTCTCCACCAGGCAAGCGAGGTGCTGTAAATTAGAGGGGCTGTTGGACCTTCAACCACATATCTGTTATTCTTGCTTTAGGGTATAGGTATGAGAGCTTTTCTGGAAAACGGGAAGTTTTCCTGGGGAAATGTGGTTGGTGTGTGAGCACTTTGGAAGAACAAAGGGGAATGGGGGACACCTTGAACCCCTAAGAGGGTCATTCTCCACCCCTGCCCCCTCCCAGCCCTATCACTATCCCAATTCCAGGACCCTTAACTGAGGATTTAGAAACCATCACACAGAATTCTGTTGGAAACTGAACACTGCATTCTCAGACGGTTCTCAGGAGACCCAGTGAGAGCTTAGAGATCAGACATCCCACACATTGTGGGATATCAGTGTCAGTGGAGGGAGACCAACTCATGGCACCTAGTGAATAAGACAGCACATGCGTACAGGAGGGAACGTTTGAGGCATTGGGAGGGTCCTGGGAAGGCCTGGTTAGAGACAAAGTCCCTTAGTTCCATCCTTGGTTGGATCTTCACAGAGCATTGGCATGTTCAGTGAGGGTAATTTGGAGGCTAGACACCACCCCCCTTGGCACATGCAGTTGAATTTAAGTGGCAAGGGGGCAAGGAGACAGACCGAGGAGTGTGTCCAGCTCCCCTTATAAGGATAGAAATGATCACACCATTGATCAATGACTCCCACTCACAGTGCCTTTTTGCCAGCCTGCTGTCTGTGACCAGGCCTTCTCAGGCAGGACTGCCAGATCACAGGTGGATCAGGACTATGACTGGACTCTAACAGGTGCTGGAAACCCGGGGGCCCAGTTTCCCACAGGGGTTCCCTGGGATATTGTTAGGATGGGTGCCCTGTCCTCTGACATCTCTGCTTACCTGTCTGTCCCTAGGGAAATCTTTTCCATTTTGAGCACATGGCTAGAACAATATCTTGGAGATTTTTTCCAGCCCAGAGAATTACCTAGCCTGAAATTGCTGCTGGCATAACTGTGGCTTAATATGCCAGGCTCAGACCTGGAGTGCCATGTCCAGCTTCTGCTCTCACATCTGCAACAGCTTTAGCCCACAGAGCCAGAACCTGGGGATGAGGAGGACTGGGGGTGTCTCATGTTATCCTGAGGAGGAGACAGTGTGGGCCACAGGTTGGACCGACTGGGGTGAGTAGTCTCAGATCCCTGTCCCCATGGGCTTCAGTTGGGGAAACCTTCCAGGGATTGGGTCTTGAACGCAGACCATACTAAGTGGTGGGAAAAATTTCTTTTATTATAAGCAAAATGGAAGTCAGTCATGCTGATGATACTTTCTCTTCTTGGAGCTACAGCACCAGCCTCAGAGGAAGGTCCAGGTCCACCTCAGGAACTCATCCCAGCACCCACTCTGGCACCTGCTGCATCTTTGGAACCTGAGCTGGCCCACCCCATTCCTACTGCTGTGGCTCACCTTCATGAGGAAAAGCAGTGCCACATGCCCTGTTGGGGCCAGTGCAGGTGGTAGTCAGGGCTCTAAATCACTCTCCTGGGATGGAAGAGCCATCGGCCCCTTTGCCTGACCTGGAGGTCCAGCAGTGTCCTGCCCCTGCTCCTGGGGTTCCTGAAGAGCCTGAACCATCACCTGCCTCAGTGGACCAACCAGCCTTAGACCCTGAGCATTAGCTTGTGCAGGCTGCAGCCCCAAACAATGCCCTCCCTTCCCCTGTCATTGCCTTCTTTATAATATTTGTGTTTTGTATACACCTGTATAATGACTTAATAGATTTTGTTCATTAAATAAAGTAGAATTTGAGTTTACATAAAATTTTACTCAGATCCTTTTCAATGGTATATTGATGTCTCATTAGGTACATTCAGAGTTTGGCACAACCATTTCTACAACATTTCTATCACAGAGATACCTGTGCTACTAATCACTACTAATCACTCTTTGCTCATTCCCTCACCCCAGTCCCTGAAACTACTGCTCTTCTCGCTATCTCTGGTACTTTACCTCGTCTTGGATTTTCATGTGCCTGGAATCCTACAATATGGCGCCTGTGTCTGTCTGAAGAACATAGAAGTGATTCACATTTTTTAAAAGTTTTTATACAAATAACATTTTATTACATGGGAATGTTCCTGAAAGAACAAAGATCACAGAAAGCCTCAAAATGAAGTATTTTCATTATCTGTGATAGGTTTCCCTTTTACAAGGATGCTTTGAAAAGCAGAAAGCACAAGAGAAATGTCTGGGTCCGTGAGACACCTTTCAATTGTTTCATTTTCCTGGATAGTCTACGTTCAAACTATTCTAATTGACATATTACAAAATATTAAAATCATATATTAAATATTCTCATTTATTGCTAATATGTTAGGTAATAAGGTAAATAGTTCTTTAGGTTTTATCCAGACTATGTTTATTTAGTAAATAATTATTTAAATATGAAAACAAGAAGTCACGTTCCTTCTACCAAGAAATAATTGCCCATAAGACACAGTGTCCTTCTTTCCTTCCTGCCCCCCTAAGTGTAATGTGTGTGTGTGTGTGTGTGTGTGTGTGTGTGTGTGTGTGTGTGTGCATGTGTGTGGCAGAGTGGGTCAGGGAAGCTTCCAGGGCTGAACTCTTGTTCTACCGTATGTCCCCACAGTGGACAGGCACTGTCGCTGCTGTCCCCTTGGGCATTCTCAGTGACAGCACTCAGCAGCCCCTTCATTGAATAACTAAGCCATTTCCAATTATTTGACTCTCACAGTGTAAGTGATAAGCATGTCTGTGCCATAAATCTCTGTTTTTTTTTTTGTTTTTTTTTTTGTTTTTGTTTTATTTTTAGGAATGATTCTTATAAACACCAATACTGGAACACACTTTAACCATATTTGGGGGGGGACTGGCTGCTGGCTCCTCTATGCCCTCTTTATTAAGGAGAAACATTGTTTTGGAAAGCAAGGATCCTGGGTTCTATAGATGAGAACTGAAATCCTGAGGAGGACAAGCCACCAGTTATGCCATCAGTGTATTGGTAGTGACCATAGAGCATGGAAAAGCCTGCCCACGACCCCCACCATATGTCCTCTCCCACAAGCTTCCTTGAATAGTATCCTGGAACACAACTCACCCATACCCTGTCTCATGACACACTCCAGCCACTTCAGCCCGTCGTGCTTCATAACTCAGATTCTAACTAGAGCAACCAGAACCTGCTCCAGGGCAGCAGAGGAGTGCAGATCAGGCCACTCCTCACAGCTTGTTCCCTGTCCTTCTTGGCTGAACTCCATCGTCTCAGGGAGGAACATCTAAGGACAGTGCAGGTCAGTGGGTTACAGACAAGTGTTCATCCAGATGTAGTTTTAGTGTCAACAAAAACCACTTGAACTTGTGTGAGCAAGAGAGGCCTCTACAAAGCACATTGGCTGCTCATGGAAGCTGCAGGATGGACAGAGCCTCAGCCAGGGGCCTTGGCACTGGACATAGCTCGTCAACACCCCTCAGGATCCTCTAACTGTGACCCCCTGACCCTTCCAACCCCAATCTTGTTATTAGTAAAGTTGAGCTTGTCTAAAAGAGGGGGCTGTGCTACTTGCTGAGACCCCTTTCCTCTCAAAAAATCGAGTTAAGGGGAGTCTACTTGATCTGATGCTGTAATAGAGGCCATCGTCAGTACTTCCTGCCTTCTCTGCCATAACATGGAGCTAACCAGGCACAGAAGGTACGTCTTCAGAAAGAGGACATTTGGGACTTTCCCTGCAGGAGGAGAGAGAAAAACCAGTGAGTGGGACTCAGTGAGAAAGGAGGGCTCTGAACACTAGAGGAAGGGCAGCCATGGGCTGGGCATTGCCATATTGGTCCATGGCACAGGCTTTGTGTTGGCTTGTAGGGAGTGGCCAGGCTTCATCCTACCAATAGGTCCAACAAAAACCAAAATGACATCCATAAATACTTTCAACTCCAACCACAAAAAGGCTCTGGGACCCAGGCAGCCTAGGGGGCCCAAGATGCTATGTACTAATGGGTGTGATGGATGAACACCAGTTTTGTGGGATCCCATACTGGAGGGGATGAAGGCTTTCTGTAAGGACAACTGAATCAGTGGAGCCTGGATTGGCAGGATGAAGGGACACAGGAAGGCAGAAGCCCAGAGCCCATGACAGCAATGTGCTCCCTGTGGGCTAACTTTAACAGGTAAAGCTAAGGATTACTAAGTATCTATCGAGAGAATGAATCATGTCAGTCAATCCCCCTAACAATTCCATGAGGAAGGTAGAAATGCTGTCTCTGATCAAGAAGGAAACCAAGGTTTTAAGAAACTACCCCTTTCCATGCTCCATATTGAGTCATAGGCAGGATTTGAACCAAGGGCTTGCCAGCATTGTGGGCCCAACCTCACAAGAAGGTTGCATCCAAATGCTTCAGAAGAGACTTCTCAACTCTGAGGTTACATGAGACTTTGTACCCATGGAGGAACCTCATCCTGCCCAGACAAAGGCTTGCTGTTACTGGGAGAGCCCTCAGCGCCCAGGCACAGAATCATCAGACCACAGACCCAGGACAAGCCCAATCATAGGTGGCACCACTGCCCCTTGAATTCAGTGAGGTCTCCAGGCCTGTGGAGCTTTCTGCACCTCTGAGTTCCAGGTGTGAGCTGTGTGGATGGAACACAGGGTCCAATGGCAGGGAGAGAGCAGTTCTAGCCCCTGCTCAGCCTCTTTGTAGCTGGGTGACCCAAGCAGGGCTCTGAAGCTACAGACCCCATCCCTAACTTGGAGAATGTAATGGGTACTGCTATGTGGGATGTAGAAAGAAATGACTCCTCCATTTCCTGCCTGGTGCCTGGGAGCACGTGTGGAGCCCACAGGGAAGGCATTCGTGTCAATGACCAATTTACCCATGTACCTGTTCTTCCATTTGTTGATTCTGGTGTCATCATAAGAAGCAGATGCCAAAGCTAAGGTCAGGAAGATTTCCTCTTAGGCTTTCTTCTCTGAGGTTTATAGATTTAGCTCTTAAATTTAGATTGTGACCCATTTGGGGTTCATTTTGTTTCTCCTCTGAGGAGAGGGTCCATGTACCTCCATTCAGTCATTGATAATTTTATGTAATTGTATGTGTAAGAAGGGACTAGTCAATAGATCCGCAAGAATCTTCAGAATAATATTTATTCTATCCTTGTAGAAATTCGCTAAGACTGTGAAGGAAGTCCAAAAGGAGGTTAGCTTGTATCTTCTATGGAGGTGGAGCAGTGTCCTTGTTAAGAGCGCACTCACCCCTCTGGTGGCCACAGGAGACATTGCAGGAATTCCCTGATGTGTCTGCAAAACAAGCCATAGTCAATGTTGGGCATCTTCAAGGATTCACAGAGAGATCCAAACAGTTCTGTAAAATTCAATGTTTTGGAGGGTTTCTTCTAGGAAATCTGTGAAAAAGTGCACTATTTCGAGAAATATTTTCTGAGAAGATGAGTCAGGCCCTGGATTCCAGGATAGAAAGTAGGGAGAATGGTAGATGCTACCCAAGAGCGTAAGGGTGTACAGTGGGGTAGTGTGGGAGATAACTGGTCTGCACCACAGCTCTGTATATCCAGTTGAAAGAAATCGGTAAAAGAAAACAAGCCATATTTATGGATTCCTGTGCTTACATTAACCATAAAACATTTTAGAAAATTTGAAAACTATCACTCCGCATATCTGTATCCTCTTTTCTCATTTAGATGACATCAACTTATATTCACAGCTTATTTTTTTTACTTATTAGGAGAAGATGGTGTCATATATTGAACTCTTAAGGACTCTACAAAAATCCTTGTAGAACTAACAGATGATTAAGTCCTAAAATTAAGGACACAGATTCTATATACAAAAATGAGTTTCATTTCTATAAATGAATAACCTGCTATCAAGGATAGGAATTAAGAAAATTATTTGTAATTGATAATCACTCAAAAAAATAAAACACATAGGAATTATTTGCACCCGGAGGTGAAGGACCTGCATACTGAAAACTTAAATCATTAATGAAAGAATTTGATTGTCTCCATATTTCTGTTCAATGATATTCTTAGGATATTTCCCCTTTTATAGAACCCCACTTAAATTTTCCTGCAGTGTTGGCTTGGTGGTCACAGACTCTTTTAAACCTTGCTGGTCTTGGAAAATCTTTATCTCTCCATCTATTTTGAATGTCAGTCTTTCTGGATAAAGTATCCGTGGCTGCATGTTCTTCTCATTAAGTTACTTGAATATATCTTGCCAGCCCATTCTGGCTTGCCAGATTCCTGTGAACAGGTATGACGTTATTCTGATGAAAGAAATCGAAGAAGACACACAAAGATGGAAGACCCTTCCATGCACTTGGATAAGAAGAATAAACATTGTTAAAATGTCTATACTGCCTAGAGCAATCTATACTTTTGATGCCATTCCGATCAAAATTCCACCGGTATATTTCAAAGAGCTGGAACAAATAATCCAAAATGTGTGTGAAATCAGAAGAGACCAAGAATTGCTAAGGAAATGTTGAAAAAGAAAAACAAAACTGGGGGCATCACATTACCTGATTTCAAGCTTTATTACAAAGCTGTGATCACTGAGACAGAATGGTACTGGAATCAAAACAGACACATAGACCAGTGGAACAGAGTAGAGAGCCCAGATATGGACCCTTAACTCTATGGTCAAATAATCTTTGACAAAGCAGGAAAAAATACACAGTAGAAAAAAGAAATTCTTTTCAATAAATGGTGCTGGGAAAACTGGACAGCTATATATAGAAGAATGAAGCTTTGACTATCCTCTTACACCGCACACAAAGATAAACCCGAAATGGATAAACGACCTCAATGTGAGACAGAAATCCATCAGAATCCTACAGGAGAACATAGGCAGTAACCTCTTCGATATCAGCCACAACAACTTCTTTCAAGATATGTCTCCAAAGGCAAAGGAAACAAAGTTAAAATGAACTTTGAGGACTTCATCAAGTTCAAAAGCTTCTGCACAGCAAAAGAAACAGTCAACAAAACAAAAAGGCAACCCACGGAATGGGAGAAGATATTTGCAAATGACAGTACAGACAAAAGGTTGATATCCAGGATCTATAAAGAACTCCTCAAACTCAACACACACAAAACAGTTAATCATATCAAAAAATGGGCAGTAGATATGAACAGACACTTCTTCAATGAAGACATACAAATGGCTATCAGACACATGAAAGAATGTTCATCATCACTAGCCATCAGGGAAATTCAAATTAAAACCACATTGAGATACCACCTGACACCAGTTAGAATGGCCAAAATTAGCAAGAGAGGAAACAACGTTTATTGGAGAGGATGTTGAGAAAGAGGAACCCTCTTACACTGTTGGTGGGAATGCAAGTTGGTGCAGCCACTCTGGAGAACAGTGTGGAGATTCCTCAAGAAATTACAAATAGAGCTTCCTATGACCCTGCAATTTCACTGCTGGGTATTTACCCCAAAGATACAGATGTGGTGAAAAGAAGAGCCATCTGTACCCCAATGTTTATTGCAGCAATGGCCATGGTCGCCAAACTGTGGAAAGAACCAAGATGCCCTTCAACGGATGAATGGATAAGGAAGATGTGGTCCATATACACAATGCAGTATTATGCCTCCACCAGAAAGGATGGATACCCAACTTTTGTAGCAACATGGACGGGACTGGAAGAGATTATGCTGACTGAAATAAGTCAAGCAGAGAGAGTCAAGTATCATATGGTTTCACTTATTTGTGGAGCATAACAAATAACATGGAGGACATGGGGAGATGGAGAGGAGAATGGAGTTGTGGGAAATTGGAAGGGGAGATGAACCATCACAGACTATGTACTCTGAAAAACCACCTGAGGGATTTGAAGGGCCGGGGGTGGGAGGTTGCGGAACCAGGTGGAGGGTAATAGGGAGGGCACTATTGCATGGAGCAATGTGTGTGGTTCAAAAACAATGAATACTGTTATGCTGAAAATAAATTTAAAAAATGACAATAATCTTGCTCCAATCACTCCTCTCCCAGGCTTGTTGCCCAAATCCAATCACTTAAAATTCTTTTATCTATTTATTCTGTATTTATGATACATGTCTAAATTAATACCAGTGCTGTTATTTCTTGATTTTCCAACTTTAGATATTATCAGTTGAGATTATCAACCAGTCAATCTCCTAAGTGTGGCCACTATTCATAGGATATTAGGCTTCTTCTCATGTTGCTAAAACACTTCTTCAGGGCATTTCATAGCATGTTGATGTTTTTGGTCCACTTACGTGTAAAATATTTTCACTTTATATTTGATTTATTGTTTGGCTTGGAGAAGAATTCAAAGTTAATAACCAGTTTCCTTCTGATTTTGAAAGGCATTTCTCCTTTGTCTTCTCACATTTGCTATGTTTTGAGACATCAGATGCTCCTCAGATTGTAGCTCCTTTTCTTTCTTTTTTTTGAAGATTTTATTTATTTATTTGACAGACAGAGATCACAAGTAGGCAGAGAGGCAGCCAGAGAGAGATAGAGGATGAAGCAGGCTCCCTGCTGAGCAGAGGGACCGATGTGGGGATTGATCCCAGGACCCTGGGATCATGACCGGAGCTGAAGGCAGAGGATTTTTTAATCCACTGAGCCATCCAGGCGCCCCTGTAGCTCCATTTCTTTCCCTTTCTGAAAGCCTCTTTTATTATTATTATTATTATTAATATTATTATTTTTATTATTTTGTTAGTCACCATACTGTACATCTTTAGATTTTGATGTAGTCTTCCAAGATTTATTGTTTATGTATAACATTCAGTGTGTATTTTTTTAAAAGATATTATTAATTTATTTGATAGAGAAAGAGATCACAAGTAGGCAGAGAGGCAAGCAGAGAGAGGGGAGAAGCAGGCTCCCTGCTGAGCTGGGAGCCCGATGCGGGGCTCCCAGGACCCTGAGATCATGACCTGGTCTAAGGGCAGAGGCTTAACCCACTGAGCCACCCAGGCGCCCCATCCAGTGTGTATTTTTTTTAAAGATTTTATATATTTATTTGAGACAGAGATTACAAGTAGGCAGAGAGGCAGGCAGAGAGAGAGAGAGAGGAGGAAGCAGGCTCCCTGCCAAGCAGAGAGCCCGACGAAGGGCTCAATCCCAGGACCCTGGGATCATGACCCGAGCCAAAGGCAGAGGCTTTATCCCACTGAGCCACCCAGGCGCCCCCCAGTGTGTATTTTTGAATGATATGTGTGATCCCATACCTTAATATCATACTTCCTGAACATTTTTCAATCAGAAATGTACATATATCATTGTCATTTTTATACATTTATGACAGGATTACATATATTTCATTAATGTTTCCCTGAACATTCTAATTCCAAAATGATACCCATTTTTTCTGCATGTGGACAAAGAAGAGATATCTAATGTTTTTTAGAAGTTGAGCTTGATGTCAAAGGATGCATTTGGATAAGTTTGGTTACTGGCAGAAATAGGTCACATGATGAGGTTAGTTAGGATTAGGTCACAAGGTGAGGTTAATTTGATTTAGTGTTGATTTTAGCATGAGACCAGGATTTTCCTAATGTGAACTTCTGTAAAATATCAAGCTAATGTTAATATTTATTGATCACTTTCTATGTGCCATTCAGAGTTCTAGGTGCTTTACCTATATATTAAATCCTATAATGTTCCTAATACTGCTTCAAGTCTGTGCTGATACGAATGTTTTCTAGCCATGTAACTTTAACATTATTGAAGGTTTAGCATTTTTAACTCTATCTATAAAAACTTAATAAATTGTTAAAATCCAAATGTATTAAGAATCAGCATTTTAGAGGGACTTTACCAAACTCTTAATTCATTACAATCATATAATTAAAATGTAGCTGAACAACAAAACCTGTCCATCTTCCTTTTACAACTGAGCTCCTTGTTCAAGAACCATGGAATTAGACAAGATGGCAGAGTAGGGAATCTTATTTCAGCTAGTCCCCTAAATTTAGTTGGATATCTACCAACCATTCCAAACACCCATGAAATTAGCCCGAGATGTAATAATATGTGCATAAACAACTGGATCTCTACAAACAGAAAATTCTGTGGAGGTCATAAGGCATGAAGGGCAGAGTCATGATTCTGTGGGCTGATATCAGAAGACAAACAGGAAGGGGAAGGAACTGCCATAAGCAAGCACTGGGAAAGTGATCTAACACTGGAGTACAAAATCATCCACACAGGGGACTCGGAACAAACTCACAGAGAAGTAATGAAAGGGAAAAGGCTTTAGAGAAGCTCCCATTCAGGATCCATGAACTATGACTGTGCACATGTAAACCCAGGGCAGCATGCAGTTTAAGAAGGACAAAGGGCAGAACATGCCCCAGTCCTGGGATAGAACTCGGGGAGACTAGCTGTGGGCGAGCACCACATAGGGAGGCTTCAGTTATTAGCAGAACACACAGAAATGGAGACTGTGTGTCCTGGAAGTCTCAGTGAAGTGCAGACCACAATTTCTCAGCTCTGGGTCATAGGTTTGGGTGTGGCCATTTTTGTTCTTACTTTTGGAAGAGACACAGAAAACCACCAGATAACAAAATCTCAAGAAATGTGTTTCCACTGAGCCACCCTCACTGACAGGGACAGGACAACACAATCCAAGTAGAGTCGCATAAATAAAGTGTGGCAGACACCTATACCAGAAGACAGGCAGCAAGAACAAAAGAAAAACAACCCTAAATTCCCCATAAAATGGATGTATTGTGTTTGTGTAGTAGTTAGTACTTTAAACACTGTACATTCCCTCAACTAGACCTCAACAGAAGAACTAAGAGGAGGAATCCCCAGCAAAGAAAAGAACCAGAGACTATGGCCTCTGCCACAGACCGAAGGGATATGGATATAAGCCAGATGTCGGAGATAGGCTTCAGGATAGCAATTAGGAAATCAATAGCTAGGTTTCAGAAAAACATTAACTACAATATAGACTCTCTAAGGGCAGAAGTGATATCTAATCAGGCCGAACTTAAAATGATCTGAATGAGATACAGTCTAAATAGGATACTCTGAGAGCCAGGATAAATGAGTCAGAAGAATGAATTAGTGAGCTAAGAAGATAAGATTAAAAAAAGGAAGGTTGCTAAGGAGGCCTGGGATAAACAGGTAAAATCCCATGAGAATAAACTTAGAGAGATCAGTGATATCATGAAATGTTCATGTCAGAATAATTGGGATCCATGAGGGAGTGGCAAGAGAGAGAGATAACTAGAAGGAATATTTGAGAAAATTGTAGCTGAGAACTTACTTAATCTGGAGAAGGAAACAAGCACTTGTGTCCAAGAGGCAAAGAGAACCCCTCCCAAAAGTCAATGAGAACAGACCAATGGCCCTGCATATAGTAGTAAAACTTGCAAATCTTAGAACCAAGGACACTATCCTGAGAGCAACTAAGGGGAAGAGACTTCTTTCATATGGAGGGAGGAACTTAATAATAATGTCAGAACTGTCCACAAATACCTGGAAAGCCAGAAAGGGCTGGCAAGACATATTCAGGGTAGTAAGTGAGAAGAACATGCAGCCAATAATACTTTATCCAGCAAAGTTGACATTCAGAATGAAAAGAGAGACAAGGAGCTTCTAGGACCGGCAGAAACCAAAACCATATGTGACCACCAACCTGGCCCTGCAAGAAATATTAAGGGGACCTCTGTAAAAGAAGGAAGACTCTGAGAGTCATATAGAATAGACATTTACAGATACAGTCTCTACAAACAGGGACTTCACAGGCAATATGATGGCACTAAAATCATATCTTTCAAAAGTCACTCACAACATGAATGCCCTAAATACTCCCATGAAACAACACAGGGTTGCAGACTGAATAAAAAGGGAGGACCCATCCATATGCTCTCTACAAGAGACTCTTTTTGAACCTAAAGATACCTCCAGATTGAAAGTGAGGGGATGGAGACCCATCTTTCATGCCAACAGACCTCAAAAGAAATATGGGGTAGCAATTCTCATATCAGACTAATTAAATTTTAGGCTAATGACTGTAGTAAAAGATACAGAGGGATTATCTATCATACTTAATGGGTCAAACCAACAAGAAGATCTAACAATTGTAACTATATATGCCACCAACAGGGAAACAACCAACAAAATAAGTCAACTGGTAACCAAAATAATCATATTGATACTATTGCATTAATAGTAGGAGACCTCTACACTCCATCCAAAATAATGGACAGATTATCTAAGTAGAAGTCTAACCAACAGGAGCTTTGAATAATACATTGGAAGAAATGGACTTTGTGGATATATACAGAACATTCCACCATAAAACAACAGAATACACATTATTCTTCAAGGGCACATGGAGCTTTCTTCAGAATAGACCACATACTTGGTCAAAAATCAGGTCTCAATAGATACCAAAATATTGAGATAATTCCCTGCATATTTTTAGACCAAAAATCCTTGAACCTGGAACTCAATGACAAGAAATAAAAAATAGAAGGAATTCAAACACTTGGAAGTTAAAGAGCATCCTGCTAAATAATGATTGGGCCAGCCTGGACATTAAAAAAAGAATTGAAACAGTTCATGGAAACTAATGATAGTGAAAACATATTGGTCCAAAACATATGGGATACTATAAAGACAGTACTAAGGATGAAATACATATCCATCCAAGCCTCATTCAAAAAAAAGTAGAAAAATCCCAAATGCACAAGGTATCCAAAAAACTAACAGAGCGGAACAAAGAGCTGCCAATAAAGCCTAAACCAAGCAGGAGAAGAGAAATAATGAAGATTAGAGCAGAAACCAATGAAATAGAAACCAGAAAAACAGTATAACAGATCAACAAAACTAGAAGCTGGTTCTTTGAAATAATTAATAATATCCTTAAATATCTGGCCAGACTTATCTAAAAGAAAAGGGAAAGGAAACAACTTAGAAATCATGAATGAAAGGTGGAGATAACAACTAATACCGAGGAAATAGAAACACTTATTAGAAATTATTACTACCAACTATATGCCAGTAAATAAAGCAACCTGAAAGAAATGAACACCTTCCTGGAAACCTATAACCCAACAAGACTGAAACAGGAAGAAATTGACAATCTGAATAGATCAATAACCAGAAATGAAATTGAGGCAGTGATCAAAAACCTCCCCAAAAACAAGAGTCAGGGGCCAGATGGATTCCAGGGGAATTTTACCAAACATTTAAAGAAGAAATATACATATTGTCCTGAAGTTGATGCAAGAGATAGAAACAGAAGGAAACTTCTAATCTCCATCTATGAGGCCAGAATTACCTTGCTCCTCAAACCAGGCAAAGACCCCATAAAAAATAGAAATACAGACAAATATTCCTGATGAATATGGATGCCAATATTCTCAACAAAAGCCTAACCAGGAGAATCCAGGAGTACATTAAAAGGATTATTCATCATGAGCAGATGGGATTTATTTCTGGGATTCGGGGGTGGTTCAACATTTGCAAATCAATCAATGTGATAGAACCCATTAATAAGAAGAAAGACAAGAACCATATGATCCTCTCAATTGATTCAGAAATAGCATTTGACAGAATATGGTATCCTTTTCTGATTAAAACTCTTCAGAGTAGGGGCACCTCGGTGGCTCAGTGGGTTAAAGCCTCTGCCTTTGGCTCAGGTCATGATCCCAGGGTCCTGGGATCGAGCCCCACATCTGACTCTCTGCTCCTCAGAGAACCTGCTTCCTCCTCTCTCTGTCTGCCTCCCTGCCTACCTGTGATCTGTCTCTCTGTCTGTCAAATAAATAAATAAAATCTTTAAAACAAAACAAAACAAAACTCTTCAGAGTATAGGGATAGAGGGAACATTCCCCAATTTTATAAAAGTCATCTATGAAAAGACCACAGTATATATGATTCTCTATGTGGACAAGCTGAGAGATTTTCCCCTAAGAAAAGGAACATGACAAGGATGCCCACCCTCACCGCTGTTGTTCAACATAGTACTAGAAGTCCTAGCGTCAGCAATTAGACAAAAAAAAAAAAAAGAAAAGAAAAAGAAAAGAAAAAAGAAATAAAATGTATTCAGATTGGCAGATAAGAAGTCAAACTTTCTCTCTCTTGGGATATGATATACTTAATGTGCAAAACCCGAAAGACTCCACCCTCAAATCACTAGATCTCATACAGCAATTCAGTAATGTAGCAGGATACAAAATCAATGCATAGAAATTATTGCTTTCCTTTACACAAACAATGTAATTATAGAAAGAGATATTAAGAAATCCATTGCATTTAAATAGCACCAAAACTGTAAGATACCTACGAAAATACCTAAGAGGTAAAGGATCTATACACAAGAAAATACAGAACACCTATGAAATAAATTGAGGAAGACACAAAGAAATGGAAAAATATTCCATGCTTGTGGATCTGAAAATAAACATTGTAAAGATGTCTATGCTACCCAGAGCAATCCATACTTTCAATGCCATCCAGAACAAAATACCAATGAAATTTTTTAAAGAGCCGGAACAAACCTAAAATGTGTGTGGAACCAGAAAAATCCCCAAATCATGTAGGAAATGTCAAAACAAAACAAAATAAAACAAAGTTGGGGATATCTCATTGCCTGATTTCAAGCTATATTACAAAGTTTGATCACCAATACAGGAGAGTATTGGCACAAAAACAGACATATAGATCAATGGAACAGAATTGAGACTCCAGAAATTGACCCTCAGGTCTATGGTTAACTCATCTTTGACAAAGCAGTTAAAAAAATACCCAATGGAAAAAAGTCAGTCTCTTCAATAAATGGTGCTGTGAAAATTAGCCAGCCTTGTACAGAAAAGTGAATCTCGACCATTCTCTTACATCATATACAAAGATAAACTCTATATGGATGAAAGATCTCAAAATGAGCCAGGAATCCATCAAATTCTTAGAGGAGAAAATGAGCAGTGACTTTTCTGATGGTCACAGCAACTTCTTTCAAGACATGTTTCCAAAGGAAAGGAAAGGCAAAACATGAAGGTTGGAGACTTCATTGAGATCAAAACCTTCTGAACAGCAAAGGAAACATTCAACAAAATAAGGAGGCAACCCAAGGAATGGGAGAAGATATTTGCAAATGACACTACATGTAAAGGGCTCGTATCCAAGATCTATGAAGAACTTCCCAGACTCAACACCCAATACATAAGTAATTAAGTAAAAAAAAATGGCAGAAAACATGAACAGGCACTTCTCCAAAGAAGACATAAAAATGTCTAATAGACATATGAAAAAATGTTCATCATTAGCCATCAGGGAAATTCAAATCAAAAGCACATTGGGATACAACTTTATACCAGTCAGAATGGCTAAAATTAACAAGACAGGGAACAGCAAATGTTAGAGAGGATGTGGAGAAAGGGGAACCATGTTATAGTGTTGGTGGGAATGCAAGTTGGTAAAGCCATTTTGGAAAACAGTGTAGAGATTCTTCAAAATATTAAAAAAAAAGAGTTAACCTATGACCCAGCAATTGCACTACTGAGTACTTATCCTGAAGATACAGATGCAGTGAAAAGAAAGGCCACATGCATCCAAACGTTTATAAGAGAAATATACACAATAGCCAAAATGTGGAAGGAACCAAGATGCCCTTCAACAGAAGAATGGATAAAGACCATGTCTTCCATATATGCAACGGAATATCACTCAGCCATCAGAAAGAGTGAGTATCCACCATTTGCATCAACTTGAATGGGGCTGGAAAAGTTTATGCTGAGTAAAATAAGTCAAGGAGAGAAAGTCAATTTTCATATGGTTTCACTTACTTGTGGAACATAATGAATAACTTGGAGGACATTAGGAGAAGGAAGCAAAAAGTGAAGGAGCTAATCAGAGAGGGAGGTGAAGAATGAGAAACTGTGGACTCTGAGAAACACACTGAGGGTTTTAGAGGGGAGGAAAGTAGGGATATGGGTTGGCTTGATGATGGGAATTAAGGAGGGCATGGATTGCATGGAGCACTGGCATCCTGGCTCTGATGACTAGGATCTCTGATTCGCTGTGGCACTCCCTGTCTTCCTGTGACCCCGGGGATCCTGACACTACACTGTCCCATTTAGCATTCCACCATGCTTTGCCACTTGGGCGTTTTTCACACAGGGATATTCCTTACTGGAGCAGACATCTGAAAGTTCTAATTTTGAGTTCTACAGCTGTATCACTTTTTAGTAGCTGGATCCTGGATGTTCCCTCCCCTCCCTGGTTTATCTTACTAAATGTTGGCTCAGAATCACTTCCCCGTACCTCCTAAATGCAAAAAAAAATGGTTGATTTTCTATTTGTAGAGTTGCAGCTATTCTTTTCTTAGATCTCTGATTGAGATCACAGGTGTTCAGAATTATTTGGAAGCTACCTAGCTAATTATCTCTCTTTTGTTGTAATTTGTTGTTCTGTTTCCTAAATTCCAATAATTCTTAATAGTTCCAATAGTATCCTAAGTTCCAACGAGTGAAATTATAGAGTATTTGTTTTTGACTGTCTTGTTTCATTTAGGATTACCCTCTAGTTGCAAACATGCTGTTTCAAATGGCAACATTTCATTCTTTTTCAATGGCTGAGTAATAGTGCATTCTATCTATCCTTCTATCCATCATCTACCTATGAATTATCTCCATCTTCTTATATCTATATATCATACCACTACTTTATCTTTACATTTATAGATGGAAGAGTTTCTTCCCTATATTGGCTATTGAAATAATGCTGAAACAACACAGAGTGCATATATCTTTGGATATTAGTGTCTTTTTTCTCTTTGTGTAAATAACCAATAATGGAATCGCTGGATCACATGGTAATTCGTTTTTTGTTTGTTTGTTTTGTTTTTTTTTCTGAGAACTCCCCCAGCTGGTGTTCAGTGGTTACAAGATTTACTTGGTGTTAGTTGTGATCTCTCCCTTTTCATTCATAATTTTATTAATTGGGGCTTTCTCTCTTTTCTTTTGGATTAGTGTGGCCAATGGTTTATTGATCTTATTGATTCTTTCAAAAAACCAGCTTCTAGTTTCATTGATACGTTCTACTGTAACTCTGGTTTCTACGTCATTGATCACTGCTCTAATCTTGAGTATTTCTCTTCTTGTGTGTGGAGTGGTTTGATTTGTTGTTAATTCTCCAGTTCTTTAAGGTGTAGAGACAGCTGGTATATTCTGGATTTTTCTATTTTTTTGAGGGAGGCTTGGACGGCCAGGTATTTCCCCCTTAGAACCGCCTTTGCTGCATCCATAGGTTTTGGAACGAAGTGTCTTCATTCTCATTGGTTTCCATGAATTGTTTAAGATTATCTTTGATCTCCTGGTTGAGCCAAGCATTCTTTTTTTTTTTATTTGTTTATTTACAGCATAACAGTTTTCATTGTTTTGGCATCAAACCCAGTGCTCCATGCAGTACATGCCCTCCTTATTACCCACCACCTGGTTCCTCAACCTCCCACCACACCCCGCCCCTTCAAAACCCTCAGGTTGATTTTCAGAGTGCATAGACTCTCATGGTTCATCTCCCCTTCCAGTTTCAATCAACTCCCTCTCCTCTCCATCTCCCTATGTCCTCCATGTTATTTGTTATGCTCCACAAATAAATGAGACCATATGATACTTGACTCTCTCTGCTTGACTGATTTCGCTCAGCATAATCTCTTCCAGTCCCGTCCATGTTGCTACAAAAGTTGGGTATTCATCCTTTCTGGTGGAGGCATAATACTCCATTGTGTATATGGACCACATCTTCCTTATCCATTCATCCGTTGAAGGGCATCTTGGTTCTTTCCACAGTTTGGCGACCGTAGCCATTGCTGCAATAAACATTGGTGTACAGATGGCCCTTCTTTTCACTACATCTGTATCTTTGAGGTAAATACCCAGCAGTGCAATTGCAGGGTCATAGGGAAGCTCTATTGTTAATTTCTTGAGGAATCTCCACACTGTTCTCCAAAGTGGCTGCACCAACTTGCATTTCCAGCAACAGTGTAAGAGGGTTCCCCTTTCTCCACATCTTCTCCAACACACGTTGTTTCCTGTCTTGCTAATTTTGGCCATTCTAACTGGTGTCAGGTGGTATCTCAATGTTGTTTTAATTTGAATCTCCCTGATGGCTAGTGATGATGAACATTTTTTCATGTGTCAGATAGCCATTTGTATGTCTTCATTGGAGAGGTGTCTGTTCATATCTTCTGACCATTTTTTGATATGATTATCTGTTTTGTGTGTGTTGAGTTTGAGAAGTTCTTTATAGATCCTGGATATCAACCTTTTGTCTGTACTGTCATTTGCAAATATCTTCTCCCATTCCGTGGGTTGCCTTTTTGTTTTGTTGACTGTTTCCTTTGCTGTGCAGAAGCTTTGATCATGATGAGATCCCAAAAGTTCATTTTCGCTTTTGATACCTTGGCCTTTGGAGACATATCATGAAAGAATTTGCTGTGACTGATATCGAAGAGGTTACTGCCTATGTTCTCCTCTAGGATTCTGATAGATTCCTGTCTCACGTTGAGGTCTTTTTATCCATTTCGAGTTTATCTTTGTGTACAGTGTAAGAGAATAGTCGAGTTTCATTCTTCTATATATCGCTGTCCAGTTTTCCCAGCACCATTTTTTGAAGGGACTGTCTTTTTTCCATTGAATATTTTTTCCTGTTTTGTCGAAGATTATTTCACCATAGAGTTGAGGGTCCATATCTGGGCTCTCCATTCTGTTCCACTGGTCTATGTGTCTGTTTTTATGCCAGTACCACGCTGTCTTGGTGATCACAGCTTTGTAGTAAAGCTTGAAATCGGGTAACGTGATGCCGCCAGTTTTGTTTTTGTTTTTCAACATTTCCTTAGCAATTTGGTGTCTCTTCTAATTCCATACAAATTTTAGGATTATTTGCTCCAACTCTTTGAAAAATACTGGTGTTATTTTGATCGGAATGGCATTAAAAGTATAGATTGCTCTAGGCAGTATAGACATTTTAACAATGTTTATTCTTCCAATCCAAGAGCATGGAACAGTCTTCCATCTTTTTGTGTCTTCTTCAATTTCTTTCATGAGTGTTCTGTAGTTCCTCGAGTACAGGTCCTTTACCTCTTTGGTTAGGTTTATGCCCAGGTATCTTATGTTTCTTGGTGCTATAGTAATTGGAATCTATTCTCTAATTTCCCTTTCTGTATTTTCATTGTTAGTGTATAAGAAAGCCAGTGATTTCTGTACATTGACTTTGAATCCTGCCACGTTTCTGAATCCCTGTATGAGTTCTAGTAGTTTGGGGGTGGAGTCTTTTGGGTTTTCCATATAAAGAAGCATGTCATCTACGAAGAGAGAGAGTTTTACATCTTCCTTGCCAATTTGTATACCTTTTATTTCTCTTTGTTTTCTGATTGCCGTTGCTAGGACTTCTAATACTATGTTGAACAAGAGTGGTGAGAGTGGGCATCCTTCTCGTGTTCCTGATCTCAACGGGAAGGCTGCAAGCTTTTTCCCATTGAGGATGATATTTGCTGTGGGTCTTTCATAGATAGATTTGATGAAGCTCAGGAATGTTCTCTCCATCCCTATACTTTGAAGCGTTTTCATAAGGAATGGATGCTGGATTTTGTCAAATGCTTTATCTGCATCAATTGAGAGGACCATGTGGTTCTTCTCTCTTCTCTTGTTGATTTGTTCTATCACATTGATTTATTTGCAAATGTTGAACCAACCTTGCAACCCAGGGATGAATCCCACCTGGTCATGGTGGATAATCTTTTTAATGTGTTGCTGGATCCTGTTTGCTAGGATCTTGTTGAGAATCTTTGCATCCATATTCATCAGAATATTGGTCTGAAATTCTCCTTTTTAGTAGGATCTTTGCCTGGTTTGGGGATCAGGGTAATTCTGGCTTCATAAAAAGAGTCTGGAAGTTGTCCTTCTGCTTCAATTTTTTGGAACAGCTTCAGGAGAATTGGTGTTATTTCTTCTTTGAAAGTTTGATAGAATTCCCCAGGGAATCCATCAGGTCCTGGGCTCTTGTTTTTTGGGAGGTTTTTGATCACTGCTTCAAGCTCTTTACTAGATATTGGTCTATTCAGGTTGACAATTTCTTCCTGGATCAATTTTGGGAGTTTGTAGTTTTCCAGGAATGCATCCATTTCACCTAGGTTGCTTAGCTTATTGGCATATAACTGTTGGTAATAATTTCTGATGATTGTTTCTATTTCCTTGGTGTTAGTTGTGATCTCTCCCTTTTCATTCATAATTTTATTAATTTGGGCTTTCTCTCCTTTCTTTTGGATTAGTGTGGCCAATGGTTTATCGATCTTATTGATTCTTTCAAAAAACCAGCTTCTAGTTTCATTGATACGTTCTACTGTATCTCTCCTTTCTGCCTCATTGATCTCTGCTCTAATCTTGATTATTTCCCTTCTTGCATGTGGAGTTGGTTTGATTTGTTGTTGATTCTCCAGTTCTTTAAGGTGTAGAGACAGCTGGTGTGTTCTGGATTTTTCCTTTTTTTTTTTTTTTTTTTTTTTTTGAGGTAGGTTGGATGGCTATGTATTTCCCCCTTAGAACCACCTTTACTGTATCCCATAGGTTTTGGACTGAAGTGTCTCCATTCTCATGCTTTCCATGAATTGTTTAAGTTCATCTTTGATCTCCTGGTTGATCCAAGCATTCTTAAGCAAGGTTGTCTTTAGCTTCCAGGTGTTTGCGTTCCTTCTGAACTTTTCCTTGTGATTGAGTTCCAGTTTCAAAGCATTGTGATTTGAGAATATGCAGGGAATAATGTCAGTCTTTTGGTATCGGTTGAGTCCTGCTTTGTGACCCAGTATGTGGTCTATTCTGGAGAAGGTTCCATGTGCACTTGAGAAGAATGAGTATTCAGTTGTTTTAGGGTGGAATGTTCTGTATATGTCTATGAGTTCCATCTGGTCCAATGTTTCATTCAATGCTCTTATTTCTTTATTAGTTTTCTGCTTCGATGATCTGTCTATTTCTGACAGAGGCATATTAAGATCTCCTACTATTATTGTATTCATATAAAAATGACTCTTTATCTTGATTAATAGTTTTCTTATGTAATTGGGTTCTCCCATATTGGGGGCATAGATATTCACAATTGTTAGATCATCTTGGCAGATAGTCCCTTTAAGAATTATGTAGTGTCCTTCTGTATCTCTGACTACAGTCTTTAGTTTAAAATCTAATTTATCTGATATGAGAATCACTATCCCTGCCTTCTTTTGAGGCCCCTTGGCATTAAAGATGCTTCGCCATCCCTTCACTTTCAGTCTGGGTGTATCCTTAGGTTCAAAATGGGTGTCTTGTAGACAACATATGGATGGATCCTGTCTTTTTAGCCAATCTGCAACTCTGTGTCCTTTTATGGGCGTGTTTAGGCCTTTCACATTGATAGTGATTATTGAGAGATAGGTTTTTATTGACATCGTGTTACCTTTGAAGTCTTTCTGTCTGTAGATTGTTTCTATATTTCTTTTTTCTTTTTTTTAAAGATTTTATTTATTTATTTGACAGAGAGAGATCACAAGTAGACAGAGAGGCAGGCAGAGAGAGAGAGGGAAGCAGGCTCCCCGCTGAGTGGAGAGCCCGATGTGGGACTCGATCCCAGGACCCCGAGATCATGACCTGAGCCGAAGGCAGCGGCTTAATCCACTGAGCCACCCAGGCGCCCTGTTTCTATATTTCTGTTCAATGATATTCTTAGGACTTTTTCTCTTTTATAGGACCCCCCCCCCCTTAATATTTCCTGCAGTGTCGGCTTGGTGGTTGCATAGTCTTTTAAGCCTTGCCGGTCTTGGAAACTCTTTACCTCTCCATCCATTTAAATGTCAGTCTTGCTGGATAGAGTATTCTTGGCTGCATGTTCTTCTCATTTAGTACACTGAATATATTTTGTCATCCATTCCTGGCTTGCCAGGTCTCTGTGGAAAGGTTTGACGTTATTCTAATGGGCTTTCCTCAGTATATAAGGAGCTTCTTTGTCCTAGCTGCTTTTTTTTTTTTAAAGATTTTATTTATTTATTTGACAGAGAGAAACCACAAGAGAGGCAGGCAGAGAGAGAGGAAGGGAAGCAGGCTCTCCGCCGAGCAGAGAGCCCGACGCGGGACTCGATCCCAGGACCCCAAGACCACGACCCGAGCCGAAGGGAGCGGCCCAACCCACTGAGCCACCCAAGCGCCCGTCCTAGCTGCTTTTAAGAAGGTCTGTCGTGAGACATAATTTCTCGTTTTAAGTATAAGGTGTCGTGAGGACATTTGACAATCTAAAATCTTAGGAGGAAATCTCTCTGCCTCTAGTACATGAACGTTGTTTCCATTCGTGAGATTGGGAAAATTTTCATAGACAACTTCTTCCATTATATCTTCTAGACTTCTTTCTTTTTCCTCCCCTTCAGGGATTCCAATAATTCTGACGTTGGAACGTTTCATAGCATCATTTATTTCCCTGATTCTGTTTTCGTGGCTTCTGATCTGTTTGTTCCAGGCTTACTCCTGGTCCATTCTCTCTATCTGTTTGTCCTGCAGATCACTAATTCTATCTTCTGTCTCAGTGACCCTAGCTTTTAGAGAATTTAGATTTGATTGTTACTCATTGAGAGCATTTTGAACATCATCCCTGGTGGCTTTCAGTTCTGCCCTAACATTGTGAACATCATCCCTGGTGGCTTTCAGTTCTGCCCTAATCAACTCTCTTTGGTCATCCATGGCTTTCTCCAACCTAGCTATTGCCTGGAAAATTGTTTGTATGAATTCCTTTTCTGACATATTTTCTATGTGGATAGCCATTAGCTCTGTTGCAGAAGGTCCATCCTCTGTATTTTTCTTCTGTTGGGTATTCCTCCTCCTAGTCATTTTGGTAACAGATAACTGAACAGGTGCAGCTGGATTTATCGATTGTAGTGCAGTCAAGGTGCACCCTGGAACGCTTCTGTGCATTCAGGGTTCCCCACCCAAATGAAAGAAAAGAGAAAAGTAAAAGAAAGATAGAAATGGAAGAAAAAAAATGGCAATGATAAAAGGAAAAAAAAAAGAAAGAGAGAGAGAGACAGGAAAAAAGGGGAAGATAAAAGAGAAGGGTCAGCCCAAATGGGCCCCAAAGTAAGATTTATGAAGTATACAAACAAAAACAGACAAACAAAAAGACTGATAAATGTATATGACAAGAGAAAAAAAATATATATATAAGCAAAAATAGGGAAGAACCTCATCTGAAAGAAACCCAAGTATAAGATTTATATATTATCAGGACAAACACAAATTCACAGAAACACTGGCAGAAGGAAAAATTGGGAGAGTGGTTATAAATTCTCAGTGTGGGCAAGGAAGCTTATTTTGATTCTTCCTGGATGTAGCTTGATGTTTTTGTTAAGGGACTCAACTTTCCTAAGTTACAGGGGGATTAGAAACTTGTTTGCTATAGGGGTAGCATTGATTGGGGAAAGGGGATTACCTTGAAGTTTAACTCTATATGTATAGTAGAAAATAAAAATTAAAAAAGAATAAACTTGACTAAACTAAGTTAAAATTAAAAAATAATTAAAAATAGAGAAGCAAAAGAAAAACACGGGTGTATGTATCAAAAAGTTCAGGTTAGAAGGTTATTAAGGAGTTTGGTGTACTGGACATCTCAGTGTGATGGTAAGTAGGTTAAAATTATCTGTATGTATTTTTAAAAAAAGAACCAGAATAGTGGTAACGAGTTAAAAATAAAAGTTGTATTTATGAAGTAGTGGTGGTTGTTCTCTTGTAGTCTTTTTTTTTTTCTTCTTCTTCCTTCCTGGTTGGTTTTCTGGGGGAGGGGCCTGCCACGTGGGTTTTCAGACAATGATGTTCCCTGAGTTATGTCCTTCCGCTCCCCTCAATGGGGTGGGCTCTGAGGAAACTGTTTTTTTCAGGCTTTATTCTCTGGGGGTTTTTATATTCTTTCATCTGCTTTCTTTCGCCTTGACAGCTTTTGATGGTTTTTGGAGTTTTCGAGGAGAGCAAACTGCACCCTGACTTCCCTCTCAGACAGAAGCCTCAGAATGCTCTGCAGAGCTGCTGGCAGAGTCAGCTCTGAGTCACGGTCCCTGGGGATGCAGGAGCTCCTCGTTGTACCCAATACCAGGGCATTGGTGGCTGCCTAGGCAGCTCCCGACCACCAGAGATGTTCCAAGCAGAGATTGGACACTGAGATTTTCCCGCTGTCCCGGGCTGGGAATGTCTGGTTTTTCCAGATGCCAGAGCTCCAGGCTAGCACCTTTGAGCACCTCTCCCAAGGGAGGGTGTGGGACACGCGGGTTTCAGGATTGCCCTCTGGCCAGGCTCCCAGCCCCTGATGGGGGCTGGACCCCACTTGTTCTCAGGCAGCTGGTGGCTGAGGTGCACTGGCGGCTCAGGGACGGAGACCTGTTTTCTCTGCCACACTCTCTCTGGCTCAGCGCCAGGGGAGGCTGTCCTGGATCCGGGGACTTAGGACCCTGTCCCTAACCGCCCAGATTCCCACTATTTCCCCCCCATGATCCTTTGCTCTTTGTTTTTTGAGTGCTTTCAACCAGACTCCAATTAATGCTGGTCTCCAGACGCAGGGCACTCTCGTATTGGGGTATGACTTTCCAATCAGTCACCTCTGGTGGCTCCCTCCCCCTTTTGTTTATCTTCCGATATCAGTCCAATGTTCCCACTCTGCTTTACCTGCCACTGTCATCTTCTTCTCCTGTAGAGATCCAGACATGTATAATTCTGATCTCAGGCTGATTTCATGGGTGGTCGGAGTTCTTTTGTAGGTAATCGGCTCACTTTAGGGTACAGATTGAAACGGTGCCTCCTCCTACTTCCCTGCCATCTTGACTCCCCTCCTGGAACATCATCCTTTTGTCCATACTGTCATTTGCAAATATCTTCTCCCATTCCGTGGGTTGCCACTTTGTTTTGTTGACTGTTTCCTTTGCTGTGAAGAAGATTTTGATCTTGATGAAGTCCCAAAAGTTCAATTTTGCTTTTGTTTCCTTTGTCTTTGGAGACATATCTTGAAAAAGTTGCTGTGGTTGATATCGAAGAGGTTACTGCCTATGTTCTCCCCTAGAATTCTGATGAATTCCTGTCTCATGTTGAGGTCTTTAATCTATTTCGAGATTATCTTTGTGTACGTTATAAGAGAATGGTCGAGTTTCATTTTTCTACATATAACTGTCCAATTTTCCCAGCACCATTAACTGAAGAGACTGTCATTTTTCCACTTTTTTTTCCTGCTTGTTGAAGATTATTTGACCATAAAGTTGACGGTTCATATCTGGGACTCTAGACTGTTTCACTGGTCTATGTGTCTTTTTTTTTTTCTTCCAGTACCATGCTGTCTTTGTGGTCAGAGCTTTGTAGTAAAGCATGAAACCAGGCAAAGTGATGCCCCCATTTTTTTTTTCTTTTTCAGCATTTCCTTAGCAATTCGAGATCTCTTCTGATTCCATCCAAATTTTGGGATTATTTGCTCCAGCTATTTGAAAACTAACAGTGGAATTTTGATCAGAATGGCATTAAAAGTATATATTGCTCTAGGCAGTATAGACATTTTAACAATGTTTTTCCTTCAGATCCAAAGCATGAAATGGTCTTCCATATTTTTGTGTATTCTTCAATTTCTTTCATGAGGGTTCTGCAGTTTTTGGAGTACAGGACTTTGCCTATTTGGTTAGGTTTATTCCCAGGTTTTCTTATGGTCCTTGGTGCTACAGTAAATGGAATCCACTCTTTAATTTCTTTTTCTGTGTTTCCATTTTTAGTGTATAAGAAAGCAACTGATTTCTGTACATTGGCTTTGTATCCTGCGACATTCCTGAATTGCTCTATGAGTTTTAGTAGTTTGAGGGTGGAGTATTTTGGGTTTTCCATATAAAAACTCATGTCATCGTGGAGGACATTGGGAGATGGAGAGGAGAAGGAAGTTGAGGGAAATTGGAAGGGGAGGTGAACCATAAGAGACTATGGACTCTGAAAGACAACCTGAGGGTTTTGAAGGGGTGGGGGTGGGAGATTGGGGGAACCAGGTGGTGGGTAATAGGGAGGGCACGCATTGCATGGAGCACTGGGTGCTGTGCAAAAACAATGAATACTGTTATGCTGAATAAATAAAAAAATAAATTTAAAAAAGAAATAAAAAAACTCATGTCATCTGTGAAGAGAGAGAGTTTTACTTCTTCATTTCCAATTTGAATACATCTTACATCTCTTTGTTGTCTGATTGCTGTTGTTAGGACTTCTAATACTATGTTGAACAAGAGTGGTGAAAGTGGGCATCCTTGTCCTGTTCCTGATCTCAAGGGGAAGGCTGTCAGCTTTCTCCCATTGACGATGATATTTGCTGTGGGTCTTTTATAGGTAGATTTTATGAAGTTCAGGAATGTTCCCTCTTTCTCTATACCTTGAAGCATTTTAATCAGGAATGGATGCTGGATTTTGTCAAATGCTTTTTCTGCATTAATTGAGAGGACCATGTGGTTCTTCTCTCTTCTCTTATTGATTTGTCCTATCACATTGATTGATTTGCAAATGTTGAACCATCCTTGCAACCCAGGGATGAATCCCACCTGGTCATGGTGGATAATCTTTTTAATGTGCTGCTGTGCTGCTGGATCCTGTTTGCTAGGATCTTGTTGAGAATCTTAGCATCCATATTCATCGGTGTTATTGGTCTGAAATTCTCCTTTTTGGTAGGGTCTTTGCCTGGTTTGGGGATCAAGGCAATGCTGGATTCATAAAGAGTCTGGATGTTTTCCTTCTGCTTCAATATTTTGAAAGTGCTTCAGGAGAATATTATTATTTCTTCTTTGAAAGTTTGGTTGAATTCCCCAGGGAATCCATCAGGTCCTGGGCTCTTATTTTTTGGGAGGTTTTTGATCACTGCTTCAATCTCGTTACTAGATATCAGTCTATTCAGGTTGTCAATTTCTTCCTGGTTCAATTTTGGAAGTTTATAATTTTCCTGGAATTCATCCATTTCATCTAGGTTGCTTAACTTATTGGCTTATAACTGATGATAATAATTTTTGATGATTGTTTCTATTTTCTTGGTATTAGTTGTGATTTCTCCATTTTTATTCATAATTTTACTAATTTAGTACTTCTCTCTTTCTTTTGGATTACATGGGCCAATGATTTATCCATCTTATTGATTCTTTCACCAGCTTCTAATTTCATTGATGCATTCTACTGTATCTCTAGTTATTATCTCATTGATCTCTGCTATAATTATTTCCCTTCTTATGTGTGGAGTTGGCTTAATTTCTTGTTGATTCTCCAGTTCTTTAAGGTGTAAAGACAGATGGTGTATGCTGGGTTTTTCAAAATTTTTGAGGGAGGCTTGGATGGCTATGTATTTCCCCCTTAGGACTGCCTTTGCTGTATCCCATAGGTTTTGGACCGAAGTGTCTTCATTCTCATTGGTTTCCATGAATTGTTTAAGTTCATCTTTGATCTCCTGGTTGATCCAAGCATTCTTAAGCAAGGTGGTCTTTAGCTACCAGGTGTTTGAGTTCCTTCCAAACTTTTCCTTGTGATTGAGCTCCTGTTTCAAGCATGGTGATCTGAGAATATGCAGGGAATAATCTCAATCTTTTGGTATTGGTTGAGCCCTGATTTGTGACCCAGTGTGGTCTATTCTGTAGAATGATCCATGTGAAATCGAAAAGAATGAGTATTCTGTTATTTTAGGGTGGAATATTCTGTATATATCTATGAGGTACATCTGGTCCAATGTTTCATTCAATGCTCTTGTTTCTTTATTGATTTTCTGCTTGGATTATCTGTTTGTTATTGAGAGAAACATGCTAAGGTCTCATACTATTAATGTATTCATATCAATATGACTCTTTAACCTGATTAACAGTTTTCTTATGAAATTGGCTGCTCCCATATTGGGGGCATAAATATTTACAGTTGTTAGATCTTCTTGGTGGACAGTCCCTATAAGAATTATGTAGAGTCCTTCTGTATCTCTGACTGCAGTCTTTACTTTAAAATCTAATTTATCTTACATGAGAATCGCTACACCAGCCTTCTTTTGAGGCCCATTGGTATAAAAGATGCTTCTCCATCCCTTAACTTTCAGTCTGGGTGTATCTTTAGGTTCAAATGGGTCTCTTCTAGACAAAATATGAATGGGTCCTGTCTTTATATCCAATCTGCAACCCTGTGTTTTATTATGGGTGCATTTAGGCCATTGACATTGAGAGTGATTATTGAGAGATATGTTTTTATTGACATCGTGTTACCTTTGAAGTATTTCTTTTTGTAGATTGTCCCCATATATTTCTGTTCAATGATATATTTAGGATTTTTCCTCTTTTATAACCCCCTTAATATTTCCTGCAGTGTCGGCTTGGTGGTCATATACTCTTCTAAAACTTGCTGGCCTTGGAAACTCTTTATCTCCCCATCCATTTTGAATGTCAGTCTTGCTGGATAAAGTATTCTTGGCTGCATGTTCTTCTCATTTAGTGCCCTGAATATATCTTGCCAGACCTTTCTGTCTTGCCAGGTTTCTGTGGATTGGTCTGACATTATTCTGATGGGCTTTCCTCTGTACGTAACGAAGTTCTTTGTCCTAACTTCTTTTGAGAGCTCTTGTCTACAATTATGATTCATCATTTCACTATCAGGTGTCATGTGGTCTCTCTAGATTCTATGATCCTGGGGGTAGACCTTTCTGCCTTTAGTACACGAACACTGGTTACATTCGTGAGATTGGGAGCATTTTCATGGAGAATTTGTTCGACTGCAGCTTCCACTCTTCTTTCTTTCTCCTCTCCCTCAGGTATTCCAATAATTCTGATGGAACGTTTCACGGTGTTTTTTATTTACCTAATTCTGTTTTCATGGCTTCTAAGCTGTTTGTTCCAGTCTTCCTCCTGATCTTTTTTCTTTTGTCCTCCAGATCACTAATTCTATCTTCTGTCTCAGTTACTCTAGCATATAAAGAATTTAAATTAGATTGGAACTCATTGAGAATATTGATCTTCCCTTGTGGCTTTTTCTTCTCCCCTAATCAATTCCACTTTGTCATCCATGGCTTTCTCCAACTTAGCTACTGCCTGGATAATTGTTAGCCTGAATTCCCTTTCTGACATATTGTCTATATCCATACCCATTATCTCTGTTGCAGAAGGCCCAGTCTCTGAATTTTTCTTCTGTTGGGCATTCCTCCTCATAGTCATTTTGTTGAGAGATGGCTGAATGGATGTGTCACTGAATGTGTCAACCATGGTGCAGACAAGGTGCACCCTGGAATGCTTCTGAGCAATCAAGTGTCCCCACCCAAAAGAAAGAAAAAAGAAAAATAAAAACAGAGAGAAAGAGAGAGAGAGACAGAAAAAAAAGAAATAGTAAATAAAAGAGAAGACCCAGCCCAAATGTGTCCCAAGGTAAGTTTTATGAAGTATACAAAGAAAAGCAGACAAAGACTGACAAAGGTAGATGACAAGAGAAAAAAAAATGAAATATAAAAAAAAAATGAAATATATAAACAAACCAACAAAAAAGAACCTCATCAAAAAGAACTGCAAGTATAAGATTTATATACTACCAGGACAAACACAAATACACAGAAACACTGGTGGAAGAAAAAGATGGGAGAATGGTTATAAATTCTCAGTGTGGGCGAGGAAGGTTATTTTTATTCTTCTTGGATGCATCTTGATATCTTTGTTAAAGGACTCAACTTTCCTAAGATAAAGGGAGATTAAAAATTGTTTACCTATAGGGGTAGCATTGAGTGGGGAAAGGGGATTACCTTGAAGCTTAACTCTATATGAATATTTAAAAAAGAATAAACTAAACTAAACTAAACTAAAATTTAAAATATTAAAAAATAGAAAAGCAAAAGAAAAACACAGGTATATATATCAAAATGTTCAGGTTAAAAGGTTATTATGTAATTTGATGTCCTAGACATCTCACTGTGATGGCAAATAGGTTACAAATTTTTATATATATAAACCAGAATTGTGGGAATGATTTAAAAATAAAAGCTGTATCTACAAAATAGTGGTGGTTGTCCTCTTGTCGATTTTTGTTGTTGTTGTTGTTGGCTTTCTGGTGGGGGGTCCTGCTGCATGGGTTTTCAGGCAATGTCCCTTGAGTTAAGTCCTACTGCCCCCATCAAGGGGGTGGGCTCTGAGGAAACCAGTTTTTCAAGCTTTTGTTCTCTGGAGGTTTTTTTTTATATATTTTATTTTTATTTATTTATTTGACAGACAGTGATCACAAGCAGGCAGAGAGGCAGGCAGAGAGAGAGGGAGGAAGCAGGCTCCCCGCTGAGCAGAGAGCCCGATGTGGGGCTCGATCCCAGGACCCTGAGACCATGACCTGAGCCGAAGGCAGAGGCTTAAACCACTGAGCCACCCAGGCGCCCCTCTCTGGAGGTTTTTTGTTTGTTTGTTCCTTTGTTTCTCTCCCCTTGGCAGCTTTTGATGGTTTTGGAGGTTTAGAGGAAAGCAAACTGCATCCAGACCTCCCTCTCAGAGAGAAGCCTCAGTCTGTTCACCTCTGGGTGCTCCAGAGCACATAAATTCCCCCTTGGCCGCTGGCAGATCAAGATCCCAGTCACAGTCTCTGGGGTCACAGGAACTCCCATTTGTACCCAAAACCATGATAGCCAAGGCTGTCTGGGCAGCTCCAGACCACCAGAGAGGTCCCAAGCAGGAATAGAGCACTGAGATTTTCCCACTGACCCTGGTTGGGAGTGCTCATACACTCGGAGTCCTAGAGAGCTCTGGCTGGCACCTGCACACACCTCTCTCAGGGTGGTGTGTTGGGCATGACTCAGACTCTGGTAGTGTGGCGCGCTCCTGAAGAGTGCAAAAGGCCGTGGTTCTGCCACCTGGCACCTGCACACACCTCTCTCAGGGGGGATGTGGGGTGCAACTAAGACTCTGGTAATGGGGCCAGCGCATGGAGAGTAAAAAAGGCGGTGGTTCTGTCAGCTGCTGAGGTTCCCTCACCCTCGCTGGAGCTGCCACACAGACAGACACTCTCAGGCATGCTGGCGGCTCAGGGACCAAGACCAGGTTTCTTCACAGCACTCTCTCTGGCTCAGTGCCAGGGGAAGCTGTCCTGGGTCAGGGGACTTAAGCCACTGTCCTTAATTGTCCCAATTTCCACAATTTCCCCCCATGATCCTTTGCACTTTTTGAGTGCCTTCAACCAGACTCCAAGTTAATGCTGGTCCTCAGTTGCAGCTCACTCTCTTATTGGTGTATTACTTTTCAATGGGTCGCTTCTAGTGGCTCCCTCCCCCTTTTTTATTTTCCAATATCAGTCCAATGTTCCCATTCCCCTTTATCTGCCCACTGACATCTTCTGCCCCCATAGAGATCCAGAAGTATATAATTCTAACCTCAGGCTGATTTCATGGGTGATCAGAGTTCATTGGTAGGTAATCAGCTCACTTTAGTTATAGGTTGAAATGGTGCCTCCTCCTACTTCCCCACCATCTTGTCCGGACCCATCACAACTTTTATTTTTAATAATTTCCCAATATTTTCATTATTTTTAGTGTGTTTTTTAACTTATTTACCATCACCTCGAGAGTTAGAACACAACAAATTCAATAATAGCCTTTTAACTTGAACTTTTTGGATACATAGACCTGTGGTTTTCTTTCACTTTTCTATTTTTTATTAATATTCACATAGATATAAGCTTTAAGGTAATCCTCTTTCCACAATCAATAGTACCCCTATATATAAACCAGTTCTAATCTCCCTTTATCTCAGGAAATTTGAGTCCTTTAACAAAGATATCAAGATTCACCTAAGAAGAATCAAAATAACCATTCTCCCCACTCTGATAATTTATTACCACCCTCCCATCTTTTTTCTTCTGTCACTGTTTCTGTGTATTTCTTTTTGTTCTGGTATTATATAAACCTTATACTTGGGGTTCAATTTGGCTGGGTTTTTTGTTGTTGTTGTTGTTGTTGTTGTCATTTGCTTTTGTCAGTCTTTTTGTTTGTCTGTTCTTGTTTGTATACCTTATAATTCTTAACTTTGGGGCCCATTCTGCCTGGGTCTTCTCCCTTTTTTTATTTTTATTTTTTTTCCTGTCTGTCTTTCTCTCTTTTTTTTTCTTTCTTTTTGGTGAGGACTCCTGATTGCTTAGAAACATTCCAGGGCGCACCCTGCCTGGATCATGGTTGATACATTCAGCTACACATCCCCTCAGCCATCTCTCACCAAAATGACTAGGAGGTGGAATGCCCATCAGAGGAAAAATTCAGAGACTGTTCCCTCTCCATCAGAGCTATTGATTGTGAACATAAACAGTATGTTGGAAAGGGAGTTTGGTGTAACAATTATCTAGGCAATGGCTTAGTTGGAGAAAGCCTTTGATAAGAAAATGGAATTGATTAAGGCAGAGGTTAAAATCACCAAGGATAAAGTTAACAATGCTCTAAATGAGTTCCAGTCTAATGTAAACTCTCTAAATCTAGGGTAATTGAAGCAGAAGATAAAACTAGTGATCTAGAGGACAAACTCTTAGAGAAAAAGGATCCAGAGAAGGCCTGTAAAAAATAGCTTGGAAGCCATGAAGACAGAATAATGGAAATAGTGATGCCTTGAAACGTCCCAACATCAGAATTATTGGAATCCCTGAACAGGAGAAGAAAGAAAGAAGAAAAGAAGATACACTTGAACAAATCCTCCATGGAAATTTTCCCAATCTAGGGGATGGAACCAAGGTTCATGTTATAAAGGCAGAAAGGTCTTCATCATGATCATAGAATCTTGAATGACCTCGAGACACCTAATTGTTAAACTGATCATGAAACAGTTGAATCATTATTTAGACAGGACCTCTTGAAAGCAGCTAAGGGGAAGGGATTACTTACATACAGAGGAAGGTCCAACAGAAAAATATCATATCTGTCCACAGAAACCTGGCAAGCCAAAAAGAGCTGGCAAGATTTACTCAGGGCACTAAATGAGAAGAAAATGCATCAAAGAATATTTTATCCAGCAAAGCTGACATTCAACATGGATGGAGAAATAGAGCTTCCAAGACCAGCAAGGTTTAAAAGAGTATGTGACCACCAAGCCAGCACTACAAGAAATATTAAGGGGGGTTTCTATAAATGAAGAAAGAACCCCGAAGTGTCATAGAACAGAAATTTATGGAGACAATCTACAGAAACAAGGACTTCACAGGTAATAAGATGTCAATAAAAAAAGTATCTCTCAATAATCACTCTCAAGAAGAATGGCCTAAAAACTCCCATAAAACAGCTTAGGGTGGCATATTGGATAAAATGAGAAGACCCATACATATGTTGTCTACAAGAGATACATTTTGAACCCAAGGATACATCCAGGCTGAAAGTGAAGGGATGGAGAAGCATCTTTCAGGCCAATGGGCCTCAAAAGAAAGCTGGGGTATCTATTCTTACAGCAGATCATTTCGATTTTAAACTAAAGACTATAGTCAGAGATACAGAAGGATACTACATAATTGTTATAGGGACTATCCACCAAGAAGGTGTAACAATTGTAAATATTTATGCCCCCAATATGGAGCCCCAACTACATAAAGCAACTCTTAATCATGATAAAGAGTCAAATTTATATGGATACACTAATTGCAGGGGATCTTATCATGCCACTTTCTGTAATAGACAGGTCATCCAAGCATAAAATCAATAAAGAAATAAGAGCATTGAATGACATATTGCACCAGATGGACCTCACAGATCTATACAGTACATACCACTGTGTATATATATATGTGTGTGTGTGTGTGTGTGTGTGTGTGTGTGTGTGTGTGTATACAGTGTATATATACTGTACATACCACTCAAGTGCACATGGAACGTCCTCTAGTTTAGACCACATACTGCATCACAAATCAGGGCTCAACCGATACCAAAAGACTGAGATTATTCCCTGCATATTATGAGACCACAATACTTTGAAACTGGAACTCAAGTACAAGAAAAATTTTGGAAGGAATTCAAACACATGGAAGCTAAAGATCAGCTTACTTAAAAATATTTGGATCATACAGGAAATCATGAATTTAAACAATTCAGGGAAACCAATGAGAATGAAGACACTTCAGTCCAAAACCTATGAGATACAGCAAAGAGAGTCCTAAGGGGGAAATACATAGCCATTCAAGTCTCCCTCCAAAAAATTGAAAAATACTGAATACACCAGCTCTCTTTACACCTTAAAGAACTGGATAAGCAACAACAAATTGAGCCAACCCCACACACAATGGGGGGAGGGTAATCAAGTTCAGAGCAGAGCTCAATCCGATCGAAATTAGAGATGCAGTAGAACTCATCAATAAAAATACAAACTTTTAAAAATAATCAATAAGACCAATAAACTGTTAGCCAAACTAATCCAAAAGAAAAGAGTGAGCATCCAAAATAATAAAATTATGAATGAACATTGAGAGATCACGACTAACACCAAGGAAATAGAAACAACCATCGGAAATTATTATCAACAGTTATATGCCTATAAGTTAAGCAACTTAGAAGAAAAGGATGCATTCCTAGAGACCTATAAACTTCCAAAACTGAGCTAGGAGGAAACTGACAAACTAAATAGACGAGATTGAAGTGGTGATCAAAAAACACCCAAAAAACAAGAACCCAGGGCATGACGGACTCCTTGGGGAATTCCAACAAACATTCAAAGAAGAAATAATTCCTATTCTTTTTTTTTCTTTGAAAAAGTTTTTTTCTTTCTGCTCAGCATAACAGAATTCATTGTTTTTGCACACAACCAGTGCTCCATGCAATATATGCCCTCCTTAAAACCCACCACCTGGATCCCCAACCTCCCACCCTCTGCCCCTTCAAAAACCACATATTGTTTTTCAGAGTCCATAGTCTCTCATGCTCCACCTCCCCTTCCAATTTCCCTCAACTCCCATCTCCTCTCCATCTCCCTAAATCTCCATTACTTGTTATGCTCCACAAATAAGTGTAACCATATGATACTTGACTGTCTCTGCTTGACTTATTTCGCTCAGCATAATCTCTTCCAGTCCCGTCCATGTTGCTACAAAAGTTGGGTATTCATCCTTTCTGATGGAGGCATAATACTCCATATTGTATATTGACCACACCTTCCTTATCTAGTCATCCCTTGAAGGGCATCTTTGTTCTTTCCACAGTTTGGCGACTGTAGCCATTGCTGCCATAAACATTGGGGTACAGATGGCCCTTCTTTACACTACCTCTGTATCTTTGGGGTAAATACCCAGCAGTGCAATTGCAGGTTCATAGGGAAGCTCTATTTTTAATTTCCTGAGGAATATCCACACTGTTCTCCAAAGTGTCTGCACCAACTTGCATTCCCACCAACAGTGTTAGAGGGTTCCCCTTTCTCCACATCCTCTCAAACACATTTTGTTTCCTGTCTTGCTAATTTTGACCATTCTAACTGGTGTCAGGTGGTATCTCAATGTGGTTTTAATTTGAATATCCCTGATGACTAGTGATGATGAACATTTTTTCATGTGTCTGATAGCCATTTGTATGTCTTCGTTGGAGAAGTGTCTGTTCATATCTTCTGCCCATTTTTTGATATGAATATCTGTTTTGTGTGTGTTGAATTTGAGAAGTTCTTTATAGATCCTGGATATCGAACTTTGTCTGTTCTGTCATTTGCAAATATTTTCTTCCATTCCGTGGGTTTCCTCTTTGTTTTTTTGACTGTTTCCTTTGCTGTGCAGAAGGTTTTGACCTTGATGAAGTCCCAAAACTTCATTTTTGCTTATGTTTCCTTTGCCTTTGGAGACATATCGTGAAAGAAGTTGCTGTGGCTGATATCGAAGAGGTTACTGCCTAGGTTCTCCTCTAGGATTCTGATGGATTCCTGTCTCATGTTGAGGTCTTTTATCCATTTCGAGTTTATCTTTATGTACGGTGTAAGAGAATGGTCAAGTTTTATTGTTTTACATATAGCTTTCCAATTTTTCCAGCACCATTAATTGAAGAGACTGTCATTTTTCCACTGTATGTTTTCCCCTGCTTTGTCAGAGATTATTTGACCATAGTTTTGAGGGTCCATATCTGGGCCCTCTACTCTGTTCCAGTGATCTATGTTTCTGTTTTTATGGCAGTACCATGCTGTCTTGGTGATCACAGCTTTGTAGTAAAGTTTGAAATCAGGTAAGTGATGCCACCAGTTTTATTTTTGTTTTTCATCATTTCCTTAGCAATCCGTGGTATCTTCTGATTCCATACAAATTTAGGATTATTTTCTCCAGCTCTTTGAAAAATACCAGTGGAATTTTGATTGGAATGGCATTAAAAGTATAGATTGCTCTAGGCAGTATAGACATTTTAACAATTCCTATTCTTCCGATCCAAGGGCATAGAATGGTCTTCCATCTTTTTGTGTCTTCTTCAATTTCTTTCATGAGTGTTCTGTAGTTCCTTGAGTACAGATCCTTTACCTATTTGGTTAGGTTTATTCCCAGGTATCTTATGGTTCTTGGTGCTGTAGTAAATGGAATCGATCCTCTAATTTCCCTTTCTGTATTTTCATTGTTAGTATATAAGAAAGCCACTGATTTCTGGACATTGACTTTGTATCCTACCACATTCCTGCATTGCTGTATGAGTTCTAGTAGTTCAAGGGTGGAGTCTTTTGGGTTTTCCATATAAAGAATCATGTCATCTGCGAAGAGAGAGAGTTTGACTTCTTCATTGCCAATTTGGATACCTTTTATTTCTCTTTGTTGTCTGATTTCCATTGCTAGGACTTCTAATGCTATGTTGAACAAGAGTGGTGGGAGTGGGCATCCTTGTCCTCTTCCTGATCTCAACGGGAAGGGTGTGAGCTTTTTCCCATTGAGGATGATATTTAATGTGGGTCTTTCATAGATATATTTTATGAAGTTCAGGAATGTTCCCTCTATCTCTATACTTTGAAGCATTTTAATCAGGAACGGATGCTGGGTTTTGTGAAATGCTTTTTCTGCATCATTTGAGAGGACCATGTGGTTCTTCTCTCTTCTCTTATTGATTTGTCCTATCACATTGATTGATTTGCCATCCTTGTAACCCAGAGATAAATCCCATCTGGTCATGGTGGATAATCTTTTTAATGTGCTGTTGGATCCTGTTTGCTAGGATTTTGTTGAGAATTGTAGTATCCACATTCATCAGTGATATTGGTCTGAAATTCTCTTTTTGGGTAGGGTCTTTGCCAGGAAGTAGAATCAATCATCAGAAGTTATTATCAACAGATATATGCCAATAAACTAAGCAACCTAGATGAAATGGATGCATTCCTGGAAAACTAAAAACTCCCAAAATTGAACTAGGAAGAAATTGACAACCTGAATTGACTGATATCTAGTAACGAGATTGAAGCAGTGATCAAAAACCTCCCAAAAAACAAGAGCCCAGGACCTGATGGACTCCCTGAGGAATTCTATCAAACTTTCAAAGAAGAAATAATACCTATTCTCCTGGAGCTGTTTCATAAAATTGAAGCAGAAGGAACTTCCAGATTTTTTTTATGAAGCCAGGATTACACTGACCCTCAGATCAGGCAAAGACTCCACCAAAAAGGAGAATTTTCGACCAATATCCCAGGTGAATATGGATGCCAAGATTCTCAACAAGATCTTAGCTAACAGGACCCAACACTACATTATCAATATTATACTCCATGACCAGATGGGATTTATCCATGGGATGCAAAGGGGGGGTCAACATTTACAAATCAATCAGTGTGCTAGAACAAATCAAAAAGAGAAAAGAGAAAAACCTCATGGTCCTCTCAATTGATGCAGAAAAAAACTTTTGACAAGTTACAGCATCTGTTCCTGATTAAAATGATTCAAAATAAAGGGATAGAGGAAACAATCCTCAAGTTCCTAAAAATCTATCTATAAAACCCCACAGCATATATCATCCTCAAAGGGGAAACACTGACAGAATTCCCGTTGAGATCAGGAACACAAGGATTCCCACTCTTACCACTCCTGTTGAACATTGTATTAGAAGTCCTAGCAACGGCAATCAGACAACAAAGAGAAATAAGAGGTATCCAAATTGACAATAAAGAAGTCAAATCATCTCTCTTCGCAGATGACATGATACTTTATTTGGAAAACTCAAAAGACTCTATCCTTAAAGTACTAGAATTTGTAGAGCAATTCAGCAATCTGGCAGGATACAAAATCAATGTATAGAAATCATGTGCTTCCTCATACACTAACAATGAAAATACAGAAAGGGAAATTAGAGAATCGATTCCATTTACTATGGCACCAAGAACCATAAAGATACCTGGGAATAGGGGGAACCTGGTTGACTCAGTGGGTTAGGCCCTTGTCTTCAGCTCGGTTCATGATCTTGGGGTCCTGGGATCAAGCCCTGCATCACGATTTCTTCTTGGCGGGGAGCCTGCTTCCCTCTATCTCTCTGCCTGCCTCTCTGCCTACTTGTGATCTCTCTCTCCATCAAATAAATAAATAAAATCTTTTAAAAAATTAAATAAAAAAGATACCTGGAAATAAATCTAACCAACGTGGTAAAGGATCTATACTCAGGAACTACAGAACACTCATGGAAGAAATTGAAGATGACACAAAAAGATGGAAGATCATTCCATGCTCTTGGATTGGAAGAGTAAACATTTTTTTTTAAATGTCTATACTGCTGAGAGTAATCAATATTTTCAATGCCATTCTGATCAAAATTCCACTGGCATTTTTGAAGAGCTGGAACAAACAATCCTAAAGTTTGTATGAAATCAGAAGTGACCCTGAATTGCTTAAGAAATGCTGAAGAAATGCCTGAATCTTAGCTTTACTACAAAACTATGATCACCAAGAGAGCATCGTACTGGCACAAAAACAGACACAAGACCAGTGGCACAGAGGAGGGAGCAGAGATATGGACCCTCACCTTTATGGTCAACTAATCTTTGAAGAGTAGGAAAAAATATACAGTGAAAAAGAGACAATCTCTTCGATTAATGGTGCTGGAAAAATTGGACAGCTATGTGTCGAAGAAGGACACTCGACCTTTCTCTTACACCATACACAAATATAAACTTGAAATGGAAAAAAAGACCTCAACATGAGGCAGGAATCCATCAGAATCCTAGAGGAGAACATAGGCAGTAACCTCTTCGACATCGGCCCCAGCAACTGTTTTCAAGACATGTCTCCAAAGGCAAAGGAAACAAAAGCGAAAATGAACTTTTGGGACATCATCAAGATCAAATGCTTCTGCACAGCAAAGGAAACAGTCAACAAACAAAGAATAAACCCACTGAATGGGAGAAAATATTCACAAATGACACTACAGACAAAGTCTTATATCCAAGATCTATATAGAACTCCTCAAACTCAAGAAACACAAAACAGATAGTCATGTCAAAAAATGGGCAGAAGACATGAACAGACACTTTTCCAATGAAGACATACAAATGGCATTCAGACATATGAAAAAATATTCATCATCACTAGCCATCAGGAAGCTTAAAATCAAAACCACATGAGATACCACTTCATAGCAGTTAGAATGACCAAAATTAGCAAGACAGGAAACAACGTGTGTCGGAGAGGTTGTAGAGAAAGGGGAACACTCTTACACTGTTGGTGGGAATGCAAGTTGGTGCAGCCACTTTGGAAAACATTGTGAGTATTCCTTAAGAAATTAAAAATAGAGTTTTCTTATGACCCTGCAATTACACTACTGGGTATTTATCCCAAAGATGCAGATGTAGTGAAAGGAAGAGACATCTGTACCCCAATGTTCATAGCAGCAATGGTCACGGTCGCCAAACTGTGGAAAGAACCAAGATGCCCTTCCACGGATGAATGGATAAGGAAGATGTGGTCCATATTCTCTATGGAGTATTATGACTCAATCAGAAAGGGAATACCCAAATTTTATGTCAACATGGACAGGATTTGAGGAAATTGTGCTTATAAGGAAATTATGCTTATAATGATTCAATCAGAAAGAGTCAATTATCATATGGTTTCATTAACTTGTGGAGCATAAGAAAGAATAAGGAGGACATGGGGAGATGGAATTGAGAATTGAGTTGGGGGATATTGGACGGGAAGATGAACCATGGGAGACTGTGGACTCTGAGAAACAACCTTAGGGTTTTATAGGGAAGGGAGTGTAGTGTTGGCTGAGCCTGGTGGTGGGTATTAAGGGAGCATGGATTGCATGGAGCACTGGGTGTGGTGCATAAACAGTGAATTCTGAAACACTGAAAAGAAAAAAAAAGAAAAAGAATAAGATAGGAAAGTGGTTGTAAACCCTCATTGTGGGCAATAAAACTTATTTTGGTTCTTCATGGTTATTTCTTGTTTTCTTTGTTAAAGGGCTCAACTTCCTAAAGATACAGGAAAATTAAAATTGGTTCATATATAGGGGTATTATTGAATAGGGAAAAAGGATTACTTTGAAGCTTACATCTATATCTTTAGATATAAAAGAAAAATGAACACATGTAATATGTATAGAAAAAGTTCAACTTAAAAATTATTATGTAATATGTTGTATTAAACATCTAGTAATGCTAAGTAGGTTTAAAAAAGAAAATAATAAGAATCATGTGAAAGAATTTTTTAAAAATGTTGTATATTTGAAATATATAGATTTTGTGTCTATACTGGGAGCATAAGATATAGATTTCCCATGATGTTGGGGTTTTTTACACTTTAATGGGGACCCTGTGATTATTTCCCTCTTGTTCTTATGGCGTGTATTCTGGGAGAGGGGCCTGCTGCATCGTTTTTCAGTCAGTACTGCTTGGGCTGCCCTGCCCACTATCAAAGAGCTGGAAACTGGGTTCTCACACTTTTGTTCTCTGGAGGTTTTTGTTCTTTGTCACATTTTGAGGTTTTTCAGAGGGTCAGAGCAAAGAAAGAAACTATCTGCACCCAAAACTCCACCTCAGAGAGATGCCTCCCTCTGCTCCCTTCTTTGTGGTCCAGAAAACACAGACTCCTCCTCTGCAAACTCTGCTAAACACCAAAACCTCCCACAGGCATTGTGCACCCCAAGCCACCATCTCAGTGGTCGCCCGAGGTCCCTGCTTGTCGCTACACCCCCACAGAACTAAAAACATGAGTAATATTTGTCCAGGTGAACCCAATCCTGGTGGCTACATTGCTGGGACCACTGTCTAGAGTCCCTGGTCACACCAGTGCACTCAGACCTAGCCATAGCACAGGTTGCAGAAGGTTGTGGGCCCAGAGAACTCTGGCAGGAGCCTGAGCCAGGCTCTCTCAGGTGCAGGCAGGGGTGAACACAGCCCCAGTGGTGCTGGAATCAGCAGAAAGCCAAAAATTCAGGGATAGCCAACTGCAGACCCCGCCGAGCTCTCTCAGACATGGATGGGCATCAGTTGTGACTGCCCTGGGACTGTGAGTTTCAGTCCATGCCTGTTGGTGGCTGATTTCTCCAACTGCCCCTTAAGAACCTTTGTTCTCTTTGAGTGCTTTTAACTAGACTCCATGTAATGCTGGTCCTCAACCACAGGGCACTCTCGTATTGGGGTATTACTTTCCAATGGGTCACATCCCGTGGCCCCCTCCTCCTTCTGTTTATTCTCCAGTATCAGTCTGTGCACTCCCACTTCACTGTACCTCTCCACTGATAATCTCCTGCCCCCATGATATCCAGAAGTATATAATCTTACATCTCAGGCTAATTTCATAGGTGTTCTGAGTGTTCTGGTAGATATTTAGCTCAATTCAGGAGAACAGTTGAAACAGGGTCTCCTACTTCTCCACCATCTTGCCCTTATTTCCTCTCATGAGAAATAAACAAAGATCTCATGATATTTGGAAGGAGTTCTCATGATATTTTGGTAAAATTCTTGTGAGAAGTGCTTGAGTTCTCACGAGTTTTGTACTGAGATCTCTTGAGGTTTGGACAGACATCTCATGAGATTTGGAATAAAATCTCATAATATTTGGGTAGAAATCAGATATGATGTGCCTAAGATGTCACAAGATGTGGACTAAGATCTCAACAGATTTAGATTATGATCTTGCCAGATTTATATAGATGTCATATGAGATATGCCTGAGATATCATGAGTTTGGACTGAGTTCTCATGAGATGTGGGTACCTACCTACCTGAGGGGCATAAAGCAGGCTCTGCTGGGGTGTGCCAGTTCCTTCCAAGAGCTTTCTGGCCTAAGAGCTTTGGCCAGACACCTCAAGAGTTTTGACCCAGACTTTGCTTCATAACCTGATGTCTCATGGGGCATAATGACATCTCACGAGATTTGGATTGAGATCATGTGAGTTCTGACCCAAGATCACATGAGATGGCAAAACCAGGAGCTGCCTTCTTGCTCGAGCTGACGAATCACACACAGTCTATTCTGAAAGGCTGAGCAGCTAGGATGGCACCCAGGGAGTCTTCCTGTGTATTCAGATAAGTCAGCTATCAGGCTCCTTGATTCTTCCCCAAACTAAAATGCTCTCAGGTCTCTCCCTTCTCACCTAATTTCAGTAAGGTTCCTTGGTCCCATTCATCCATATCTCAGTGTTCCATTTGCATGCCGACATCTGCGTGACATCTGGGGACTTTGGGGAGTGACAGGTGTCCCCCCCTTCTCCAGATGAGAATGTACATGTGTTAGGGATTATGCGGCCCAGGCATCATCTCCCATTTTTGATCTTGTCTTTTGGTTTGGTCAACCATTTCCTTTGCTGTGCATAAGTATTTTATCTTGATGAAGTCCCAATTGTTCATTTTGGGTTTGGTTTCCTTGCCTTCGGAGACGTATCTAGCAATAATTTGTCCAACAGGTTTCTGCCTGTGTTCTCCCTGAGGATTGGGAAATGATGTTCCACATCCTTCAACATCAGGGAGATACAAATCAAAACCACAGTGAGATACCACCTCATGCCAATTAGAAAGGTGATATAAATCATATTTGTCTTTCTATGACTGACTTGTTTCACTTAGTATTATGGCATCTAGTTCCATCTACATCATTGCAAATGGTAAGATTTCATTTCTTTTAGTGGCTGAGTGATATTCCATTCTATCTAAATACCACATCATCTTTATCCAGACTTAAAAGTCCTGATTTTCTACTCTAATGTTTATAATACTTTGCAGTATCTTCCTCAAGATCATCCCCTCCACTGTATCATCAGCTATGTCAAACCAGATCCAGTCTGCAATCTCCCACCTTCCAAATGGTGGTCACTTTTCTACTTCTAGCCTTGCAACATTTGTATGCTCACATCTCTGATTGAGTTCTTCAGGGTTCAGAGGGATTTGATATGTATTTGGATTCGAGGTAGGAGACAAATTTAATTCTTCCACCCAGAATGTTCTGATTTGATGCTGGAAATGAAGATTCTGAACCTGGACACAGGCTGGATTTTGTTGTCTTGCTTCTATGAGCGGTGAATGCCACTATGATATTGGCAAGCATATAATTACTTGTGACACAGATTTATCCCTTCTAGGTGGAGGTTTATTGTGGGAAGATGTACCAAACATAACACCTATCATTTTCTCCACTTATATTTAATCCTTGATGGATGAATTGAGAGAAGCATTTACTCTATTGCTATGTTGTCTGACTTACGTGAAACTGTGAAGTTTCTTGGGGTGTAATGGTCCATATCTTCATTAATATCCATATCAGTGTTTTAACTAATTGTGACTCTAAGTGACATTTAGCTTTGTATTGGTTGAGTCTTTAAGCCTCACCATGACTTTCACTATAAACACAACCCAAATATTAATTTTTCATCTTGAAAGAGACTTTACCTCTTTTCCTTTAAACATTGTTTCCAGGTGATGATATAAGTCAGGGGTGTTACTGAGGAAGCCATCAGTAATTGGTCAGCTAACCTGCCAGTGATTAGTTCACCAGAGTGAGACCAATCTGAGAAATCCCTGGTGATTGTCCAGGGCATAATAGTGACATCACATGGTGGTGACATCGCATGAAGAAGGCATTGTGATGTCCCAGGATGGTTATAAAAAACTTAGCAACAGCCCAGGCTGCAGTGAGGGGAGAGATGGTGATACACTCACAGTTGTTTCTGCTCTTCCTCGACACCCGTGCCTGATTCTTCCCACGCCCATGGCAAGCCTCCTGCCCAGTTCTGCTGTCCTGGACCTCTCTACAATATTCTACACACCACCTTCATGTTAGCATCTATGTTTGTGCCTCTCTGTGGTCCAGAAAGTCCTTGAACCCATAAATGGTGACACCTAGAACCATTTTGCTGTAAGAGAATGGCCCAGGTCCTCTGGGAAACATTCTCATTTGGCACATGGGCATAGGACGCTGAAAATCATAGTACTATGGATTCTCAGCCAGCTGGGCCCCACACCTCTGGAGTCACCACTGTGTTCAGTATAGGAAAGGTGAGTCCACGTCCTGAGGGAACACTAACACACTACTACTCTGGAGTCCTCCAACCTGGCTCTGCAAGGACACTTGAAGGCCCTGAACACACAGCTGACCAAGAGCTGCAGAGTTTCTGGAATGTCTCCAGACGACTGGCAGAGAGGGAATTTTATAAAACAAGAATGTACTTGGATAAGTAACCACCACATCAACTAGATGCAGTGTGAATCATTAGATCACAGGTCCTCAGACCATGATCTGTATGAACCAGCTCACCCATGCACAAACTAATTCCCTAGAAACCTGCCCAACCCAGAGCCCATAGATGATAAACTCTCAAACACAGCATAACACACAGAAATTCAGTCTTCAGAACAGAACACCCCCCAAGAAAAAGAGAATGGCAGCCTTCTGATACCACTGACACTGGGCAGATGAGTCACACAGACACTTTGTGAACAAGGAGCCCACATACCTCAAGCTGGCCAGCTTGAGACAAATAAGTCCAGATAAAATGCTTGCCAAGTGCCAAGACTCCATGAGTCCTGCATCCCAGCTCTCTGTCGGGAAAATGATTCACCTACACAGAAGAATTTTCATATGCCTTTGGACCTGGAGTCCAAAAATTCAGCTCTCTACTAGATCAAGCAAGCTTCTTGACAGCAGACTCAGCATGTGCCCTTGGACAAGGAGACAAAAAATTCAGATGTCTGCTAGGCCAAATGGGTACCTGAAGAACCAGGACAGGAAGCTTACCATATGCTCTTGGACCTGGATTCCAACATCTGAGATATCTGTTAGGCCACACAGGCCCCTGTTAAGCAGGCTTACCATGTGCCCTTGACCTCGAGACAAAAAATTCAGCTCTTTACCTGACAAAGTAGGAATCTTGACAGCAGTCTCACCATATGGTCAGAGACCAGGGGAACAACAACTGAGCTCTCTGATATGTTAAGCAGGCACCTTGACAGTGGGCCTATCATATAACTTTGGACTTTGAGCCAAAGAAAGGAACTCTGGCCTAGGTCAATCAGAAACCTAGACAGGAGGTGTCCAGGACCTCGAGATGAACAACTCAGCTCTTTGCTTGGCCAAACTCACCTTGACAGCAGGATCATCATGTATCCTTAGGCCTGGGGACTGACAACTGAGCTGTCTGGTAGGCTAAGCAGGCACCCTGACAGTGGGCTAAACATGTGCCCTTGGATCTTGAGCCCAAGAAAGGAGTTCTGGGCTAGACCAAGCAGACACCTAGAAAGGAGTTTCACCATGTACCTTTGGTCCTGGAAACAAGCAAGTCTTCTCTTTGCCTGGTGAAGCAGGCACCATGACAGTGAGCTCACTATGTGTCCTTGGACCCAGAGGAAAACAACAGAGCTGTCTGTTGGGCCAAGCTGGCATGGTGACAGTGGATTAACCATGTGCCCTCGAACCTGGAGAACAACAATGCAGATCTGTGACAAGACAAGTAGGCAACTTGACACCTGACTCATCGTGTGCCCATGGACCTGAAAATGAAAAAAAAAAAAACAAAAAACAAAAAAAAAAACAGGTCTCTACTAGGCCAAGCAGGCAACTGGAATGTCAGGTTCACCAAGGACCCTTGGACCTGAAGACCAATAAATGAGTTCTGGTCTATGACAAGCAGACACCAAAAGAAGAGGCTCACCATGCACCCTTAGACCTAGAGACCAACAACTGAGTTGACTGAAGGCCTAAGCAGGCACTTTGAGTATAGCTAGACATGAGCCCTTGGACCTTGAGCCCAATAAAGGAGCTCTGGGTTAAGACAAGCAGACACCTAGATAGGTGGCTTATCATGTGCCCTTGGACCTGGAGACAAGCAATTCAGTTCTTTGTTTGTCCAAGGGGACACCTTGATAGTAGGGTCACTATGTGCCCTTGTTTCTGGAGACCAAAAACACAGCTCTTCAACAAGCTAAGGAAGCAACTTGACTGCTGTCTCAACATGTGTTCCCTGACCTGGAAACTAAAAAATCAGATTTCCACAAGGCCAAGCAGGAACTTGGACAGTAGATTCACCATGTGCCCTTAGACCTTGAGCACAAGACTGGAGCTCTGGGCTAGGCCAAGCAGACACCTGGAGAATAGGCTTCCCTTCTACCTCGAGACCAAAAAAATCAGCTCTCTATTAAGTCAAGCAGCCACTGGGAGAATAGGTTTCCCATGTGACCTTGGACATGTCAACCAATAAAGGAGCCCTGGGCTAGGCCCAGGAGATAACTTGAGTGTGGGATCACCAGGTACCCTCGGACATGGAGACCAACAACACAAAACTTTGTTAGGCCAAGAAGGTACATGGATACCAGGTTCAACATGTGTTCTTTAACGTCAATAAGAATAACAGCTCTGCACAAGGCCAAGCAGGCAAATTGATAGTGGGCATACTATGTGCCCTTGGACCAGGAAAATAACAACTGAGTGGTCTGATCAGTCAAGCAGACACCAGGATAGCAGGCTTACTGTGGGCTCCAGGATCTCAAAAACCAACAACTCAACTCTCTGCTTAAGCCAGTAGGCATGCTGATAACAGGCTCATCATGTTCCATTTAACCTGGAGACCAACAACTCAGCTTTCTGATTGACCAAGCAGGAACCTGATTAGCAGCTTACCATGGACCCTAGACCTATGGACCAAAAAATCAGCCCTATGCTAGGTCATGGAGTTAATGGTTACAGTGGACTCATCATATACTGTTGGATCTGGAGACCAATAACTGAGATGTCTAATAGGCCAAGTAGGCAACAGGACAGCAGTTTCACCATGTGCCCTTAGACCTGTAGACCAACAATGCAGCTGTGCAGAGGGCCAAGAAGCCACTTGGAGAGAGTTCACCATGTGCCCTTGGACACAGATCCTTCTTTCTCCATAGTCTACAGGACACTCAAACACTGGGCTTGCCACTTTGTGTCAGATGGTGAGACCTCCAAACCTGCTGGGAATTGCACCAATGTGTCCACTGGAGCCATGGAGACCTGGGAGCTTTCAAACCATGAGAATTCCATCCCAGGATAGCACTGGGCTAAGAAGACACTGGGACACTAACTTGACCCAAAAGTCTATGTCTCTGTCCTTTTCAACACCACAGAGAAGTCAGCATTCAAGTCCCTTCTCACTTTGGATTCACTTCAGCCTGTGGTCATTGTGGCCTGCTATATGTTCATTATTTACTTTTGGGGGATTTCTACTTCTCAGAAGAAAACTACACTATGCTCTTGGAGATAAAGCATTCCAGTGGTTTGAAGATTTTGTATTAAAACTTACAACAGGAAATGAAGAGGGGTAATGAGAGGAAATTGTAGAGGAGATCCAGGCCCTGAACATTGTTGAGTCTTTGGCTGAGATCCTCCGTTGAAGGAGAAGTATTATATCCTCAAGTGAGAGATGGAGGCCTTAAAGCAAGAAGGCAAGCAGTACAACGAGAGGCAGGCTCAGCTCCACAAGGTGGAGTTTCTTCATTCAAAAGAAGGTCTTCCTGGATGTTTCTGCTTTACACACAGTGCTCAAGGGTTAATGTATGTGTACGCACCCACTATGTCATAGAAGAAGAGTTGGGAAGTGTGTGTTCATCTCCTGGAGTAGTGGTGTGTAATGAACTTGAATATTAGGTAAACAAACCATTTAAAATGATTATTTATGAATAAGTGATTTAGAAGAAACAACCCCTCAGTGAGTGTAATGGGCAGCCTGTCTGTGAGTGTAATGGGCAGCCTGTCTTAGAGTCACTACTGTCCCTTGTGAGTCATCACATTCTCCTGAGTCTGGGGTCTCTGTGGCTCTGAGAATATGTTGGTGACGAATGCGAGCTGTCTCTGAGAATAACCTGCCCGTCCTCATCACCACTTTCAGACACACTGATTTCTGGAACCAGAGCAGAGTAGCCGAGTTCAGCACCATTCTAATTGGAAGGAATAGAGAAGCAGTATGTTTGTACACAATATTTCTGCATAAACATTTGGCGGAGAAAAAATTTAGCAGATTTTTACTCAATTTGAGGTTGGACCCTGATGTTGTGGCTTCAGACTGTGTCCATGACCACGGATGTTTCTCCACAACAGGATCCTGTCTGATGCAGTCCTTGGAAGAACAAATGTGACAAGACCAGGAAAGCAAAGTAGAGCGAGTCCAGAGGCATGGGACAATCCTCTATCTCTGGGTGAGGAGATTTGCACTCAGGGCAGGAGGAAGAATGGTATGAGTAGTGAGGATGGTGGACTCCAATCTGAACAAAGAAGCACTGCAGGAACTGGGGAGATATCTTGGATTCACATTGGGTATTTTAGGTGCCTGGGTGTTTTCACAAAGTAATTTACAGTGGAAGAGAGGTGGGGACAGATGCACCTTGGAGGGTGTGGGGTCAGTTTGGGCATGAAGAAAGGGGCCACTTCCATGAGGCAGTGCTGAGATTCTGATAAATTGGACACTGAGGGTCAGAATGGAATTGGAAGTTGTGATTTGTGGCTGGCCCCTCTTGAGCAATTGTCCATCTTACCTCCTAGTATGTGGGATGGTCATGCAGGCATGTTGCAAATGCCAGTGATCTGGGATCCACCATTGGCTCCAAATAAGGTAGTAGGGAAGTGCCTAGAACTGTGGCTCCTGGGCTGAGCTCAGTCATGGCATTTTGCTCATACTGCCTGATCATACACAGGTGGGAACCATGAGGAATCTTCCTCTGGGGGTTGGAAGTGAACTTCAGGGGAACTTGAAACTGGGAGGCTTGCATCCATGAGATGGACAATGTCTGAGCTAATTTGAGGGTGCATCTTTCAGGAGCCAGTGTGGAGACTGGTAGAGTCCAGGTCACTTAAATATAAGGGACATATAAGTTGCTTATGTGATCCTAGAACTTGAAACATTCAGTGCTTAGCTGTTCTGACCCTGCTCACTATACCCTGGGTTCCACAAACATAAGTCTCCTGTGTGGGCCGGCACCCCAGAGCTTTACACCCTTTGACTCTATATACCTTCATCTCTACAATGGGGGCAACTTTGGTGGGAGGTAGTTCTGTGAGCAGGAAAGAGGATATGGCAGTTTGGGTGAAGGGATCTAAAAGGCAGGGGATAGATGCATTCTAGAGGAGGAAGGGAAGAAGGGATGCTAGACTATGAGCCAGGTCCTTGTCCTGGCCTTTCTTGCCCAAAGGCAAAATATCATCTTTTTGAAGGTGGCAGTGTGGGAATTGCCTCTGTCCCACACCTGGCCTTCTCTGCCACTTAGGGTCACATGACATCACAACACAGCACCTGTAAAGTCACAGACCAATATCAGACCCATCCTGCCTCCTTCACTGTTCTTTGACCCCCACCTTAGGCTTCTGGGACTTTTAGGGACATTTGGAACTCCAGTGAGTCAGGGTGGGACTTCTAGTCATAGAGGTGTGCTATCAGGTAGAGCACTACTACAAATAGGCAGGGAGATAGAGAAGCAGCTTTATAGATTCACAATAGCCACAGGTATTTGAGTAACTATCTTCACAGAGGCACTCTCAACCCATTTTGGCTGTTTCCATGCTTTTCAACAGTTACAAATAAACATGAAGTGAGAATTGTGCAGTGTTTCATGGCATCTCAAATTTTCATTCTGTGGGTTCAGGAGAGTGCTTGGTTCCCTTCTTCACTTTTATTGTTCCTTTCCACCACCAATCTTCAAATGGAACATACTGATTGCTCCCATTTCATTCCTTTTACTCTTCTTTTCCTTTTTCTAAACTTTTATTTTAATTTAAATTCAAGCTAGTTAACACATTGTGTGTTTTCAGATTCAGGGGCAGAATTTAGTGATTCATCAGTTGCATATTATCCAATTCTCTGCCAAAGGATATCTGGAATTTTTCCTTATTTTGGCAACTGTGGACATTTCTGCTACAAACATTGGGGTGCAGGTGCCACCTCGAATAACTAGGTTTGTATCCTTTGGATAAACTCATGTTTTGAAAGACATTCTTTCCCAAAGGCTAAGATTGCATCGATATCACTTTGTAAGCATGTATATGTTTATGTGTGTGTAAATACACACACACACACACACACAGATATATGTGTAGATATATGTATATACATGGCATGTTCATATACATATGTAAGCATATATATGCTGTGTGATTATTAACACATGTATATATGTTGTGTGTTCATGTGTACATATATAATTATTATTTCTAGTTACTAGAATGTTAGTTTACTGTTTTAAATGAAGCATTACATAGGAACTATATAGGAAATGATGGAGCAGTTTAGTAAGAGCTCATTTTGTTGAGTAGTATGGAACATTAAATCACAAATAAAAGCTTTCCTTTTGAATCCCTATAAGAATTCACTGTTACAGTGAACAGAAACACACATTTCACATCAAGCAGTACATTATTTCCTTACATGGGAAGCAAAATCGTAATCAAAAGGACATATGATGGGTTGGATGAATCAAAGCGGCTGGTCATGACAGAAGTACTCCAGTGGACCCACTGGTTTCAAAGGCACACCAAGCAAAATGTTCCCTGGACTTGGATGTTGCAGGATCTCATTTTAAAGAGACAACCCAATCAGGACTTAGCAGATTTCCCCAAATCTTGTCCAGTAGCATTTTCCAGAGTGTGTGGAGAAGGAATATTTTAGCAAGTGGCTATCCCCTTGTTTGGTTGTCTGCCCGCTATTTCATCTGTAATACTCTCACATTAATCATGGCAGGAGAACAATGATCAGCTAGATGCTTGCCGGTCTGTTTTTCAGGAACAAATTTACTTGCCAGAGTGACCTGTTTTATTTATTTAGTGACCATATAGTGTCTGCTTTATCCTTCCTGCAGCACTGAACACCTTAGGACCACATGGGGTTTAGTCCTGACGATCGTACAATATTGGTAAAGTAGGGCTGGAGAGAGACTTATGTGAATAAAGAGATGCATGCTCTCCCTCTGCAAATGTTTCCCAAAAATGAATATGCCAGGAGGTAGCCCCCAAATATATAACCTCCAGGAAAAGTAAATGCAGAGCTGAGGATGTGGATTTGATTGAGAACCAGCTGCACCAACATGTTCCAAAAATTTTATTTTTTTTATATTTTATTTTTTAGAAATTGTAATATATGAGTTTTTCTTACATTATATTTTATCTTTTTAGAGATTTTTACTTTTTTTTTTTTTTAGAGATTTTTACTTTTTCCTCAAGTTTTTAGTTAAATTTCACTCAGTTAACATGCAGTGTGATATTAGTTTCAGGTGTTCCAAATATTTTAAATTGCAGTATATATAATAATCTCTAGTAAACTTCCTGGAAGTTTCCATATATGAAAAAGGCTCTTTGTCTCTCTCTCATACATTCGTACCTCTCTACATTGCACTTCTCTTCATGTGTAATGTCTCTTTGCCTCTCATCCAATCCAACTCAGTGTATTCCTCCGTGAGGAAGTTAAGAGAAGTAAGAGCATTTTTGGAATGCCTGCAGTGTGTACCAGCCACATTGGCAGGTGACTTCCCAAAGTCTCTAGTGCTCATCCCAGAACCAACACAGAGGTGTTCATCACAGATGTCTGGCAGGGGGAATGGGATGGAGGCTTAGAGAGGCTAGTTGGGTCCACACCGATCAGCTCCCAGACCTTTGTCCTTACCACATTATATCATATCCTGTGCCTGCTAACGTCTTTGAGACAGATGGTGATTTCAGAATAAGTGCTTGGTTTCCAGTTATCACTAAAGCCTCCAAATCTTCTGTCTGCATTTAATAGTTTCTTATAATAAATCACAACCACAAGAAACAAAGTAAATGTAAACTGAAGCCCAAAACAAAGGAGATGAAGTCCTTTTTATTTCAATAATTTTTCTGGAGATTAGGAGCAGGGTTTTCTACATATCTCTTTAGGGTCTGATACTGTGTTGTACGAATGTCCAAGAGTAAGTCAGTCTATAAAGGGCAATCATATAAAATGTATTCATGCGTTTGAAGTTAAATTTTATGATGTACCATAATATGATGATCTATCCTTAGTTTATAACTCTGGTGACATACTGTTGGAAGGCATTTGGTAGTAACAAACTAAAGACTGATGTTGTACTTTCCTTATAGGAACAATAGCTCTCAGAAAATCACACTGAATTTTATTGAGGGTCTATCAATAGGTAACATGAAAATAAGTATTTCTCTTTCTAATTCTGTCATCTTAGTAGGGAAAATCTGGGAAATATATCAAATAATTTAATAATAACTCATTAATTTCATCTATGTAGAAAACAAAGAATATAAAATTAACTTCTAAGTTTGTTTTCTCTAGATTGTCCTCCTATCTGGACTTTAAGAAGTGTTATATTACATATTTCTGGTTAAATTTTCCCTCTGTTTCACTTTCCTTTTAATTTATTTTGATACCTGATTTACATCAAAATCTTATTTGTGGGGCGCCTGGTTGGCTCAGTAGTTTAAGCCACTGCCTTTGGCTCAGGTCATGATATCAGGGTCCTGGGATCGAGTCCTGCATCGGGCTCTCTGCTCAGCAGGGAGCCTGCTTCCCTCTAACTCTCTCTGCCTGCCTCTCTGCCTACTTGTGATCTCTCTCTGTCAACTAAATAAATAAAATCTTTTAAAAAAATCTTATTTGTGCCATAGAACTACCAATTATCTGTGTATGACAGAAGTGAGTAAAATTAAATAAATAAGGTTAGTAGATTAGAAATGCCATGCATTTGATTATTTGCTGTCAGTTATAAATCTGTATGTCTGGGAACAACCTTGGAATGGAAAATGTGGTTGTATTAGTCGTAGTAGTATAGCCACTCATGTCCTGCAAGTAGTTATAAGCAAGCAGCTTGCAATCCAGATTCCAGCTTTCCCTCTACAGGACAAATTATCTCTAAGGCCCATTTTTTTTTCTTTTTTTGTAGTAAAATGGAGGATAGTTTATTCATTTGTGGGAATTAAAAATGAATACACAAACACACAGGTGTGTGTGTGTGTGTGTGTGTGTGTGTGTGTGTGTGTGTGTGTGTAGTGCTTAGGAGAGGGTGTCATACTCCCTCAGTATCTCAGAACTCTCACAGACATCCCCTTCTCTGGTATCCCTGTGGCCAGTCCTTTGTAAACCCTGTTTTCTCTTCTGTCTTCTGTCTATTCCTTTTGCCCATTTTCATCATTGTCACTTTATCATAGCTTGCCTGGACCATGGTGATTTCCATAATGACCCATCCTGCCTCTTCACTCCCCCAACTCAATTCACTCACTGCCGCTTCCTGGGAGTGCACTGGAGAAGAATGAGGCAGTGAATGACTTGACAAACAAGTCAGTTGCAAGAGAAAGGGAGCAGGGGACAGCAGTAGAAAAGACTGTTGCCTGGAACAACTCCTCAGTCCCGCTTTTATTAGTTAGAAACAATAATCAACAGAAGAGCCAAGGAAGGGCAAACAGTCATATGCCTCGTAGAGAAACAAGAAGGAAGGCAAAATATGTCTGGACAAGCAGTATAAAGTTTATAGTTGAACAAGCACATTCAAAGGACTTATCTAACTAGTCACAGGTGCTCTCGAGTTTTGGGGCGGGGGGGATAATGGAAAAATGAAGAAGGCTGTGTTCTGCCCTGAGCCAGCCAGGAATTCCCAGCTGCTTGGCTTCCATGAAGCAGGTGGAGCTCTGCCCTGAGCTATCTGGGCATCCCCTGCTGCTCAGCATATATCGTCCTCTCCCCCAGAGGCCTGTTGCCAGTATGTGTTTTACTTAAGACTATATATAAACGTTCTTGGTAACTAGTAAAATTTCCCATGGGTTATATTTTAAGTAATATATTGTTCTGAGGAACAGTTGCAACCCACATTGCTGTTAGATTACCATCTGCAATGTACAAACACAGTAATACTTTCACCGTGGTCAGATTCTTCCTAATACTGCTTTTTGTTTGTTTGTTTGTTTTGGGGCTGTTAAGTTCAGATGTAGCATCTCAGCCTCAGTGGCCTTCCACAGCATAAACTTTCAGTATCTTCCTTCCTGCCCCACTGTACATACCCTGTTATCTAATAAACTGAACTTCTTTCTATTCTTACTTATTCTTCTTTATTCCTTGAGTTTGCTCCTGTGGTTCTTTCCGCCTACAACAGCCATTCTTAAAACCCATCTCTCATGACCTATTTCCATACTGGAGCCCACAAATACATGTGACTTTCTGTCAACCTGCAAAATCTTTGACTTTCCTTCCCTTATGACATATACCATTTTTTTTTCTTGCACGTATTATTGTCAGTTATGTATCTTTCTCCTACTATGATGTAAGGTCTTTGTTGTATAAAGACTTACACTTACCATGAGTCCCTGGGAACATTCATTCAGGGCAGTACATATAGTAGGTAGCCAATGAATAAATTGTTTAATTGAATAGCTACATCTCAAAGCCCTCTCTTCCTATTATTAGTTCTGTGAGTTTCTGTGAGTGTGCAAATTATAATACTAAAAAAAGTTTAAAAAAATGGTCATTCTCTAATACCATTTGGCCTCTTCAGGAATCCATAGGGACAAAGATATAAGGTCAAAGTGCTGTGGGGAAGGAAGGGTGTCATTTTTGTTGAAAGAGCTTCTAGGGTGGAAGTATTTTTTAAATTAAATTATGTGGATTTTTATTTTCCAGCTGGATTATAATAGTTTTGAGGCTGTCCACAGTGGTCAATGTTTGTCTTAGGTTTATAGGTAACTCTAGCAATTAATATCATAGTCTGGATGTCAAATTTACCTATCTCTCTCATTTGTTATTTTTACTTCCAAAGGAAGTTTCATTTTGTACCACCTATTTTTATAGAGAACATGACAACATCTATGAACTTTCCATTTGTACTAGCAGGCAGGAGAATTAAGGCATAGAGAGATGGAAACTGTCTGTCTTCTTACCCCTTCTTTGAGCTTCTAGTTGATGTCTAGTTAAGTTGCAATCAAGTGATCTTATTGCTGAGAAGACTGTCTGCAGCTATAGCATCAACACACACAAAAGCTGAGTAGTGTTTAGGCCCTCTTGGCCTGTGGATAATGTTTGGAGCAGAGTTGGTACATTTCTCACAGCCTTCCTTGTCTGATGCTTCTCCTGGGCCTAGAAATACATCAGCGCCTGCATCATGCTGTGTGCTAAGGGCAGTAATGCAGTGCACTGAATGAGAAAACATTCTCCCCATCTATAAATGGCCTCCTCTTCCTTTCTTTCCCTTGATCTTCTCCATCTCAACTAGGGAAAATGATACTAACTCAACAAAGCCCAATTTTTTCTGCCGTAACAATGAAGTTGTTTCATAAGTAATATAGTTATCGTGAAAGATATATTTAAATGAAGAGAGTTCATTTTGCATATATGTTTTTTCTTTCAGCTATAAAGATCAGATTATCAAAGAATATATGATAATCTTTTGAAGATGCATATTACCTCTTCCAAAGTGAGTTTGTGTTTTCTTTTTTGTTGTTGTTGTCTCTTTACTTGTTTTTTTTTTCTTCTGTTCCTGTTGTTGAAAGCATGGGGAAGGCATAAAATGATGTTTGGGGATCTGTCAGTCAGTCTATTTTAGATTGCTCCAGTCTATTTTATAATATAGGAAGTAGTGAGACTATAATTGGCTCCAATGTTGTGAGCTTTATAGTGTAAATAAATAGGCATGATCCTGACTTCACTGTTTCAAAAGCAAATAAATCATTGTTTTCATCTCTGAATTTACTATGACAAAATGTCAGGTACTGGGTGGCTCATAAACAACAGAAATGTATTTCTCACAGTTCTGGACACCTGGAAGTCTGAGATTAAGGTGCCAGAAGATTTGACATCTGCCAAGGGCCCACTTCTGTATAGCATGGTGGAAGGGGCAAAGGCCATTCAATGGGCTCTCTTTGATGAAGGCACCCATCTCATTCACATGGGTCCACCTTGTGGTCTCTTCACCTCTCAAGAACCCAGCTCCTAATACCATCTCACTATGTATTATGTTTCAATGTATGAATTTTGGAAGGACACAAATATTCAGACCATAGTGGAAGTTTACATCCTGTGGGACAGAGAGGCCATAAACAGATATATGGTGAGAAAAGAGGTTAGAGAGATTGGAGAAGGGGAAATGCTGTTTCATTTAGAGCAGTCAAGGCAAGTAATTCTGTTAAGGAGCATTTGAGCAAATCCTGAAAAAAATGAAGTGGGGAGCCATGTGCAGGAAGTGCAGGAAGAACATTCTAGGAACAGAGGATAGTAAATGCCAAGGCCCTAAGGTGGGAGTGTGTTGTATATGTTAAAGTATTAAAAATATAACCAATTAGATAAATCAAACATATTCACTAATCAAATGTGCTATATTTGCTCCTGAAACAAACAAACAAACAAAAATTGGTGGCTGAATCTCAGTTAACTTCCTAAAAATTAATTGGTTATGTAGAACACTTAGTGAAAACGTTGTATCAACCGTACATAATTAAACACTTACACAGAATTATCCTGGTTAAACATCTTTGCTTTTGTTGAGCCTTTATTGCATTTTTATAGTCATCTTTGCTGGAAGAATACTTTCACATTTTTCTCTGTTCCTTTTAACTAAGTTAAATGAACTATCTTAGAAAAAACTAAGTATTCTTAGGATCCTTTTAGGTGAACAACAAGAAAAATATATTTAAGAATGTCTTAAAATTAAAAAAAGTAATCTTTTAAAATTGTCTATATAACATATTCTTTCCATGTGAGTGATGCATGGGTATTGACAAATTAATATACAAAATATCTGTTGTATCATTTACGAAATTAGTCTCTTGGAAATTTTGGTAATTTAAATTAAAATTTGTATGCAAAAATTTCTAACTCTTATAGCTCTTTCACTGAAACTAATTAATATTGGACAGTAACTTTTCCTACAAGGTTCTTTCTCTTATTACATTGAAAACCAAAGAAATGTAGATTGCAGAATCTTAAAGCACTGAGGGATGACAAATATCTGGTCTATCACTTACATTAAATGTTTAGGCAATTGATGTGTACAGCTAGAAAGTGACTTGTAAGCCTAGTGCCATATGGCTTGTTGGTGGTAGAGCAGAGCTTGGGATGTGGGTTGTTTGTCCTGAGGATTTAGGATTAGTTAGGATTTAGTTAGGATTAAGAATTTAGTAAGGAATTAGTCACACATTCAAACATTTAGGAAATACACAGCTTTAATGTGACAAGATAATATTCAAACCCTTGACCCTCATGCCATCATCATTTCTATAAGATCTCTGACAGGGAATCTTACAGAGGGAGCCACCCATTTGGTCAGGTCCTCAAAGAAGACCTTGTACCCTAAATTTACATGTTTCACCTTGATTTTCTCCAAGTGACATAAAGATATGGCCTGATATGTTTAGGTTAAAAGTGTTAAGATGCTAATATATTTTATGTATCTATTGCTGGAGTCTCTCTGGAGCCCTTAATGGATCCGTCCCTGGCTCATGGCTACAGAGCACACACAGCCAGGCACGTGCCTCTCACTGTGGTGGAACCAGTTCTGCTGGTGGATAGCTCCGCCTATCAAAAATTACAGCCATTCAGAGCCTAGGCTTTGGAATTGAAGCAGGTTTTCGGAATCTCGTGATTCAAGAATAACGGAACAAAATCTAGAAACCAATACGTTGGCAGTGAAACAGAAGAACCAGAAACAGTAGAGAAGAGAATTGGTTATGAGGTTAGAGGAGGTTTGTTGGATAGTACACAGGTTGGCTGTCGATATTTTTAGGGGACCTATGAAACCATGGAAGTATTCAAGGATGGGGATGAGGCCAAAACTCCCAAGAAAAGCAAAGCAGAGGTAAGAAAAGAAAGAGAATGGGTGAGGAGGAGCATTGGGAGTGGAGAGAGAGAACAAGTTAAAGGGAGAGCAAAGAGTGGGCATTCTGAGAAGAGTCTGAACCCCAGATCATTAATCATTTACTCCCCGGGATTCTGTACAGGAATATCATGTCTCTGCTATGTGATATGTGGATGGGGAAGGGAAGCAGGTAATAGAGGAGAGTCACTTGAACTTAATCTTTAAGGTCAATCAAAAGCCGTGGCAATGATTGCAACTTGGCATATTATACAAGATGAACTTGACTGAGGCATAGAAGTTGTATTTTTAATACCACTGTAATTTATCAGTCAGCCTGAATTAATCGAAAGAGAAACAATCATCTTAACTTATCTAAGGGGAAAAAGATCAGTGTATTTTAAAGGAAAAAAAAAAAACAGAATGGAAGGGGATGTTTAAAGCCCTTGGGTCTCAAGGCATCTTTCTCTAATTTTTCCTCCTGTAGCTTCTTTTCCTCTCCTCCCCTTCTTTACACCTCTTCTCCATCCTCTCTTTCTCTCCTGTTATGACTTTCTCTGCAGATTTGATTTATTCTCTGTTCACACCAGGCAACTACATCCTTTTCCTCCACTCTGCCTTTTCTGGTCCCTCCAAACATTGGGTTACATATTACATTCTTTCACCATTAGTTCACTGCAGAGTTTCTAGGTGTTTCCCTTTCTGCATTTGGGAAACAAAGAATTTAAATGGCTTAGGTTACCCTTTTAAATCTGTATAGGCTATGTCATATGTTACACTGTGAACCATTAAACCCTGTATCTAATGCTGATTCTTTTTTTTTTTACCCTTTTTATTTATTTATTTATTTTTTCAGCGTAACAGTATTCATTCTTTTTGCACAACACCCAGTGCTTCATGCAAAACGTGCCCTCCCCATCACCCACCACCTGTTCCCCCAACCTCCCACCCCTGACCCTTCAAAACCCTCAGGTTGTTTTTCAGAGTCCATAGTCTCTTATGGTTCGCCTCCCCTCCCCAATGTCCATAGCCCGCTCCCCCTCTCCCAATCCCACCTCCCCCCAGCAACCCCCAGTTTGTTTTGTGAGATTAAGAGTCATTTATGGTTTGTCTCCCTCCCAATCCCATCTTGTTTCATTTATTCTTCTCCTATCCCCCTACCCCCCCATGTTGCTTCTCCATGTCCTCATATCAGGGAGATCATATGATAGTTGTCTTTCTCCGATTGACTTATTTCACTAAGCATGATACGCTCTAGTTCCATCCACGTCGTCGCAAATGGCAAGATTTCATTTCTTTTGATGGCTGCATAGTATTCCATTGTGTATATATACCACATCTTCTTGATCCATTCATCTGTTGATGGACATCTAGGTTCTTTCCATAGTCTGGCTATTGTAGACATTGCTGCTATAAACATTCGGGTACACGTGCCCCTTCAGATCACTATGTTTGTATCTTTAGGGTAAATACCCAGTAGTGCAAATGCTGGGTCATAGGGTAGTTCTATTTTCAACATTTTGAGGAACCTCCATGCTGTTTTCCAGAGTGGTTGGACCAGCTTGCATTCCCACCAACAGTGGAGGAGGGTTCCCCTTTCTCCACATCCTCTCCAGCATCTGTCATTTCCTGACTTGTTAATTTTAGCCATTCTGACTGGTGTGAGGTGATATCTCATTGTGGTTTTGATTTGTATTTCCCTGATGCCGAGTGACGTGGAGCACTTTTTCATGTGTCTGTTGGCCATCTGGATGTCTTCTTTGCAGAAATGTCTGTTCATGTCCTCTGCCCATTTCTTGATTGGATTGTTTGTTCTTTGGGTGTTGAGTTTGCTAAGTTCCTTATAGATTTTGGATACTAGCCCTTTATCTGATATGTCGTTTGCAAATATCTTCTCCCATTCTGTCAGCTGTCTTTTGGTTTTGTTAACTGTTTCCTTTGCTGTGCAAAAGCTTTTGATCTTGATGAAATCCCAATAGTTCATTTTCGCCCTTGCTTCCCTTGCCTTTGCTGATGTTCCTAGGAAGATGTTGCTGCGGCTGAGGTCGAAGAGGTTGCTGCCTGCGTTCTCCTCAAGGATTTTGATGGATTCCTTTCTCACATTGAGGTCCTTCATCCATTTGGAGTCTATTTTCGTGTGTGGTGTAAGGAAGTGGTCCAATTTCATTTTTCTGCATGTGGCTGTCCAATTTTCCCAGCACCATTTATTGAAGAGGCTGTCTTTTTTCCATTGGACATTCTTTCCTGCTTTGTCGAAGATTAGTTGACCATAGAGTTGAGGGTCGATTTCTGGGCTCTCTATTCTGTTCCACTGATCTATGTGTCTGTTTTTGTGCCAGTACCATGCTGTCTTGATGATCACAGCTTTGTAATAGAGCTTGAAGTCCGGAATTGTGATGCCACCAACTTTGACTTTGTTCTTCAATATTCCTTTGGCTATTCGAGGTCTTTTCTGGTTCCATATAAATTTGAGGATTATTTGTTCCATTTCTTTGAAAAAAATGGATGGTATTTTGATAGGGATTGCATTAAATGTGTAGATTGCTTTAGGTAGCATAGACATTTTCACAATATTTATTCTTCCAATCCAGGAGCATGGAACATTTTTCCATTTTTTTGTGTCTTCCTCAATTTCTTTCATGAGTACTTTATAATTTTCTGTGTATAGATTCTTAGTCTCTTTGGTTAGGTTTATTCCTAGGTATCTTATAGTTTTGGGTACAATTGTGAATGGGATTGACTCCTTAATTTCTCTTTCTTCAGTCTTGTTGTTGGTGTACAGAAATGCAACTGATTTCTGTGCATTGATTTTATATCCTGACACTTTACTGAATTCCTGGACAAGTTCTAGCAGTTTTGGAGTGGAGTCTTTTGGGTTTTCCACATATAGTATCATATCATCTGCGAAGAGTGATAGTTTGACTTCTTCTTTACCAATTTGGATGCCTTTAATTTCTTTTTGTTGTCTGATTGCTGAGGCTAGGACTTCTAATACTATGTTGAATAGCAGTGGTGATAATGGACATCCCTGCCGTGTTCCTGACCTTAATGGAAAAGCTTTCAGTTTTTCTCCATTGAGAATGATATTTGCGGTGGGTTTTTCATAGATGGCTTTGATAATATTGAGGTATGTGCCCTCTATCCCTACACTTTGAAGAGTTTTGATCAGGAAGGGATGCTGTACTTTGTCAAATGCTTTTTCAGCATCTATTGAGAGTATCATATGGTTCTTGTTCTTTCTTTTATTAATGTGTTCTATCACATTGATTGATTTGCGGATGTTGAACCGACCCTGCAGCCCTGGAATAAATCCCACTTGATCGTGGTGAATAATCCTTTTAATGTACTGTTGAATCCTATTGGCTAGTATTTTGGCCAGAATTTTTGCGTCTGTGTTCATCAAGGATATTGGTCTGTAGTTCTCTTTTTTGGTGGGATCCTTGTCTGGTTTTGGGATCAAGGTGATGCTGGCCTCATAGAATGAGTTTGGAAGTTTTCCTTCCATTTCTGTTTTTTGGAACAGTTTCAGGAGAATAGGAATGAGTTCTTCTTTAAATGTTTGGTAGAATTCCCCTGGGAAGCCGTCTGGCCCTGGGCTTTTGTTTGTTTGGAGATTTTTGATGACTGTTTCAATCTCCTTACTGGTTATGGGCCTGTTCAGGTTTTCTATTTCTTCCTGGTTCAGTTGTGGTAGTTTATATGTCTCTAGGAATGCATCCATTTCTTCCAGATTGGCCAATTTGTTGGCGTAGAGTTGCTCATAGTATGTTCTTCTAATTGTCTGTATTTCTTTGGTGTTAGTTGTGATCTCTCCTCTTTCTTTCATGATTTTATTGATTTGGGTCCTTTCTCTTTTCTTTTTGATGAGTCTGGCCAGGGGTTTATCAATCCTATTGATTCTTTCAAAGAACCAGCTCCTAGTTTCATTGATTTTTTCTATTGTTTTTTTGGTTTCTATTTCATTGATTTCTGCTCTGATCTTTATGATTTCTCTTCTCCTGCTGGGTTTAGGGTTTCTTTCTTGTTCTTTTTCCAGCTCCTTTATGCGTAGGGTTAGGTTGTGTACTTGAGACCTTTCTTGTTTCTTGAGAAAGGCTTGTACCGCTATATATTTTCCTCTCAGGACTGCCTTTGCTGTGTCCCACAGATTTTGAACTGTTGTGTTTTCATTATCATTTGTTTCCATGAATTTTTTCAATTCTTCTTTAATTTCCTGGTTGACCCATTCATTCTTGAGAAGGATGCTGTTTAGTCTCCATGTATTTGGGTTCTTTCCAGCTTTCGTCTTGTGATTGAGTTCTAGCTTCAGAGCATTGTGGTCTGAAAATATGCAGGGAATAATCCTAATCTTTTGATACCAGTTGAGACCTGATTTGTGACCCAGGATGTGATCTATTCTGGAGAAGGTTCCATGTGCACTAGAGAAGAATGTGTATTCTGTTGCTTTGGGATGAAATGTTCTGAATATATCTGTGATGTCCATCTGGTCCAGTGTGTCATTTAAGGCCTTTATTTCCTTGTTGATCTTTTGCTTGGATGATCTGTCCATTTCAGTGAGGGGAGTGTTCAAGTCCCCTACTATTATTGTATTATTATTGATGTGTTTCTTTGATTTTGTTATTAATTGGTTGATATAGTTGGCTGCTCCCACGTTAGGGGCATAGATATTTAAAATGGTTAGATCTTCTTGTTGGACAGACCCTTTGAGTAGGATATAGTGTCCTTCCTCATCTCTTATTATAGTCTTTGGCTTGAAATCTAATTGATCTGCTATAAGGATTGCCACCCCAGCTTTCTTCTGATGCCCATTAGCATGGTAAATTGTTTTCCACCCCCTCACTTTCAATCTGGAGGTGTCTTCGCGTCTAAAATTAGTTTCTTGTAGGCAACATACTGATGGGTTTTGTTTTTTTATCCCTTCTGATACCCTGTGTCTTTTGATTGGGGCATTTAGCCCATTAACATTCAGGGTAACTATTGAGAGATATGAATTTAGTGCCATTATTAGCCTGTAAGGTGACTGTTACTGTATATTGTCTCTGTACCTTTCTGATCTACTACTTTTAGGCTCTCTCTTTGCTTAGAGGACCCCTTTAAATATTTCCTGTAGAGCTGGTGTGGTGTTTGCAAATTCTTTCAGTTTTTGTTTGTCCTGGAAGCTTTTGATCTCTCCTTCTATTTTCAATGATAGCCTAGCTGGATAGAGTATTCTTGGCTGCATGTTTTTCTCGTTGAGTGCTCTGAATATATCATGCCAGCTCTTTCTGGCCTGCCAGGTCTCTGTGGATAAGTCTGCCGCCAATCTAATATTTTTACCATTGTATGTTACAGACTTCTTTTCTGGGGCTGCTTTCAGGATTTTCTCTTTGTCACTAAGACTTGTAAATTTTACTATTAGGTGACGGGGTGTGGACCTATTCTTGTTGACTTTGAGGGGGGTTCTCTGCATCTCCTGGATTTTAATGCTTGTTCCCTTTGCCATATTAGGGAAATTCTCTCCAATGATTCTCTCCAATAGACCCTCTGCTCCCCTCTCTGTTTCTTCTTCTTCTGGAATCCCAATTATTCTAATGTTGTTTCGTCTTATGGTGTCACTTATCTCTCGAATTCTCCCCTCATGGTCCAGTAGCTGTTTGTCCCTCTTTTGCTCGGCTTCCTTATTCTCTGTCATTTGGTCTTCTATATCACTAATTCTTTCTTCTGCCTCATTGATCCTAGCAGTGAGAGCCTCCATTTTTGATTGCACCTCATTAATAGCTTTTTTGATTTCAACTTGGTTAGACTTTAGTTCTTTAATTTCTCCAGAAAGGGCTTTAATATCTCCAGAGAGGGTTTCTCTAATATCTTCCATGCCTTTTTCGAGCCCGGCTAGAATGTTCAGAATCGTCATTCTGAACTCTTGATCTGACATAGTACCAATGTCTGTGTTGATTAGGTCCCTAGCCTTCGGTACTGTCTCTTGTTCTTTTGTTTGTGGTGATTTTTTCCGCCTTGTCATTTTGTCCAGATAAGAGAATATGAAGGAGCAAATAAACTACTAAAAGTGTGGCAAAGACCCCGGAAAAATGCGCTGTAACCAAATCAGAAGAGACCCCAAATTGTGGGGGGGGGGGGAAGGGGATAAAAAACAGGTTCTATAAAAAAAGAAAAAAAAAAAAGAAAAAAATTTAAAAAATAAAACAAATAAAAAATATAAAAAAGAAAGAAAAAAAATATATATATTTAGATGAACTAGTCAAAAAACGTTAAAAAAGAAAAGGGTAAAAGTTTTTAAAAAAAATTTAGCAGAAGAAGAAAAAAGAAAAAAGAAAAAAAAATTGAAAAAAGAAAAAAAAATAAAAAATTGAAAAAAGAAAAAAAAATTGAAGTAGCCACAAGACTAAAGAATCATGGGGAGAAAGCCATGAGTTCCGTGCTTTGCTTTCTCCTCCTCTGGAATTGCTCTGCTGTCTTAGGAATTGAATCTGCTTTCTCCTTGATAGATGAACTTCGTCCTGGCTGGATATTTTGTTGATCTTCTGGGGGAGGGGCCTGTTGTAGTGACTCTCAAGTGTCCTTGCCCGAGGCGGGATTGCACCGCCCTTGCCGGCGGCCGGACTAAGTAATCGGCTTGGGTTCGCTTTTGGGAGCTTCTGTTCCCTGAACGCTTTCCGTAGAGTTCCGGAGGACGGGAATGAAAATGGCGGCCTCCCAGTCTCCGGCCCGGAGGAGCCGAGAGCCTGGGGCCCCACTCCTCAGTGCGCCCCCAGAGGACAGCACCCAATCACTCCCGTATCCCCAGCCTCTAGCCGCGCTCCGAGCTCACCCAGCCCGCGACCAGTTCAAGGTAACCCCGAGCTGAGAGTTCAGTCCTCGGCTCTGTCTTTGCAGCCGGTTTCTCCGTTCTAATACCTGCGAGCTCTCTGACACTCTGACACCCCCGATCCTTCTGTGACCTTGCGGGGCCTGGGGCCACGCTGGCCCCGCGTGGGCTTCACCCTGGTTTAGCCCCTGGAGCATTGTCCCTCAGTGGAACAGACTTTTAAAAGTCCTGATTTTGTGCTCCGTTCCTCCGCCGCTTGCCGGGAGCCGGCCCCTCCCCCCGCGGTCTATCTTCCCATCGTTTTAGATTCACTTCTCCGCCAGTCCTACCTTTCAGAAAGTGGTTGATTTTCTGTTTCTAGAGTTGCTGTTCTTCTTCTCTTCGCTCTCCCATTGGATTTGTAGGTGTTTGCTATGTTTAGATAAGCTATCGAGCTGATCTCCTGTTACCTGATGTAGTCTCAGGCTGCTACTTCTCCGCCATCTTGACTCCTCCAACACTCTAATGCTGATTCTTGGGCCAGTCACCCAGGGACAGGTCCCATGTAGGGTCACGGTGGTATGAAATGTGGCTGCTTAGGCAAAGGAGACTATGGTTGGGCTGGGCAATTATCCAGGAGAGATCCTTTGACATCTCTGTTGTAGTCATAAAATCAGAAGTGCCATCAGATAATGGCAGGTGATGGTTCACTACCATCAGGTAATGAACACAAATGCAGTAGAAGAGAGCTCTGTTTCACAGTTGTAGGCTAGGGTGGTACAACACAGATCCCAGACTTCATTTATAACAGACAAGGCTAGATGCACAAGAAATTGTGTTATCTGTAACAGAGCAAACAAATGTTTGAAAGGTTGATGAATGGCTGTTCATCTCCCTTATATGATATCAAATCTTAGAAAGGCACTTCTTCACAGTTTTTGGTGCTTGGTAAATCATCTCAAGCCATTGTGGAGTCAGTATCAGGCATATGACAAAATTAGACAAGTCAACTGGGTGTTACCTGAGTGACTCACTTCGCCTGATTCTCTGTTACATTTCTAGCTGCATCTGCATCTTGGACACATAGCAGTAACTGACGTTTAGAATGCTAACACTGAGTCTTTAAGGAAATTTGCTATTATTATGCCTAGTACCATACATTTGAGAAGTGAAGAGACGTGGTCCAGGAAGAAATAAGAATTATGGAATACCTGCTGAGAGAGAGATGAACTGCTTATGTTTCTGCCATGAAGAAATAGAATTTCTGTGAGGCAGGAACAGCTACCCCAACTTTACAACTCAAGAGACATATTTAGAAATGTTATGTACATTGTCCAAAGTCAGATCAGGAATCCAGATCCAGCTTACTCCAGAAATTTTCTTCTCCTCCTTCTATCTCATGTTTGTTTAAAAAAAAAAAAGAAAGAAAGAAAGAAAAGAAAAAAAAATAAATGTTTGAGTCAGAATTTAAATGAGTTCCTCTTGGCTAGTCAACTTTAACTAGTCAATGATTGACTGGAGATTTCCACAAAACAGGGAAGAGAACTGACATTTGGAATCATGTATGATTATTACCCTGTGAGATATGTATGTCTATCTCCAAGGTATAAATTAAGGAAATAAGAGTTCACTAAGGCAAAGTGACTTGCCCAAGACTATACACTTACAAAGCTGGGCCTTTAATCATTCTTCACAGGCTTCTCTTTTTCAAAAAAAAATACTACTTAAATAATTTTTAAGTTAGTTCTAGCTTCAGCTCTTTATTCTTCTTCTTCAATATACTTTTTTTTTCTTTTTGTATTTTTTTTACTTAATTTATTTATTTTTATTTGCTTATTTACAGCATAACAGTGTTCATTGTTTTGGCATCACACCCAGTGCTCCATGCAGTACGTGCCCTCCCTATTACCCACCACCTGGTTCCTCAACCTCCCACCCCACCCCACCCCCTCCCGCCGCCCCTTCATAACCCTCTGGTTGTTTTTCAGAGTCCATAGTCTCTCATGGTTCATCTCCCCTTTCAGTTTCCCTCAACTCCCTCTCCTCTCCATCTCCCCATGTCCTCCATGTTATTTGTTATGCTCCACAAATACTTTTTAAAATTTTAATACAAATAATATTTTTTGAATTTAAGATAATGTATTGAATTCATCATAGCAAATATTTGACTAATATGAAATAAAAATTAATATTATTGGTTATTAATAGTTATAATACCTTATAGATGTAGAGCATTTTCTGATATGCATACAGTATAGAATGTGATATTTATTCTTCAGTATAGTTTTTTTTAACTTTATTTATTTATTTGACAGAGAGAGAGAGAGATCTCAAGTAGGCAGAGAGGCAGACAGAGAGAGAGGAAGGAGCAGGCTCCTGCTGAGCAGAGAGCCTGAAGCGGGGATTGATTCCAGGACCTTGGGATCATGACCTGAGCTGAAGGCAGAGGCTTTAACCCACTAAGCCACCCAGGCACCCCACTTCATTATAGTTTTTAAGAGTAGTTTCATATATTGTTCCAAGTCTGAAATTGTTAGCTTTAGACCTCACCTCTCTCTCAGATTCTCTTAGATTCTCCCTCCTTCATGTCTGATGGAATGGTCTGACTCCAAATATATAATATTATTGTTGTTAGTATGCATTTATGATGTCATTATTTTCAATAGCCTACCGTAGCTGCCTCCCACCCTGTGTTCTTGTGCCAGTGAGTGGCCCTAGTTTACCAAGCAAGAAATCTATGCATCATCCTGTTGGGAGTCAGTCAATGCTGATTACTTCCTGGTATTGTTGGCTTTCATCTCCTCCTTCTGCTTGTATGCAGTTTCTCTAGTTACAGTAGAATGGTCTTTCTGTTGAGTAATTTTAATCATTATCCTCTCTTGCTCACAGGTCTTCAGATGCTCCTCAAAGCCCAAAGAATAGAATAGCATCCATACCTCTTTGCATAATATATATAAACCTTCATGGCCTGGCTTCTGTTGTCTTTCTAATCTTATTCCTGATACTCACTCTCACTTCATGAGGCTACAGTGATTTTGAGATACTTATGGTTCCCTGGACACACCAAATATTATTGCAGTTTCTTGATTTCCTCACCTCCAGTTTCACTTAAGGTTAAGCATTTCCTCTTTTTTTCCCAGGAGGGCTACTACTGTTCCCTCAAAGTTCCACTACTGTGGCTATCTGGTGTGTTAGAATTATACCTGGATCTTTACTCCCTTAGCTGATCATCTTTAACTGAGATGCAGAGTGTATGGGGGTAGTCATACTGTTTGGGTGGGCATTATTTCTAATTTTATCAGGCATTTGTGCTGATTGGCTGGGGCTCATGACATACAGTTGTTACATACTTTGAGTATCAACTCCAGCTTACAACCAAGCAGCGTGTGGCATTGAGAGTGTGCCCCAAAATGCCTTCTGTTAGTCAGATTATGAATGGCTGAATGCCTAATTGATGGCTGGCTCCAAAGCCCCATCTCCCCCTCTTATTATCACTGCCTCTGGTCGTACTGTGCTTAGTCAGCCAAGTTCCTCTAGCATATCCACCTGGGATGGTTCTGTACCAAATCAAAGAACAAATATACCTCACAACACACTCATTTAAAGAAAATTTCCATGTCTTATTGAGATATCCTTCCTTTTTTTCCCTCTTATGTATTCAAGTTTGGTTAACATACAGTATTATATTAGTTTTAGGTGTACAATAAAGTGATTTGACAATTCTGTACATTTCTCAGTGCTCATCAAAGTAAGTGTACTCTTAATCTCCTTTATCTGTTTTACACATTCCCTTGTCCTCCTTTCCTCTGACAGCCACTCATTTATTCTTTCAGTCTTTTTGTTTGTTTGTCTCATTTTTCCTTTTTCCACTTAAATTCTACATATGAGTAAAATCATGTAGTATGTGTCTTTCTCTGACTAATTTCACTTAGCATTATACCCTTTAGGTCCATCTATATTGTTGTAAATGAAAAGATTTCATTCTTTTTATGACTGAGTAATATTGCCTTATATATGTCTGTTGGTCACATCCATTTTATATAAACACCCCCACACACACACCCCACATGTTTTTTATTCCTTTATCTATCTTTTTGAATTAGTGTTTTCATTTTCTTTAGGTAAACTCAACACCAAAACATATAACCCAATAAAAAAACAGTCAGAAGACCTATATAGATATTTTCCCAAAGAAGGCATACAGATGGCCAACAGCCACATGAAGAGATGTTTGACATCATCAGTCATCAGGGAAACGCAAATCAAAGGTATGTTGCTGGTATTACATTACACCTGTTATAATGGCTAAACTTTAAAACAGGAAATAGCAAGTGTTGGCAAGGATGCCGCTTCATGCACTGTTAGTAGGAATGCAAATCGGTACAACTACTGTGGAAAACAATGGAAAGTCCTCAAAGACTTAAAATAGAACTACCATATGATCCACTACTTCTGCTAGGTATTTACACAAGGCTTCATTTTTAACAAACATATATCCTCACTTTCCTCAGTTCTTTCTCAAGTAGTTGTAAGTAGCTTTAAGACTTTCTGCTTGCCATAGATTGTCCACTAATCATCCAAATTTCTGCTTGCAGAACAGGAATCAGGGCTAAGCTTTATAAATAAATGCATGGTGAAGTAAGATGATTGCCTCCCATGAGTTGGAAGGACTTTGTCTGATAACCAGTTCAGCTCCCTTCCCAAACATATAACATTGAACTGGTAATTACTTAAAGCCCAGGGTTTTGTTTTATTTTTTCCATAGGAGCTGATGTCAGGTTAGGTAATTATGCTCCCATACTTGTATCATTGATTTTTAAAAATCTAAATGTAGGCCTTTAATCATTTTCCTGAACATTTGAAAAAATAATATATTTCCAGTGATCTCATCCTGTATGCACTTTTGTTTTCCATCTTGTTTGGGATTCTCTGTTGTTTGTCCAGTTTGCTTTTTATAGCTTTCTTACAAATAACTGACAAAAATACATAAATGGAAATGGAAGTCACAGAACCCCAAGTTCTACCACTTTCCCTTCAACTTCAGATCAATTCATCAATCAACATTGTTTGGATGCAAAATGTTCAGGTTTCTGACACTTGGGTTTTTTTTTTCCCCTCTATCTCATCCCTCTGCTTTGCCCACAGAATATAATTAGAGACTTAACTAATGCATTGTTTAAATTAACAAGCACAAGATCTGCAAGTTTACTTAATCAATTGCCTGCTTTATTAGAAAATCATGCTAATTGTTGTCATCATCATTGATATCATCATGCATCTTTCGAAGTCAATTTACATTTGTAAACCCCAGTCTTAGCTGTTGGCAGGACTCCAGTCCTATATCTTAGAATAATTTTTAACATGGATTAACCTTGAATTCCTTGGCCTGGAATGTTCAAGTTCTCTCCAGGCTTTCTGCTGAGGCCCAGAAGGGCTCACTCATATATGGCCTCCTTTGCCTCTGTCTCCTCTCAGCTGCCTTCATAAACTGAGGTGCAAACAGAAGAACTTTTCCTGATATCTTACAAGGTCCATCCAGGCTGAGCCTTTTGGGAGATTTCTGTAGAGATCTCCATGCACAGAGGTGGGTCACATTACTTATTGTGTCGCCTTCTGCCACCTTGTTGACTTAGGGGATTGAGCATTCAGAATCCAGGTTTGTGACTCAGAGACAGCCATGTGAGACATTGGATTAACTCATCCTGTTATCTCATGAGCATATTTCCTTTCTTTCCTTCTTCCCTTCTCTCTTCAGCCCTCTCCTCATAAGTTGTCTAGGAAAGAAGCCGGAGCCTAGGTTCATCCTCTCCAGGTCAAACCCCTAAATGGAAATCAGAATATATTTCACATACTGTCCAACACATTATACACAATGGAAAGAGGATGGTGTATTTTGCTTGTTGTTGTTTTAGTTTGTTTGTTTTTGTTTTTAATTTTTGCCAAGCATTAGTGATAAGGAAGAAAATCTCTACAGTCTGGTTAAACTGTGAGCTCAGTTCTTCAAGCATGGTTTCTGATCTGCAAAAGGAAGCAACATGGAGAAAACTTTATTTAGGGAGTTACCTCATTTTATAGGCTTTTGACTTCTTGTCTAATCATATCTTCGTGTCAGAAACTGACCATGCTTCAGTTTTACTTTTGCAATATCTCTAAAACAAATATTAATGAGTCCCTAAGCAGATGAATGCCTTAAACTAAGATGGGAAACAGTAAAAGAAAAAAAAATGATAATATTTAAATGGTCCACTTAAGTAAAAGATTGGCTATATTAATAATTTTTAGATTTATATTTGATTTAATTTGAGACTTTCTTTGAGAACATGCAAGAAAAATCAGAGTTAAGGAGTTAAAGTTTTAATCTAAAAAGCGCTAATATTACATAATCCTCTGATACTTGTAGTGGATCCATCACATCCATGATTATTTTCTTTTGAAAATAATGCCTTTTAGGAGGAGGAGTCAAGATGGCAGAGAAGAGCAGGCTGAGACTACATCAGGAAGAAGGAGATCAGGTAGATAGCTTATCTAAACATTGCAAACACCTACAAATCCAAAGGGAGATCGAAGAGAAGAAGAACAGCAAAGCTAGAAACAGAAAATCAAGGGCTTTCTGAAAGGTAGGACTGGCAGAGAAGTGAATCCAAAGTGATGGGAAGATTGACCATGGGGGGAGGGGCTGGCTCCCAACAAGTGGCAGAGCAACGGAGCACAAAATCAGGACTTTTAAAAGTCTGTTCCACTGAGGGACATTGTTCCAGAGGCTAAATCGGGGTGAAGTGCACGTGGAGTCTGCATGGCCCCAGGGCCCGCAGGGTCACAGAAGGATCGGGGGTGTTGGAGTGTCACAGAGTTGCAGGTATTAGAACAGGTAAGCCAGCTACAGAGACAGAGTGGAGGAGTGAGCTCTCAGCTCGGGGTTACCTTGAACCCATCTCAGGCTGGGTGAGCTTGGAGCCCGTCCAGAGGCTGGGGAAATGGGAGTGATTGGACACTCTTCTCTGGAGGCAATGAGGAGTGGGGCCCCGGGCTCTTGGCTCCTCTGGGCCGGAGATTAGGAGGCCGCCATTTTCATTCCCATCCTCCAGAACTCTACAGAAAGTGTTCAGGGAACAAAAGCCCACGAAAGCGAACCTGAGCAGATTACTTAGACTGGACCCTGGTAAGGGCGGTGCAATTCTGCCTCAGGCAAAGACACTTGAGAATCACTACAACAGGCCCCTACCACAGAAGATCGACAAGAAATCCAGCCAGGACCAAGTTCACCTACCAAGAAGAGGAGGTTCAATACCAAGGACAGCAGTGGAATTCCAGAGGAAGAGAAAGCACAAGGAACTCATGGCTTTCTCCCCATGATTCTTTAGTCTTGTGGTTAATTTAATTTTTTTTCAATTTTTTTCTTCTTCTGCTAATTTTGTTTAACTTTTACTCTTTTCTTTTTTAATGTTATTAACTAGTATATATATATATATATATATATATATACTTTTTAAAATATATTTCTATATTTGTTTTCTATTTTTTAATTTTCCCTTTTTTTCTGAACTTCTTTTTATCCCCATTCTCCCCCCGCCCCATGATTTGGGGACTCTTCTGATTTGGTTAAAGCACATTTTCCTAGGGTCCTTGCCACCCATTTAGTATTTTACTTGCTCCTTCATATACTCCTATCTGGACAAAATGACAAGGCAGAAAAATTCACAACAAAGAAAAGAACAAGAGGCAGTACAGAAGGCTAGGGACCAAATCAATACAGACATTGGTAATATGTCAGATCTAGACTTCAGAATGACTTTTGTCAAGGTTCTAGGCTGGCTTGAAAAAGGCATGGAAGATATTAGAGAAACCCTCTCTGGAGATATAAAAGCCCTTTCTGGAGAAATAAAAGAATGAAAATCCAACCAAGTTGAAATAAAAAAAGCTACTAATGAAGTGCAATCAAAAAATGGAGGCTCTCACTGCTAGCGTAAATGAGGCAGGAGAAATAATTAGTGATATAGAAGACCAAATGACAGAGAATAAAAAAGCTGAGCAAAGGAGGGACAAACAGCTACTGGACCAAGAGGGGAGAATTCGAAAGAGAAGTGACAGCATAAGACGAAACAACATTAGAATAATTGGGATTCCAGAAGAAGAAGAAAGAGAGAGGGGAGCAGAAAGTCTATTGGAGAGAATTATTGCAGAGAATATCAATAATATGGCAAAGGGAACAAGCATCAAAATTCAGGAGGTGCAGAGAACCCCCCTCAAAATCAACAAAAAAAGTCCACACCCCTTCACTTGATAGTAAAATTTACAAGTCTTAGTGACAAAGAGAAAATCCTGAAAGCAGCCCGGGAAAAGAAGTCTGTAACATACAATGGTAAAAATATTAGATTGGCAGCAGACTTAACCACAGAGATCTGGCAGGCCAGAAAGAGCTGGCATGATATATTCAGAGCACTAAATGAGAAAAACATGCAGCCAAGAATACTCTATCCAGCTAGGATATCATTGAAAATAGTAGGAGAGTTAAAAAGCTTTCAGGACAAACAAGAACTGAAAGAATTTGCAAACACCAAACCAGCTCTACAGGAAATATTGAAAAGGGTCCTCTAAGCAAAGAGAGACCCTAAAAGTCGTAGATCAGAAAGGTACAGAGACAATATACAGTAACAGTCACCTTACAGGAAATACAATGGCACTAAATTCATATCTCTCAATAGTTACCCTGAATGTTAATGGGCTAAATGCCCCAATCAAAAGACACAGGGTATCAGAATGGATAAAAAAACCCAAAATCCATCTATATCTTCCTTGCAACAAACTCATTTTAGATGGAAAGACACCTCCATATTTAAAGTGAGGGGGTGGAAAACAATTTACCATGCTAATGGGCATCAGAAGAAAGCTGGGGTGGCAATTCTTATATCAGATCAATTAGATTTTAAGCCAAAGACTATAATAAGAGATGAGGAAGGACACTATATCCTACTCAAAGGGTCTGTCCAACAAGAAGATCTAACAATTTTAAATATCTATGCCCCTAACGTGGGAACAGTCAACTATATCAACCAATTAATAACAAAATCAAAGAAACACATCAACAATAATACAATAATAGTGGGAGATTTTAACACTCCCCACACTGAAATGGACAGATCATCTAAGCAAAAGATCAAGAAGGAAATAAAGGCCTTAAATGACACACTGGACCAGAAGGACATAACAGATATATTCAGAACATTTTATACCAAAGCAACAGAATATACATTCTTCTCTAGTGCACGTGGAACATTCTCCAGAATAGATCATATCATGGGTCATAAATCAAGTCTCAACCGGTATCAAAAGATTGGGATCATTCCCTGCATATTTTCAAACCACAATTCTCTGAAGCTAGAACTCAATCACAAGAAGAAATTTGGAAAGAATCCAAATACATGGAGACTAAACAGCATTCTTCTAAAGAATGAATGGATCAACCAGTAAATGAAAGAAGAATTGAAAAAAATTCTTGGAAACAAATGATAATGAAAACACAATGGTTCAAAATCTGTGGGACAGAGCAAAGGCAGTCCTGAGAGGAAAATATATAGCAGTACAAGCCTTTCTCAAGAAAAAAGAAAGGTCTCAAATACACAACCCAACCCTAAACCTAAAGGAGCTGGAGAAAGAACAAGAAAGAAACCCTAAACCCAGCAGGAGAAGAGAAATCATAACGATCAGAACAGAGGGCGCTTGGGTGGCCCAGTTGGATAAGCCTCTGCATTTGGCTGAGGTCATGATCCCAGGGACATGAGCCCCGCATCAGTCTTTCTGATCAGCAGGGAGACTGCTTCTTCATCTCTCTCTGCCTGCCTCTCTGCCTACGTGTGATCTCTGTCAAATAAATAAATAAATCTTTAAAAAAAGATCAGAGCAGAAGTCAATGAAATAAAACAAAAAAAAAAATAGAACACATCAACAAAACTAGGAGCTGTTTCGTTGAATGAATGAATAAGATTGATAAACCCCTGGCCAGACTTATCAAAAAGAAAACAGAAAGGACCCAAGTAAATAAAATCATGAATGAAAGAGGAGAGATCACAACTAACACCAAAGAAATACAGACAATTAGAAGAACATACTATGAGCAACTCTACACCAAAAAATTTGATAATCTGGAAGAAATGGATGCATTCCTAGAGACATATAAACTACCACAACTGAACCAGGAAGAAACAGAAAACTTGAACAGGCCCATAACCAGTAAGGAGATTGAAACAGTCATCAAAAATCTTCAAACAAACAAAAGCCCAGGGCCAGACGGCTTCCAAGGGGAATTCTACCAAACACTTAAAGAAGAACGAATTCATATTCTCCTGAAAATGTTCCAAGAAATAGAAATGGAAGAAAAACTTCCAAACTCATTTTATGAGGCCAGCATCACCTTGATCCCAAAACC